>NW_023596746.1:13130306-13198340 GCF_011947565.3 Pollicipes pollicipes
CGGGTGAAACACGACTTGCAGAGAGTGCCATTGGCGTTGGATTGGTAACTGGTGACCATTGGGGCCGGAGGTTGATTTAAGTATTTTTCCACATAAGACAGGGACGAAATGTTTGTAAGATAAGTAGGGGACACGTTTCCTCACCACTTTGGTGACACTGCTCTGTTACTACTTAGGTGCCAAAGATCTTACATCTGTTTGGATTATCAAACGCAGTACTGTATAGCGGAACTTTAAACTTACGTGCAAGTCGGCCTGTTTCATGTGTAAATCATGGTATATGCGTTGCTACGAGAATACTTACGTCGGGAGTTACGTTGCTGTGACGCGAAACCGTAATTTTCATTCATACGTTTGTGTACAAAAATATGCGCCAAATGACTTGAATTCCCAGGATGTTCCACGCCCACTAACGTGCTTACCCCACTGGCAAGTCATCACAAGAAATCACGCGTTTTGTTCCATGTCGGCACACTTGCAGGGCAATTCACACTTCCTCAGCCTATTCGAAGTGCCACTTCACCTTTGCGAAATTCCGAAGCACCAGTCTAGACGGTTTACCCGGCCGCGTTTCAGCTGCACAAACTCTGGAATCAGCAGCCTGTCCGCCTGCATTGGATCGGGGCTTGATCAGCGCCCCGGGCGCGTCTCGCTCGGTCATCGGTCGAGGGCTTGATGGAGCATGGGGCTGGATCGCCCACTTGGCACCGGCCGGAGCTGCGGGGTGGCACTGCCGCCTGTCATGCTAATGGGTCATGACACCCGGCCGCCCACTGCTGAATCAACTCGATCGCCAGATGGAAATACACTCGCCATTTTGCGCCGGAACTAGTCACGTAAGCGAGCTAAACAACTGATCGAACTTTTGGTACAGATCAGGGTAGCTTTTTGGGCTGGCTTTTGTATAACACGTGGGGAACAGCTTGTGATGATATCTTCACCACATTTGTAATGAAGATGGTGGAATTTGCGACAGTGGGGGAAACCCAATCCGTACGCTGATATTCTGTGCTTTCAAATGTCACTTTAGCTAAGAAGCGAACTCCGCGTGCACGTCTCCCCAGTAGCAGTGACATCCACAGCTCGGAACGTTAGTCTATGGGATGCTTCACTTTGGTGGGTTATTTCATCTCTTGGTTCCACTTGTTCCTTTCTCTTGTATTGGGAATGCCATAACACGGGAAAAGTGCTGGATACGTGGCCGAGTGGTTGTGGATCACAGGCGCAAAACCAACAGTCCTCCAGCAACACAATGTTCCGCTAGAACCAGTATGATGCAGTGCGACGCCAACGAGATGAGCAATCCGGCCATCGTAAAGTGGTGGAAGCATCGCTTTTGTAGGCCATTCGTGACATAAACCTGATCCAATAACCCAACTGCTGGCCTTATCGCATATTGACACCAATGTTAAACACATCACGTCATTGGTCACTTTGGCTGGAGCAATGAAGGAAGGGTGACTGAATAAGAACAGCAGGACACCTTAGCGCGGAAAACATGATAAACTTGCCGATGCGTATTTCATCTCACAGCCGAAAGCGTTTCACCAGGAGCGACACATCCAGGCCCAGTCGCTGGAACTGGCCCGCAATCCTGACCAGTCTCTCCTGATCACGCTTATCCAGCATCACCTTCACCACGTGAAACCTTTCCGCCCCAGAGAGGTGTTCCAGCAGCCGTTGGCAGCACTCCGCCCCGTCTTCCTTCAGCATCACCTCCAGCACGCACCTGATGATGATGGACAAAGTGCCGGCGTCGAGCTCGGAGCCGAACACGTCCTTCAGCTGGTGAGGCGCCACCGTGCGCAGCAGGTCCGCGTAGGGCGCCAGGGAGCTGCAGGACCGCAGAGCCCGCCAGCGACGCATGAACTCGTACGGCCTCCAGCAGCGCGGCTGGGGACGCGATGGCTCCCGCGCGGCTTCACAGGCAGCAGCATGGGGCTGATGCCCGACAGGTTCCACGGTCGCCGTGCAGCTGGGAGGGGAACGTGCTGTCGCTCGAGTCGACAGAACCTCCATTGCCGATGAATATTGGTGGGACGAGCGTGACTCACAGACGCCTTGATCGCTCCCGTCCACAGCTAAAGGCGGTTGATTTGTCGGCATTTGCGATCGCTCCCCATGCACCGGGCGAAGGTTGGATTTGTTGTCCTCCGTTCTTATATTACATTGGTTATCGCCCGCATTTATCTCATGGATGAACATTTTATTGCCATCGTTGGTATTGCTGTTAGCCTGGGTTACCACTTCGTCTCCCTCGGTACCCTTCGCCTTCTTCGTCTTTTGGTGTTTGTCGTAGATATTTGGATTGCAAACATGAGCCTCAGCGGCATCACCTACACCACGTGATAGTCTTGAGGCGTGCCTGTCATTAGGTCCAACATCACTTAAGTCAGCACAATTTCCAGATTGCTCTACAATCGAGTCGACTTCTTGTATCAACATTTTCTTCCTGGATTTCTCACTTCCAATGATACACTTCTCCACCTCGCCAATGTACTTTTTAGCCTGCACATTATTCGGCTCAAGCTGCAGCACCTGCTGGAAGTCCAGCCTGGCTTTGATCCAGTCCTTCGCCATCTGCCTGGCGATGCCTCTGCGCAGGAGTGCCTTGACGTTGTTGGGCTCTCTGCGCAGGACAGAGCCGCAGTCCATCAGCGCCGAGCCGTGCTTCTTCAGCTTCAGATTGGCCTGGGCGCGGTTGTTGTACGCCGCCACGGTCGGGCTGGCGTGAATGCTCCTCGTGTAGTAGACAGCTGCTCTGGCGAAGTCACCACTGCGGAAGTACTCGTTGCCCTTCTCTCTCTCCCTCAGCGCAAGGGCTGCTCTCTCCGGCTCGCTGAGCCCCTTCACGTCCGGCTGATCGTCGATGGCAGGGTCGTTCCGTTCCGGAAGCGTCGCAGGTTGCTGAGGTGTATCCGAGTCCTCCAACAGCTTCAGCTGCGCCTCCACATCGTACCGATCCCAGGCGGCATAGTCGTACGAAGAAATTCGGGCCGCTTTCGGGTCGGCCGGCTTCTGCTCTTCCCTCGCCGTGGTTAGCTGCACTGTGCCACGCACTGGAGGGAGCTGGCCATCGTTGCTGTCGATCTTCTCCGCATGGGCGGATTTGAGATCTGCGTCGACGATGGACACCTCACTCTTCCACTGTTCCAAGTCGGAGAGAAGCTCCTTCCTTGCCTGCGAATCCAGCGTTCGAATGGCGGTCGCGGGGTGCTCGGATCGCAGGAGTGGGCTGTTCGGCTTCAGACTTCTGAGCCTGTCTTCAGTGAAACGGCTGAGATCGGGGTACACTCCCTCCTGTCCCGACCGCAGTACGAGCAGGATCTTCTCTACGACTTTTGCGTCTTTGCAGTTCCCAACATATTTATAATCAAGTTGTTCTATATCTAAGCCGTGCTTCGCGCGCAATGACTCGGCTTTGGGCTCGTTTACCACCATCGCTAGGAACGTGGAACACTCGGGAACAAGTGCCTGTGAGATCACACAGGTACACGGAGATAGGCACCGTGCCGTCGCGGTCCTTTTCTACCTAACCAACCAAATCACCGGCTTGGCAAAAACATGGGACTTCTTGGCATGCCGAAAGGGCCACACAGCGGTGATCTGTTTTATGCGCCCCCACTTCCGGCAGCAGGCTGATTGCGGTAACGGGATGACCACATAACGTCGATCACTTCTCACCACACAGCACTGAAGGTTCTCTACAGCTCGCCAGCGAACCAACGAACGCCAGCATCAAACCCACGTTCACGCGAACTGCCCGCAATCGATCAAACATCGGTGGTAACGCCGAAACAGCTGCGCGCAATGCACAAAGGCGGATATTGGTAAGATCCAATCTTAATGTGGACGAATGGCTGAAACTACCACACCTTTCAAGAAGAGACTGGCACGAATAGAAGCCTATAACTGTCTTGAATAAACGGATCACAAAACTCAACGGTGTCCAAAACGGACGCTTTGTTTACGTCAAGTTCCATGCACAAGCCGCTGTGGTTGCTATGACAACTAAAAGCGCTGCCATATTTTCATGACGTGGAAAGTATTCCCTTTGAATGGATTAGCATGACAGTACGGACCACAGTGCGATTGAGACACTTTTTGCCTATTTGGAGCAGCTTGGCCACTACTTTTCCTGACCTGAAGCCTGCTTTAACGACTTGAATGTAAATAAGAGACAAATGCGTACAATTTTGACATGGGAAGTAACTTCCCGCGCTTTTACTTCAAATCCGGTTGCACAGACTAAGGAGTAACTAGGTAACATTTCGCCCGCAAACGTCTACTAGTTACGGGAAAATTTGAGATAAGGAGTGTTTCCATGTTCTACCAGGCACCCATCGGGTTCCATCAGCGCAGCTGCCTTTGCCATGGAAAAGACATTCACATCGAGCCGAAATGAATTTAAAAGATGCTCTGTCTCGTGGTAAAATAAATCGCGATGATCACAGAGGGACCGGCGCACGGCCAGACAAGATCAGTGAAGCGGAACATTTAGACCGAGAGCCAACCTGCAGTGGGATACCACTGAGCTCTGAAGCGATGCCAGCATATCAAGCGTGGAATTTGTACGTAGGGCAGACGTTGTACGCGTATGCGGGAAAATGAATGCAATGGAAGTTCACACCGTAACCTTGTAGGCATCAAAAACAGGTGCCAACAAGTGTGAGGCATAAATTAGGTAGGCGGGTGTGAAAATATGTCTCTTTTCCACATGTCGCGAATTTCGCGAGATCATGACATTTGCACAGCAATTGACATCTGTCTTGCCATGGCACGGACAAACGTGATGTGAGTTCACAAATTGCGCAACATAGGGTAAGGATAAAGTCAGCTATTTCAGTGAACTTTTGTATTTTAGATGCGTTTAGCCTACACACGTATCAGGCACAGGGAAGCTCAGGATATGAACCCACGAACCACATAGCTTTGGTCGATAATATAGCCGTGGGCAGTGGAACAGTGTCAAGAGTTGTAGGACATCTGTATTTCAATGAAATAAAAAGTTGCCACTTTTCTATGACTGGATCTTCAGACAGATCAAAAATTTATTGCTGATTTAACCCGTACATAAAGACACCTTTCATGTAGCTGTAGCAATGATGTATAATTTATTACAGGCATCCAAAAGTTTGGGCCCAGGCAACGACATGGCTGCTCTGGCAACGAACGCATGCATTGACATTGACGTTGCTGAAAGTAATTCAGCCTCGGCATTTTACGATTTACCTCGGTGAGGTGGTGCCAGGCTTATGAAACCGGCGGAGTTAAGGAAGCAAGGAGTTACGCCGAAATTACGCCGGTCAGCCAGGAGGTAAGGAGCTACGCCAAAATTATTTTGGCCAGCTTGAAACACGGAGTAGCATCGCTCTTTGAAACTGGTCACAGGCTGCAGGTGTTGCTTAAAACTAATTACGCTGGAATGCCGACGGCCTCACGACTTTGAACAATAACTCCCATGATACGGCACACTGGCTTATACATGTGTTTACATTTCAAAACGCAAAATTCTACAATCTCAGAGTAAATTTCCGTAATTCTCTACTTCCATTAACTCATTTTTGGAGGTTTTTGAACAGTGCGCTAACCCGCCCACGCATATGCCCTTGTAAATGCCCTTCCCGCGGAGCATTAGCGCAACGAGGTTTGTTCGGCCCAAAACAGTCTCAATGCAACGTCAGCGTCGGATCTGCTGCGAGCCAAATCACATTTACGTTTCATATAATCCGTGCGTAATAGTATAAAAGGTGCAGCTGACCATAAGCTATCGCGCAATCATTGCATTAACCTAATTATGTGAGATTATGCCATATCAATGCACTCAAAAGCTTTGCTATTCATCGGAACTAAGCAATTAATTCATATAATATTTCCGAGTGAACGTCACGGTAATCAGCATCAAACCCCCCCCCGGTGGGCACAATGATCAAGATAAAACTCCTCCCGATGGTGATTAACTGCTGTACGGTCGGCTAGCCAGCCTCCCCTAATGGTGACCAACTGCTGTACGGTCGGCTAGCCAGCCTCCCCTAATGGTGACCAATTGCTGTACGGTCGGCTAGTCAGCCCCTCCTGATGGTGACCAACTGCTGCACGGTCGGCTAGTCAGCCCCTCCTGATGGCGACTTCCTGCTGCACGGTTGGCTAGTCAGCCACTTCCGATGGCGACCAACTGCTGCACGGTCGGTTAGTCAGCTCCTCCTGATGGTGACCAACTGCTGCATGGTCGGCTAGTCAGCCTCCCCTGATGGCGACCAACCGCTGCACGGTTGGCTAGTCAGCCCCTCCTGATGGCGACCAACTGCTGCATGGTCGGCTAGTCAGCCCCTCCTGATGGTGACCAACTGCTGCATGGTCGGCTAGTCAGCCTCCCCTGATGGTGACTTATTGCTGCACGGTTAGTAAGCCAGCCCCTTCTAATGGCGACCAACTGCTGCACGGTTGCTTAGCCAGCCCCTTTTAATGGCAACCAACTGCTGCACGGTTGCTTAGCCAGCCCCTTTTAATGGCAACCAACTGCTGCACGGCCCGTTAGTCAGTCAGTCACTCAGTCGATAAGTCATTCCGTCAGGCACTCGCTCAACAGGCATGCCGGCCGCTAATTCTTCAGAATGCTAATTCGACAGTCTCCTAATGATCTTGTCGTCAGGGATGTCGATTTTTCAGCAGAAGCTTATTGCGCTGTCCATTCGGAGTTGGGAATCAACACCTTATGAAAACAGACAATTAATGAGCATAGTGTGCAAGGGCACGGTGGATGTCGGAATAAGGAACTTCTCGCTGGGAATGCTGTCTTACGTGTAACCAGTAGGTTATTTCGTCAACATTGTGACAGCACTCGAAAAAGCTAACAGCCTCTAGCATCGTGTTTCTCGATAACGAATAAAGCAGACGGGCTTTTAGAGATGGTGTTCTGTCCAGTCTGCACAGTATGAAGGATTCAAAAGAATGTGATTTATTGGAGTGTCAGGTTTGCTGACTGGCTGATGTGTTAACACACTGAGATGCAGACCGTGTGCACAGAACATCAAGGCGAAAACACTCGGGCCTCACTTCATGCGTCAATGACAGTGAAATGTCACAACTGCAAATTATAAATGAAGACACCCTTTCGAGCTCTGCCACCCATTGCTAATGAGCAGCGAATGTGTCAACGCCTTTGTGGACTAAAGGTCTGGGAGATGTTCACGTTACCAGAATATATTGGCATGCGTATGGTTGAGACAGCCCCATGCCTGTAGCTGAGTCTTGATCGCGCCACCAAGGCGCTACAATATCTGTGCCACGCTTTCCCACTGTGACAATAGTCAGAATTTACAGAAGGCTCAAAAATGTCAAACGTTCGTCACTGTCCGTCACAGCCGTCTTGCGATGTAGCTGATCGGTCACAGTCTCCCTCGCGACCTGCCGGCCCGTCACAGCCAGCCTGCGGTCTTTCAGGCCCACAGCAGCCCTTCTGCAGCCGGGTGTGGACCCGCCGCTCGCTGTGCCGCCTGCCCCGGGACCCGCCGCGCGCAGCGCCGTCTCCTCGGGACCCGCCGCTCGCTGTGCCGCCTCCCCGGACCCGCCGCTCGCGACGCCGCCTCCCCGGACCCGCCGCTCGCGGCGTCGCCTCCCCGGACCCGCCGCTCGCGACGCCGCCTCCCCGGACCCGCCGCTCGCAGCGCCGCCTCCCCGGACCCGCCGTTCGCGACGCCGCCTCCCCGGACCCGCCGCTCGCTGTGCCGCCTCCCCGGACCCGCCGCTCGCGACGCCGCCTCCCCGGACCCGCCGCTCGTTGTGCCGCCTCCCCGGACCCGCCGTGCGCGACACAGTGCCGCCGCCCCCGGGACCATCTGCGTGCGGCGCCGCCCGGCGGGCCCGCCGCGCGCGACACAGTGCCGCCGGCCTGTCGCGAGCCGCTGACGTTTTTACGGCCTGGCTGACGGATGGCGGCGCTAAATACCCCTAATTTCCCGGGGGCTCCGGTTTCGCTGCCGGCGGCCGTCGCTGGGAAGGCGGGCCGCCGGCGCCGCCCGCCCGGCCCAGTTCGTTATCGTCGCCCGCCGTGCGGAGGGTCGCGCCAAACATCGGTGCACAAACAGGACGCGGGGCGCGCAGCCGGCCGCGGAGGAGCTACGGACCGGCCGCGGTGGCTGTGGTCGCCACCCGAGCCCTGTGTCAGCGCCGGCGCTGCCGAGCACGAGGCGGGGCGGGACGCGTGTTTATCACCAGGCGGGGGGCAGCTGTCCATTTTGAGGGGCATGCGCCGTTTCCGTTCCGTCTGAGGGATTATTTATGTGGTGCCTAAAACACGCACCACACGATAAATGTGGTGTTGTTAACAGTGGGACGTGTCAGCGAGAAATCCTGCTCGCTCCGTATTCCTCCTGGCGATGTTTGTGAATATGGCTATGGATGTGCGTTATCAATTACCCGATATTACTGATGGTTGACGCAGAAAACCGCACATGAACACGGCAGGACATGGAGATACTGGTATAGGGTGTATCGGCTACTGAGGCCAACTTGAGGACATGATGACAATGTGGAAGTTATGTCGGGAATTAAGAGGCTAACTGCCAGTGGCAAAGCAGGATTTCGCCCAGAAGGCCTTCATTTGACGGGGCAAAATTGAGATGTGCTTTTTTACCTCTCCAAGCTCGAGATCGTGTTTTGACGTCTTGTGGGGCTGCTTTTATGTTTTAGAAACCCTA
The DNA here is from genome assembly GCF_011947565.3 of Pollicipes pollicipes. Classification (NCBI taxonomy): domain Eukaryota; kingdom Metazoa; phylum Arthropoda; class Thecostraca; order Pollicipedomorpha; family Pollicipedidae; genus Pollicipes; species Pollicipes pollicipes. Next base: position 13,139,006 of record NW_023596746.1, read on the forward strand.
CGGGCGTATGAAACTCCTCCGCAACCTCTAATTGGGTGAGGGTTCGGGGTACGGACCCAAAAGCCCCCTTCGCTATGCCAGCACTAACCGGCTAATAAGACGTTTCGCATGTTTTAAAACCGAATGTAAGTTTCGTGTGGTGATAGTGAGATGGCCGTGGTTGGATGAGACGGATGGCTCATGTCTACCCACTATCTCGTGGGACTATTATTTCGACGTTTTTCAACGTATTGCGGCATTGGAGAGATTTAAGTGATCGGTAAAGTGACGCTTTCACCATCCTTCAGTTTTTGTTTTAAACCCCTAGTTAGCAAACTAATACCATCACGCTTCTTGGAATCACCCAAAGTGCCGCGAATTATCACAAGGCAAAAGAAAACATGGCTTTCCGGACGTGATCCGCAGGACCGGTCGTGTCTGTCAAGTGTTGAGCCTGTTATCCCAGCACCTGTCCGCCCCTCCCCCGGCCGTCGTCGGCGGCCCGCGCAGGATGTTTGCCGGCGTGCAAGGCCTTCCGGCGGCGCGCCCTGGCCTGCAGCGGCGGCGGGGGCGGCCCGCCGGCGCCGACGACAGACCATCGATCGCCGCTGTCCGGCGCCGCCGGCCGCTCATGATCGGCCGTCGTTTGTTGTTGCGCCCGCAGCAGCGCGCGCGAGTCAACAGCGCGCGCCGGCCGCCGGCCGCCCGTCGAACGGCCGCTTTGAACTGTCAATACGGCCCGTCTGCCCGTCAGGCGGCCGCGATAAAACTGGGGCCGCAGCCAGATCAAAAGGCCGACCGCGCCGCGCCGGCCGCGCAGTTTGACATGATGCTAAAGATGCTGCCGGCGCGCGCCGCCGCCGCCGCAGGAAAAACACACGCCGGCTATAATTATCTGGCCGTGCGAGCTGTCCCACCGCTCCGGCGGCCGACACGGGACTGTGTCGTCCAGGTCACACCAGTTCCGCCCGCTCCCCATGGCATCTTTGTATTTGCTCATTGGTGTATGTACATCAGTGTAAATTGATGTTTTTTTGTTTGGGCTTTCAATTCCGTTTTGATGGCCGCCCCAAAGCAATATTTGCATTAGCATCTGCCTGCGTCACCTCTGCTCTCTCCAGCGCCCCTGCACCAATTTCGTGCACGTGCCGCCCACCAGCGCGGGCGCGCCGCCGCTCCGCTCCTACGCTCTGCCCCGTGCTCCACGGCTCTGCCCTCGCCCGGCAGCCAAGCGGCCGCCACTACACGAGCCGACAGCGGCCGTTTAGACTAATGGCTTTGATACGATGTCAGCCGGTATTTCGCGCCGCGATTGGCTGGCTGAAATGTTGCCGCGTCTCCTGACCGGGATGTGAGGATGCCCTCCTAGGATGCTCGGAAGCAGTGTCAAAGCGTTCGGGGTAGAGCTAATGTGTCCCTGGGACTGAGTCAGAGTGCCCGGCTGATGGGACAGAGCACTCAGGGAGCTAAGACAGAGCACTCCGGGAGCTGACTCAAGAGTGTTTCAGGAGCTGAGCAGAGCGTTCTAGAAGCTGAGTCAGAGCACCCCGGGGGCTGAGTAGAGCACTCCGGGAGCTGAGTAGAGCACTCCGGGAGCTGAGTAGAGCACTCCGGGAGCTGGGTCAGAGCACTCTGGGAGCTGAGTCAGAGCACTCTGGGAGCCATGTAGGAGCACCCTCGTAGCGCGTCGGCGGAGCCCGGGCGCTGCTGCTGCGGCGTGGCACCGCACGTTTGACGGAGTTGTCGATGCTGGCGCAGCACTACAGCCCGGCCGTCACGGAAGCCCCAGGTGAAACATCATCGGCGGTGTTAACATGGCGGCCGATCATGGCGGTGACATGACGAGCACCACAACTGGCGGCGCGGAGCGAGGCAGCGGCGACGCCGACAGGGCCGCCTGCCATGCGCCGCGACGACCGGGGCAAGGTGGTCGGCACGGCCGCGTGCCATGTGCCGCGACGACCGGGGCAAGGTGGTCGGCACGGCCGCGTGCCATGTGCCGCGACGACCGGGACAAGGTGGCCGGCACTGTCGCGTGCCATGTGCCCCGGCGGTCGGGACAAGGTGGCCGGCACGGCCGCGTGCCACGTGCCGCGACGGTCGGGACAAGGTGGCCGGCACGGGGTGCGGAGGCCACAGCAGCTGGGTCAATAAACACCAGCTGGAGCAGAAGCCGCCGCTGTGGTGTTTCAACGAGCTGGTTAATCCAGCCTTAGTTTGTGTTTGCAGTCACTCAGGCAGATAGCCGGATGGAGGTCTCGTGAGGAATGGCTATGTCATGGAATATCCTGTGATGGTGATGTTAACGGAACTATAAGAATGTTCCTGCTCAGACAATGCACGACAAAAGATGAATATCGCATGACGGCAAAGCCTCTGAGAAACTTATTGAAGTGGAAGCGGCGAGCGAACGCGGTTTCGGCCACATTTCTTTCCGTGCAGTGTTCAGGCGCTTGTGCTAACTTCTCCCAAGATGGGTACCCTCCCTCCAGTACATACACCGTCACTGGGAAAAGCGATACCTATTTCATCACTCGAGCAGCGCAAGCGGGTGCACAGCACATGCAGCAGGAGGTCTGGGTCGTGTCGTGACTCAAACACGATTGCTCTTGAAGGGGCTCACCAAAGGAAGCCGCAGGGCCACCTCGCGATCAAAGCAGCGGTGATTGCTGATTACTTAAGAAATACCCACTCGTCAAAATGAATGATTCATAGACATCAATGTTAGTTTGCAAAACAACCGATCGGCCGCCTAAAGCAAGAAGAAAGGAAGTAATTTCCGGGCTTACACAAAGAAGTGCCACACATTCCTGCTGGTATCTGCGAGCATCACGTGTGCCTGGCATCATGAAAACTGGATGCAGGGCCGGACCCATCCCGTGGATTCCCGAACTGGACGCCTGCGACGGTACCACATCCATGGCAAACCCTCCAAATGGTTCACGACTATGAGGAGGCTTCTTACGACCCTCCCTCCCTTCCTACGCTCCCTCAAAACTCTTCCTCACCTCAGATCGACTCCACCTCTCGCCCGCCCGCACGTCTCGCCCGAGAGACCGAGCGAGCTTGATTCACCCGCCGCGCGCGGCCGACGAGCGGGCGGTGCGGCTTTGAAGTGCCGCCGGAGCATCCCCCGGAGAGGGCAGGCCGCTTTTTCGACGCGACTGTCAGCTCTGATCGGCGCGAGCAACTGTCGGCGGGGGTCGGTGCCGCACATGCCGGGCTGCTGGAGGCCGGCCGTCGCCCGAGGCCAGCGCTGACCCGCGCCGCGAGCGGGCCCGTCGACGTCGACGATACAATGGCGTCGGCGTCGGCGACGGCGCGGCCGGCGCGCGCCGCGCTAATTCAGGAGGCTTCGCCCGTAGATTAACAGGCAATTAAACGGATTTACGAACGCAAATGTTGTGCCCGCCTGCCAAGACGGCCGGCTCCCACGGGCGCTGTTGGAGCGACGGACGGGTTTTTCAGCCGTTGGGAGCCATCGCAGCGGCAGTGTCGGGTTTCATGATGCGTCGTGTCGGACAGAACAAACTCTGCAAAGCGGTAATGACGCGATAAACTGCTGATCACCAAGTAGGCCGGTGAGTTGTAGGGTTCAGCTGCTTCAGCTCGTACAGCAATGCCAACAAGCATGAATGCTGCTGGGGCGCTGCGATGAAAACGTGCGTAGGGAAACCAGGCTGTCAAGTCTGATTTTATGGCTGCGCAAAGTCAGCCTGATTAAGTTGTCGGTTTTCAGAGGGCCAACAGCATCATTTCACGGTTGTCTCTCCCCAAACGAGCTGCGAGCCCCACGCCCGCTAATGTTCTGGTGGCATTCAGCAGGTGCTACAGACCCCAAACACGCTGTGGGAAGCGAGCGACATTTCGGCTTTTTGCCCGTTACCATGTTTTGCCAATTAAAGAAGTCGGTGCGCTGTGCTGGGTAATTTGTTAATTAGCGATGAGCTCCCATGCCATTTCCCGGGGCTGGGAATGTTCCTTAAACTGCAGCAACATCGTATGTGCGAGTGATTTCAATGACATGCCTGTTCCACGGCAACCAAGTTAAGAATGCATCGCAAAAGTTGACATTTGAGATCAAATATGCTGAAGCTCCAGCGTGTATCATGCAATCATCGGTAATGTCATAGGTACTTTGATCAAATGCTTACGGTGTCGCGGTGGCAGCGTGTCATTCTATAGAGAAGTGCTATGTGTAGCCAGTCTTTATTAGATAAATATTCAAACCGATTCAAAAGAAGTAACTCATTACCATGTGTGTTAGGCACCGCGTTGCTCCACTAAAGGAAGCTCAGATATTTATCACAAAATATCCATGATCTCAAGCAAAACGGTCGGATGCCAATTCCTGTGTGTTGTCTGGAAAATGGGTAGAAAAAATGTAGCATAGGCCTCTAATTCATGTGATATTTTTGCAATTATCGCCTCTCTTCACAGGCGTTTTTTGTTCGGCAAAGTTTTGATTTAAATGGGAAAGCGTCACATCCAGAAGCCATAGAAAAAAAACATCTGCTACTGACGCTTGAGGATCATTTTGCCGCCAAAGATGACGAAAGAAAGCAGACCTAGCTAACACAAATTAAACCATTGGCATATAACTTCAACTGATGTATGGTCTAAAGGGGGATGGTAGCTGCAAGCAGCATGAGCTGAAACATTTAAAAAAGTTCGGGTTCCAAATGTAACTTGTAGGTCCTATTTTTACTTGCAAAGCTATAGACGTAATGCTAAGTTCCTGATTGGAAGATTCAGTCCAGAATCAGTCCCCTGAAATTTGGGAGATGCAGCTGCATCCTCACCTAAGAACAAAGTTACACCCATGCAAAGAGCACGCGGCAATAAGCAAAACGCAGTGTAGCCGGCAGCCCAACTGCTCCGAAGCTATTGGTTGCGCGTCCGCCGGTAGCTAATCAGATGACGGAGGCTTGAGAGAGGCTGAAGCACCAAACCAAAGCCTCAAACCGCTACAAAAATACACCAGCCCCAGAGGCGGTGCCACAAATACACCAACCCCAGAGGCGGTGCCGCAGATACACCAACCCCAGAGGCGGTGCCACAAAATACACCAACCCCAGAGGTGGTGCCACAAATACACCAACCCCAGAGGCGGTTCCACAAAATACACCAACCCCAGAGCCGGTGCCACAAACACACCAACCCCAGAGGCGGTGCCACAAATTCACCAACCCCAGAGGCAGTGCCACAAAGATATACCAACCCCAGAGGCGGTGCCACAAAATACACCAACCCCAGAGGCGGTGCCACAAATACACCAACCCCAGAGGCGGTGCCACAAATACACCAACCCCAGAGGTGGTGCCACAAATACACCAACCCCAGAGACGGTGCCACAAATATACCAACCCCAGAGACGGTGTCACAAATATACCAACCCCAAAGGCGGTGCCACAAATACACCAACCCCAGAGGCGGTGCCACAAAGACAGCGCCGCACATGGATAAAGCTATTAACATGGGGCATTCCGCAGGATTGGGGGCCTTCGCGGTCAAAGTATGAAAAACAGGCGTGCATGAAATGCCATGATTATTGTACTTATGCGATGCATGTTGTAGCCAGACCGCTTTACGGAGTGTATGGGCAGTGGTTTTCCTTTTTTGCACGCTGGACAGGTCAGGATGTATGGTGAGCTAGACCGGGCTGGAAGCCTCCCAAACATTACGCGCTTGATTAAGCCGGTAGCTGCTTTGTAATGTGTTTTTGTGCAGGCCTAAATTTCAGCAACTGTGACGATGCGAGTTTTAGTTCAGCGCAATAGTAGCTCTCATATGGTTTTATTAAATCCAACACGTCTGCACGACTTGGCTGCGTTGCTCGAGCTTCCCGTTGGTCGGGACAAACGCCTCCTCCCAGTCACACCCTGGGTTTGCTCCCAACCGCTGAAGCGATACTTTCTTAGTCCGAAGAGGACCTCACTCCGTGCTGGATCATGGCCATGCCGTCATAATGACGACCTCCTTCCGTATCATAGACCACGAGCCGTATCATAGACTTCCAGCCGTACCACAGACTTCCACCTGTTCTACAGACCTCTTGCCGCACCACAAACCCCCAGCCGTATTACAGACCTCCAGTCTTACTACAGCCTGTCAGCCGTACCATAGAGCTCCAGCTGTGCGCAGACCTCCAGCCGTGTTACAGACCTCCTGTCACACCAAAAACCTCCAGCCATACTACAGGCCTTCAGTTGTACCACAGATCTCCAGCCCTGCCACTGGCCTCCAGCCGTACCACAGCCCTTCAGTTGTACCACAGATCTCCAACCCTACCACAGACCTCCAGCCCTACCACGGCCCTTCAGATGCACTACAGACCTTCAGCCGTACCACAGAACTACCGTACCGTAGAACTCCAGCCGAACTCCAGCCTTGGTGCCAAATATGTTTTTGGACAGCGAATTTTGGTGACGGCCGAGACGAAATAGTACAGCATCAAAACATAACATGAGGTTTGCATGCATAGATATTATGCCTCTATGGCAAACATTTCGTCACACAGCACCGCAAACGTTTCGGTAAGCACTCTTTATCCTACTCTACGGCACCATGGTATCTTTTCCGGGTAAAATATTCCATGATTTTTTGTTGGTCGGCCGACCCAGGTGACAGTTCGGCGACAAATCAGTGTATTCTCCATGGCCCGGCCAGTCGGCTGATTCGCTGTTTTTAACAGCCGACCCTCTCAGTGTCCCGAAATAGACAGTATAAAATGCTGAAAAACCTAGATATGGGGCTTCATCTGGCCGCAAAGAACATGTTTCAATCGTTGCGATGCGACTAACGTGAAGTGGGCGTTGACTTTCAATGCTCCGCAATTTTGCAAGTGGCATTCGCAAAGCTGTTAAGGGCAAGCCGTTTTGTTAAGAGCCTTTCAAAGTTTCATTGAAGTGCATATTGACGAAACAACCCGCCGGAGCATAAGAATAAATATATATTAGGCCCAATGTGTTGCTGCCCATTGCCAAATCACACAATTGAACTGCATTCATTTAGAACCACCAACCCATACTTTTAATCACGGGCGAAATTATGATCTGAAATCATTGGTCAGGTGTATGCTGTGCCATGGATATAAAAGCATGGGACACATATGATATGGGGACTAGAGCATGCAAAATGGACGGACACGAATGGTTGCGGCAGGGACGGTGACGGAAAACATGGCTGAGGTTCCTGCCGGGTTGGTCTAGTGCCCAAGCCCAATCGCGCTGGGTATGACGTTCAGGATGTGATGCGCAAGTCTAGCGTTAATCAATAACACACCGAAGTTGTTCGGAAGATCGCGTTACCTGGTAATCAGGGACACGAAAAGAGGTTACAGCCGACGACCCGACAACCTTTTGCTGGATCGTACGCAATTGCAAACATGTAAGATTTTGCAGCACCCTATCTAATGATACTACCGCACTCAGAGATGCTAGTCTGCTTACATAGTGCATGATGGCGCCGAAGGCTGTCATTGGTGAGGCGGCTCGAGTATGCTATCAACCCACGCACGTGAGGGCTACTGCGAACGATTTGCTCTCCTGATGACACCATCTATGCGAGAGGCAATGGCTAAGTTTGAATCTAAGACCGCGATCGGGTTTCTTATCTCAGGTGAGCCTCTTAGGATGACACTTTTGATAGAACAAGATATACGTCTTTTTTACTTGGACTGAAAGTTGGCATAATGTAATTTCACTGCATACTTAATTGTTATTAATTATTATCGTAAAATTGAATTAAAATAGATACAAGTAAATAAATCAATTAAATTAAAAAATTACAGTAACATAAATTTTTAAAATTATCATTGTAAAAGTATAAAAAATGTTAATATGATAAATAATTTCAAACATATGCTCAAATTGGAGGTATTCTTTCAGATCAACTTCAAGAAGGGAAGTGTTGTCAGGGGAACGAATCTGCCCACAAAGTTTCGGAGTCGGTGTGCCTGACGCGAGCCGACCGGCGACAACGCGCATATCATCGCATTTATGAGATCGAGGGTCGCACGTGGGCAGCGCGCAGGAGGGGCAGCGTGGGCAGCGCGCTCAGACATGAGCCCGGCGAGGTGTGTCCAGTTCATCTCCCGTGTTTTTACCAGTTGCCCACGCCCACCACAGCCCGCCACAGTCACCGCCGATCACATCGCGACGCGGCCCCGGCCCCGCCCCTGCCGCCGATGAGGGGCCGCGGTCCGGCCCGCCCCGACCGCCGATGAGGGTCGCGACCCGGCCCGCCCGGCCGCCGATGAGGGTCGCGATCCGGCCCGCCCCGGCCGCCGATGAGGGGCCGCGACCCGGCCCGCCTCGGCCGCCGATGAGGCCGCGACCCGGCCCGCCCCGGCCGCCGATGAGGGGCCGCGACCCGGCCCGCCCCGGCCGCCGATAAGGGGCCGCGACCCGGCCCGCCCCGGCCGCCGATGAGGGGCCGCGACCTGGCCCGCCCCGGTCGCCGATGAGACCGCGACCCGGCCCGCCTCGGCCGCCGATGAGACCGCGGCATCGGCACATTCCAGCGGCGGCGCGGCTGGACGGCCACGTGGTGGCATACCCGGCGCGCGCGCGTCGGCTCGGTGGCGCGCCGCGACGCGGCCCGCCCGCGCGCTGACGGATCGGAGGCGCGCCTGTCAAATGCAGCCGGCGGGCGGTGACGGATGGCCAGGCGACGGCGACGGTACGCCGCCGGCGGCGACAGTCGAGGCGGAGTGGGCCCACCGCCATCGGCGACCGTCGAAGCGGAGTGGGCCCACCGCCATCGGCGGCAGTCGAGGCGGAGTGGGCCCACCGCCATCGGCGGCAGTCGGCGCGGAGTGGGCCCACCGGCATCGGCGGCAGTCGAGGCGGAGTGGGCCCACCGCCATCGGCGGCAGTCGAGGCGGAAGAGGCCCGACGCCGTAGCGTGTAGTTGTGCAGCAGTCGGCTGGCACAGCGCTGCCCGTTAGTTGAGCTAGAGCTGTGAGGAGTGACTGTGAGCTGTGGCTGCGTATGTATGGCTATGAGCTGCAGTGTGGTCCATCAGCTCACCATGCCGCGATCGCGAAACAGGGATGAAGAGTGAAGGCACATCAGAGGGCTGACAAGACTGAGGCCGGCTGTACGTGCACCGAGCAAGCTGTGATACTGCATTGAGTCGTGTGTACTGCTGAATTAAAGACAATATCGCTAAACTGACGCACTTCCCAAACTCTTTGTACGCAAGAGTGCCCAAACACTTACTAAACATTTCATTAAGTTTCGGAAGTAACCGCGGGACTTAAGGGATGCATTACCATCAATCAACCCATTTATTATTACAATCAATTCATTAATCGCTTGGCACACGGAGATGGGCGAGTATTATTCCTAAAAATAAGTGGTAGCTGTCAAAATTGCAAGCGTGCTTCGGGCTACCTTGAGGTCGAACAATGGCTTTGTTAGCATCAGCATCGCGTTCTGGCGATTACAGGATGGATGACCACGACCACTCTCCAATGTTAAAGGGTGCCTATTGGGTGTTGATTGGCCTTATCGCAGTCACTAGCGTTCGGCGAAGACACGCGGGCAAGCCAGTGCTATGTGTTCGAAATCACGCATGCATGTTGATGGTGCATTTAAAGGTATATTTTCTCCGCATGTATTCGTTTGAAACGTGTTTGACCTTAGTTATCCGGTATATTACATGAACAATATCTGCAACGCAATGCTGTCTCCAGTCGGGATTCCAATTGTTTGAAAAATGACTACGGCGCCGACGTGCTCCACCATGTATGGCCAGCACGAGGGCCAGCACAGCCTTTGACCAGCACAGCCCTTGGCCAGCACAGCTCTTTGCCAGCACAGCGCTGTGGTCAGTACGGCACATCTCCCTATGCATGCTCCGCTGCTGGGGTTAGGGAAAACCAAAATATAGCGGGGAGGTCAGTTCAGCTCAATATTGTCGTACAGTGGGCTAGGCATGGACTCGTCACTCGTTCGCTCAAAGTGGGAACACACTCAGGTGATCATTTTTGTGTATTTTCGAGTCAACAAGCGTTACGGATAGCGACAAACCCGAGGCTCCAAGCAGGGTAGATGTAAATACCTCCTCCTCCAGCAACAGATCGGACTTGAGTACTCTACACACCTCCAAGACACACCCTTGAAGGTGTAACACGAAAAATGGCCTATGCGGCATCTCACTGGCACGCGCTCCCCCTTCTGTTATGCATTCGCCGACATTACTGCATCCGTGCCGACGCAGCCTGACCTCCCCTGCCCCGCCGTGGTCCGACAGAGGACGAGCTCGCCAAGGACTGTGACCAGACGGCCAAGGGCGGTGCCGTCGGCGGCGAGGCGGCGCGCAAGCGGAAGCCGCGGCGGAACCGCACCACCTTCACCTCGGCCCAGCTGGCCGCGCTCGAGCGCGTGTTCGAGCGCACCCACTACCCGGACGCGTTCGTGCGCGAGGACCTGGCGCGCCGTGTCAACCTGAGCGAGGCGCGCGTGCAGGTGAGCTGTCGCCGGGGAGGGAAGGGTGAGCAGCGAGATGACGTGACGATGGCGTGGTGAGAAGGTGTGTGACGTGGTGAGCAGTTACATCGCGAGGAGGCGGTGAGCTGGGTGAGCGGCTGGTAAGGTGGAGAGGCAGTGAGCGTATTGGAGGGCTCCGTCGGCGCTGGCTAGTATCATTCAAGGGAAGCGCAGTGTGTGACGTGGCGGGCAATGCCGAAGCATGTAAATTCACGAACTGTAAAAAGTTCACAGCGACAGCAGAACTGTTTGCACTCATTTAAACGATTACCTTATGATGTATCTGTGTGGAAACGTTGCGGGTCTTTCGGTAATGATGAAAGAAAACCAGCATGTTGTGAAGGATGTTCGCATCGCTTTGCAAGATCCTCAGCTGGCGTCATGATAAACTTCGATCGCGCGCCGATAGCAAACAAGAGAGGTAGAATGACTAATTTAGCTCATGATACTTGTTGCCAATCGTCCCCGCTTTCAGTCATAAAGGTGAGCACAAAAAAGGAAATTTCAGCAAATTAATCGATGTCTTAGGCTTCCACCGTTATGTCATACATATCTGTGGACATAATTCGGTTTTGCGCGAAAGGCTGGAACTCTCCCGGCACTCTGCGCTCACCAACTCGGCTTGTGAAGGAACCAGCAGCGATGTCTCGCAGCTGTCGAATGCAAGCCTCCTCTCAAGTTCGAATTTCTGAGCACAGCGTGCTTTTTTGCTGATCATACAAATGTGACAGGCGGGAAGTGACAGGAAACTGAACGAATGCCGCATTCAAACGCTGGCCGGTAATGAAGCATTTGACGATCATTGCCTCCAGTACTGTTTCGAGTTCGTAAAATGGTTGTCTCAGAACCATTAGCATAATAATGGTGAGGTCGAAACCTGATCCTTACTGGCGCTGACTTTGACTGGAGGCCATGCTTGCTGGATTCTCAGCGTGCGGATGGTTTGGTCAAAACTACCGCTATCTTCCGCGCCTTCTGTAACGGAGAAACCGAGATTCCGCTGGTAATAAGCACCGCCCCATGTATGCATTCAGGACCTTTGAAGAGTTGTGCTTTGTCTACAACACATGTGCTTTCCGACAGAATAAGGTACAGCATAGTCCTACCGTCAAAGTAAATTACATCTTATAACCATGCTTTGTCACAGCTTGACCAGCGATGTTGGGGAGGGGCAGGGGGTAACCTGCCACTATGCTCTCCGCTCTCCACATCTAATACCAGCAGGGCCTGTTGGGGTGCACTGCGAGCGCGCCGCGTAACAGAATGCTAAACCTTAGACAGAATAGTCGAGAGGAGATATCTTGTAACCTTTCTCAAGAATATTTTTCCGGGAAAACAGCGCGTAGCGTACGTGACCATTTCATGAACACCCTGGAGAAGGAGAGCGAATGCACCACTGGGCAAACCCATAGTAGACCGACATAAGCAGGGGTACAAAGCGCAACAAATACTAACTCTGAAATACGTACGCTAGCAGTAGCTAACGATTGGGCCGACCTAAAAATTGCTGTACATTAGTATTTCTAGGCCTATTCCCAGACCTGTTCGTAGAGCTAGAGGGCAGACCTAGGGATCGTTGCACGCATTTTTTTTTAATCTTCGTCCGAGGCTGAACACACAAAAGGTTTCATGGAACCTGGTTTGAGCAGCCTTGTTTCGGTAAGGCACATTCAAAACTAGCTCACTGCTCGTTGTAACGGACACCGACGCCCGCCGGCAATTTCTCTCTATCCTGATCCATCTGTCTACCAGCACGGCTCATCGAAACCTTTCGGCGTAGCCGTCTGGATAGCCCTCAGCAGTGCCGTGGATTGAGTCTTAGGACGCCAGACCCCGAATATCAGCAATGCTCGTGAGGCTCATGTGGCGTTCGTCGTATCGGATGTTTGTGGTCAGCAATATTCTAACCTTATACTGTTGTCAATCGTAACCTCCCGGCTTAGTTGTTCGTGTTTCTGCTAGCTCTTAATGCAGGACCATTCATCCGTTATTAGGATGTGCGAGCTTAGATCATTTGTTATTTAGATCTGGTTTAGTGACGGCGTCTGCACTGATTATTGATTTTATGGGGTTTTACGCCTTGATATTTTCAACTCTGCTCACTTCTGGCCCTGAACACAAGCTCGAAGCGTCGTGTATTACAAATGTAGCCAAGACAACGCCTTTTAACGAATACCGCCTCTTGTATTGCACGCCGATAGCTGTCAGCAATGCATTCTGAACTCGTAGTGACGAAAACCAGATGCTTAATACCTCTCTTGCTTCTCTCAATAACAAACAACGTATAAGCACTAACACAGCAAAGCACTCACCAAATTGGCCGAATCCGCAGAATGCGAATACGTCACGCGTCGGGTTAGATTGAATCAGGAACTTGCACTTAGACCCAATTATGAGTTGACCAGTTTGACTTGTTTCAGCCCACATGGATGGGACGGTTTGAAGATAGACAAAACGTAACACTTGCTAACTGACCTTAAAGTACCAGGCTGGAACGGCAATTGGCAAAAGAATCTCACACCTATAAAGACATTATTTCCAAAAGCTAACAATACAAAAACAGATCACGCAACTCATTATCATATCCTGCGGTCAAATTCTCAAAGGAACAGGTGGTATCGACCGATTGGTGTCAGCTGATAAATAATTGAAAAGATGCCTTGGAAACATCGCTTCAATTAAAAGCAAAATGAAGAAAGGCCAAACAATAAATTTGGTTTGCTACGAGATAAATCAAACCTATCATAGCATTTTCAGCGATTTAATTCAATCTCATGAAGTAGCATTGCAAACATCATAAAGTCAAGTCATTTCCTATAACAAAGAAGCAAAGTGAAGTAAATGTTTACGCTCCCCGTCACAAAAGAGAGAGTACGCCTCAAATCAGTATTAAACTTCTTTGCATATTCAAATTGCAGTCCAATTTTCATCACCCATTTACAAGTGAACTTCAGCAATACAGCTACTGAGATGTTATTCCAATGTAATTATTAAGAAGGCCACATACCCTTTGTCAAGAAATCCAGGTGAAGTAACGTGAAAGTAAGCGTCCTATCACAAACTGCCTGTTCATGCCTCTCGTATGAAGGTTGAGCAAGCCTCCAAGTAACTCAGGGAAAGGGCTTGGTTAAGTTTGGGCCATAAAAGTGGTAGATGGCAAGACGACCTTTCTGATCAGTTGGATGCCGATATTGCCTGATGAGTCACGCAACCCCGTCCGGATCATCTGATGGCCCGTCAATTGTACACAGTTTACCACCGAGTTTGCATGGCAGTAATGGTGAGCAACGTTAGCGGGTACGGTGATGCACCGTGACATTCACATGCTTCTTACGGCTGCTACAGCTATCATCCTATTTTAATTAAGTGTAAACATACGAACAGAAGTCGCAGTGAATGCTTCGCCGAAATGTTGTTCGTTTCAGCGATCGCGGTCACCATTCCAAGCCAACTATAGCGCACGTGCTGTAGCCAGCCTGTCGCCTGCGGCACCTTAAAATACAAATTTTTGCGTCGAGAAAGCATCACGTGCGACGAACGCGCCCAAAAGTCGCACTTCGTCTCGGCGTGCACAGCTGTCTAATTCGCAAAAACTGTGATACGGATGAGTTACGACTAAAAACTGTGGGCGATGATGCGCGCGGCTCATCCTATTTTTAATAACGTAGCGGGGGCGTTTCCATTTCAACAGTTTTGACACTGCCTGAACAGATTTCAAATCTTACTTCTGCTTCTTCTGAAAAGGTATTTCGTAACCTTAGATGGTGTTAAAATATACTTTTTTACGGCACCTTTGAAAGCCTTCAGTAGTCTGAACTTATCTAGATCCGTAATCACCTATGTGGCCGCACAAATTCGCCTTGGAAATTTTCAGCTTGACATGCATATCTTTCTGTGTTATTTTAGTGACACTTTTCGTTTACAAGAATAAGAAGCATGGCCCGGCTGCGTGCTGAAAACCTTATCAGAAGGCACGTCTGAGCCAGCCTAAGCCAAGGTTTTCGGTTTCAGGTCACGGCTGTTTTGCCTTATTTTTTGCTTCATTTTACGAACATCTCAGCCAGAGGTCGACATTCTAAGCCACCTTATTTGCATCACAACCCACATTTGATCACAGATATAGACGTAAACTAAAAACTGAATTGGCTTGAGACCACCTGGAAAAGCATGCATGGGTCATAGCCATTCACCTGCCTAAATCGGATGTCCTGGCGGTCAGGTCGTGCCAGGTCCTTCCGGCCAGGTCCTGCCAGGTACTGTCGGTCAGGTCTCGCCAGGTCCCGTCCCGTCGGCAGGGCGCCAGGTTCGGTGCCTGAGCTGCTCCAGGGAGTTGGTGCCACCAAGTTAATAATATAGTTTTTCCAGGCGGACGTTCGCATACGGCATTGCCATGCGTTTTTGGAAACAAAACGGTAGTTCGTTTTGAACTTCGCATGAATCGATTAAGTTTTTAATGTAGCAGTGCATGACAAATGCAGCGGTACCGTAAAGTGATACAACCTACGCACAGAGCCATAGCTTTAAAAATATTGGTTAAAACTTGGTGAAATCGCCGGCCATCATTCCATGCCTAAGGGCTGTGGAGCTGCAAGCTTTCCAAAAGCGTTAGGACGGCTCGGGTCGGGTCGTGTCGGGGCGGGTTGGGCCGCTTGCCCAAACACAAAGCCAGTTATATTTCGTACAAGCTTGGCGAGCGGCCTCGCTACTAAGCATTTCGATGTCTCTGTGGGGTGTTCCCCAACTGAGTCAGAATCAGACGGGTTTCGTTCCACATGTCGGGGCGGAAGGCCGGACGCATCTGGTGTGGGGCAGATCAGCGTTCCTTTGTTGTCGCTGCCAGCCTTCCGTTCAAGTTCAGGGTGAAGCTGGCACCAATAATTCGCCGCCAGCGGTCTGCCTCCGGTGCCTGTGTGTGGCGGCCGGCGGGGAGGGGCGGGGAGGGGCGGGAAGGGGAGCGCCCGGGCCGGATCAGCGGCGCCGTCGCCAGCCGGCCGGAAATAGGCGGCGGTCCGGCGGCGGCGGCGGCGGCGGCAAGCTCTGATCGGCCTGATGTGCAGTGACGGCACCCGTCACGGCAGGCGGAGCGTCACCGCCCTCCGGACAGGGCGGCACCGACCGCCGCACGCCGCCTCGGACAGAGCAGCAGGCGCGCGCCGCCGCCAGCCGAGCTCAGCCGCGCCCGCCGGGGGTTTGGGGTCATCACCGACCCCCGTAGGTGGCGCGAGCTTCGTCAAGCCACGGCTGCTGGGAGCAGATCAAATGACTGAGCTATCGCCAGTGTGACTCCACTGGGGACCACCTCCCGAGGACCGGGCGTCTCTCAGACGTTCTCGGCTGCCCCGCGTGCGTCCTGTCACACTCGGCGGCTGGCATCGCGGCGGATCCCGTCCCGCTGCCGTCCCAGTGCCGGCCCGCTGCCGGCTCATTGCCGTACCGCTGCCGTCCCATTGCCGGCCCGCAGCCGTCCCGCTGTCGTCCCGCTGCCAGCCCGCTGCCGGCTTACCGCTGTCCCGCTGCCGTCCCGCTGTCGTCCCGCTGCCGGCTCACTGCCATCCCGCTGCCGTCCCACTGCCGCCCCGCTGTCGTCCCGCTGCCGGCCCGCTGCCGTTCCGCTGCCGGCACGCTGCCGACCCGCTGCCGCTGCTTCGTCTCCACGGGGACCGGGACGCGTCCCGACGGAGCCGGCATCCACGCTCCGTCGGAGCGGCTGATCTGCTCGGCTGACAGCCGCTGGCGGGGCCGGCCGTTACGGCGCGCCGCCCGCGCCGCCCCCTGCGCCCCCTGCGTCGCCGGTGCCGTCCCGCTGGCGCCGGCGGGCGTCGGCCGGCCGCCGACATTCCGGCCGCGATTGGTCCGTAACGCGAGCCGGCCGGCCTGGCTTGGGTTTCGCCGGCGGCACGGTCCCGCGTAATTAGATTAGCTAATTGTGTCAGGTCGCGGCGGCGCGAGCGTTTTTGCCAGCTCGACGCGCGCCCTCGGCACGGAGCTGACGGAGACGGTGACGGGCCTTTGCTGACGCGCGCGCCACCTTGGCCGCCAGGTCTGGTTCCAGAACCGCCGCGCCAAGTTTCGTCGCAACGAGCGGAGCCTGCTGGCGCAGCGCAGTCCGGCGCTGAGTATGACCAGCGCCGTCGAGCACGCGGCCGTGGTAGAGCAGCCGCTTGCGCCCCGACCCACCGGTGAGAGCCGACGGGATCCATAGCTGTACCCCATCCCCCACCTTCCGGTAAGAGCTGTCACCCCACCCAATAGTGAGAGCTGCCACCCCACCCAACGGTGAGCCTCACCCACCGGTGAGGGCTGCCCCCCCCCCCCCCCCAATGAGAGCTGCCACCCCAATCAACGATGAGAGCTGCCACTCCCACCCGACAGTGAGAGCTGCCACCCCACTCACTAGTAAGAGCTGCCACCCCCACCAAACAGTGAAGGCTGTCACCCCTCTCAACGGTGAGAGCTGCCACCCCACCCACCGGTGAGAACTATCACCCCCACTTCCGGTGAGAGCAGTCGCCCCACCCGCCGGTGAGAGCTGCCACCCCCACCCGCCGGTGAGAGCCAACCCGACTCATGGATGTACTGGCGCCCCCAACCCAACAGTGAAGGGAACCACCACCCTGAACCCACTCATGAAAATCGCCACTCACTCCTGACCCCATCCCATCGACGAGAATCGCCAACCCCTCCCATCTGGGGCGTGATCTTGCAAAATTAGTTTAGGGGAGGGGTCGAGCAGTGGAACATTACGCCACCATCCGCCAAAGTACGCCACCAAGCAGATTTCCCCTCGGATTTGACCAACTTTTTCTCAAAGTTGGAGATGGGGGGGGGGGGGGGGCAGCTGAATAGGAAACTACACCACGGCTTTCGTCTTTGATCAGAAGGAACCTCCATCTCCGACATGTCGATGACAGCTGTCATACCAACCCACCAATGAGAAGTACCATAACACCACAAAACGACAACACCGATCCACCCCGACTCAGGAGTAAACGCCAACACCGAGTCATTGGTGAAAATGGCTCTGACTCATTAGCGATCACCGCCCGACGCGACAGTGGAAGCCGCGCGTTCCACGCGTGGAAACGGTGGCTCGGGATGGGAGGCGGGAGGCAGTGGTGCCCTCAGATGTGACTGCCGACGACTGCCGGGATTCATTGGTGTAAAATCTGAAGGGACGGCCTGAGATGAGCCGAAGCAAAATGAGGGGAAACAGATGCTTGAACTTACAGAAGAACGGAGGACCTGGGGGCGTATGCGTTGCGACAACAAAATTATTCATTAAGCTTTTACGTGGTGTTTGCACGCATTCAAAAGCTACGGAGAATAGTCCTGCCGGAAAGCCCGAAGAGGCTTGTTTATTTCCCAGCGAAGCGGAGTCAGACGCTGCATAATTGCACTTTGACACCATGGGCAAAGACGATGCAGACGAAGCACTTGTCATAGCGTAATTTCGTTTTAGAACAGTCCACGCAAAGCAAATGTCGAACTTCGCTGATGTGTTCGTGTTTTGTGCCGTACACTTTCAGCCAATGTGGTTATAGTACCACATTTACTGCTCACCTGGTCAATCGCATACACACGTTTGAAGTGACCAACAGGCAGCAGTGTGTCACTAGTCCCTGCCATGTCTCAGTAAAAATTCGGCAACGGCTTGATTGAAGCAGCTCACCCCACGAGCATCAGAATTCCGTTAACCTTTTATCCCGCCCGCCAGGGTCGCTGTGTGCCTCGACTTCGACTGTGACGTCACCCGGCGGCGACTACCCCGTCTACTCAACGTGGAAGCCGTCTGGCACCGCCCACTACGCCATGATTGGCCAGTCTTTCATCGGCTCGACCACTAGCAGCGCGGCGTGCGCGATGGTTCCCGCCGCCGGTACGTCGCCGGCGCCAGCCGCCAGACAGCCCGGGCTTCCCAGTAATCCGCCGATCAGCCGGGGGACGCCGCGCGGATAACGGCTGTTGGCCGCTGGCTGCTGCAGTCCAGGCGTGAACGACATGGCTAACGGGACCGCGCGTTGTTTCATGGAACGGAGTTTGTTTGGATAGTTGTTAGATTCCTGGTTTGCGGAATTGCTTGACGTCATGTGCCATTGACTTCCGGGTCCTTTGAGGACGCCGTTCCAGTTTTCATTTCATCATTCTTAACGGTATATTTCGTCTGGTACTATGCAGACGCTGAATCGCTCCCAAGCCTTGCCATTTGATGCTCCTCCCCAACGGAAGCCTTACACAGATGAATTCGGCGCCGTTCTTTGGGCCTTGCTAATTAACCCGCTTCGTTTGTCACAGCGTCGCTGGCATACACGGCCGGCCAGGCGGCGGCGGCCGCTGCCGCGGCGGGCTTTGGAACACTGGCGGCGCCCCGCGGCGGCCTCAACAACTTCCGGCTCCGTCCACCCGACTACTCGCTACACTAGCGCCGTCCGGCGATGACTTGCAAACTTGCGGACAGCTGGGAATGCTGACGACGAAGGGCGGGCGGATGCGCCGCGGCGCGTGATGAATGCAAGCCCGGGCCTCCGAACGGGTCTAGCCTATAGTGCTGAGAAATGTGTGTGGTATGAGGCTGAGCAAGCGCCAAAAACGACGCGTCGACCACACCAAGCGCGCTGGATAAAAACAGGTTCATGTGAGTCGTGCACGAGTGCAGTTCTCTCACTCTGTTGGGCATCAATGGCTGGCAGAAGCTGACGGCCGTGAGTAGAGGTGCTATGCTGACAGAACATCACGCAACGTGAAGTGCATATGTCATGATGAAATGTTTTAAGAAGTTATCAGCATCCCGGCATAAGTGACGCTGGGCTGCTACTTTCGCGACGCCGGAGGGTGTTCTCAGAGCTTCTCCAATTCGGCACAGGACGTATCCAAACACTCAAGGTTTTATATATGGCTGAACTACTCCATGCGTATCAAAGTGTGACACATGATTTTCAGTAGTTTGAATAAAGCTGTACCTCTTCGTCACGGCTTGGTGACGACCGAGCAGATATTAATGTGTAGAGCAATACCAGCTGGTGAAACTGTCTGCAGCACGGCGTATTCGGAGTGAGCGACTATGTTGCCTTTGAGGTAGGTAGCACTTTTCCCGTTATCGTGATAGACGGCCATCGTACTGATCATGTCAGAACTACTCGAATGGTAAAATAAAGCATCACCGTCGATGGAAATTTAGGCGATCCTACCTGAAACAACTCAGACGCAGTGGGACGCAGGTGGCAGCGAGGGCATACAACTTTGTAAGCTTGAGAGGCTGGGCCGTAATGTGTACAAAACGGGTTTAACATTACGCCTATGACGGTGCATTAAGAAACGAAAACACATTCCTGAGTCCCCTACGCTCTGTGCGAATTTCACCGTCTATGAAAGAACGCATCACAGAGTGCCTAAACACAAGTCTCCGTGCATCAGTACAGCAAAGCCAACAGTGCATCGGACATGTCATGTCAACCAGTTGGCTGTCAACGGAAGATAAAACGACGGTAGTACTACAGAGTAAACATGCACACGACGGTAGATAGTGCTTCAGAGCAAAGGTGTACACAACGGCAGATAGTATTTCCGAGTAAAGTTGCACAAAACGGTAGCTAGTGCTTCAGAGTAGAAGTGGACACAATGGCAGATAGTGCTTCTCAGAAAAGGTACGCAGACAGATCGCGCCTCTGAGTAAAGGTGCACACAACGGCAGATCGTGCCTTTGAGTAAAGGTACATGCAACGGTAAATAGGCTTTCAGTATTATATACCCGGGCTGGAAGAACTAGAGTTAGCATCAGAGGCGTAAAATAAGCTCGGGGGGGGGGGGGGCTCGGTAGTGACTAAGTTGCCCCCCCCCCTAAGTTGTAGTGACGCAAGTTGCCCCCTCCCCCCTCAGGTACATCAACAAACGGGTTTCTTCACGGATTTAGCACACGTTCTTCTCAATGTTTTGGGAATGGAGCTCGAATCGAGGTGTTGGGGGAGGGGGCTCCTCAACTGAAAAGTAAACTACGCCCTACGCCCCTAGACAGTACGTCAACCTTCAGCCTGATTAGACCGTTTCTCGTAACGCGGATTGACAGGGGCAAAGCGAACCCCTGCCAAATCCAGGTTAAGAAAGATAGAGCTTCGTGGAGACAGTGGATATATTCCAGTGATATCTTGCGAGTGGTGATAAGTTTTGCGCTCCCAGATAAAAAAGGCCCAGCCAAGGTCTAGTCAAATATTAATTTTTTTCTGAAAAATTGGACAATCTTAGTTTATATGCCAATATCGACCAAAAAATACTGTGCAAAGCAGATGTAACTTGAACAGAAGTGGTACTGGTTTACCTCTGAGCAAATTGATCTAAGATCTTGTATACTTTGAGTATCAACATCTTTAAACTTTTTATAAATTTGATCCTGAACCCTTTGAATGGATGGAGTTCTGGAATCAGCGCTCACGCTAAGCAGTGCTTGTTGTGTTGGTCCTGACCCCACCATCCGATCGCGCAACTTCAGGCAACGGCAGAATTTAGTGGCGAAAGCTTAACATGCCGCAATGCTCGGCACGGTCCGTCCTGACGTCAACTGACCTTTAGCGCGACCGCTGCCACCGGCCGCAGGCCATACCTGTCAAGGGCAAACAGCGAGCGCCCTAAAGCGACTCGAACCCACCCTGCCACGGGTGGGTGGAACGGAAGGCAGGCGCTCTAACCAACTGAGCCACCGGGACGGACTATGTTAGCATATGTTGTAGGGCTCCGTTAATGTAACGATGTCGGCCCCAGCGCACGATCGGGGGCTTCGTCGCTTGCCACCTGCCGCCCGCGCCGGCCGTGGGTTGCTGTGCAGCGTTTCAAAGAAGTCCGTAGTCAGACACCATAAAGGCTAGATGCACGTTTTTGGTGCCTTAACGCGGGACTCGAATGTCTCAGAGGCTACTGAAAATTTGAATGCTACTGCGTAACATGATGGAGAGGTATCCTCAAGATATTTCGGCTGGGGTCGCATTGACTCCTCCTGCCATTAGGGCAAGAGTCAATTCAAAGTCACATTTTTCAGAACTGCTTCGTTACCTATAAAAAGTTCCCGGTTTGAAAACAGTGATTCAGGTTGTCATTTAGTGGTGACATTTTGGCCGTCTTGTTTTGACAGCGGCGAGGGCCCCGCGTGACCGCCTGGCTGGCATGGTGCCTGACGTGTCACACAAAACGTCAGAGGTCAGGACAGCAGGTGATGCACCAGACACGGTGCGCAGTAAACTACGGTGAAGCAGCCCACTGCTGCCAATCACGTCGGTTGGTATTTCCTCGTCACGGAAAACCTTTCGCGCCCTTCCACGTTTGAACTCTACTGACGTAAAGAGCATTTCAAACGTTTTCGTACGCATGTGTTTTCGTTATGTGAGCTTTGGTGTGCTCGCGTGCTGAAGCATGCGACAAGGAGAGCCATTTTCCAAAAAACTTTCAATCTCTCCTAACGTAAAGGGCATTTCAAACGTTTGCGTACGCATGTGTTTTCGTTATGTGAGCTTTGCTGTGCTTGCGTGCTCAAGCATGCGACAAGGAGAACCATTCTCTTCCCCGAGCTTGAGGCTGGTGGTTCTCCCGTGGCAGGCGATCCCAACTGGAGGAGCAGCGTCATCAAGAAGGCACTAGGTGGGAGGCTATGTCGCAACACGCGCTGTTATCCACCACATGCACTGAGCCGAAAATAGCTGCTAAAGTAGGCAACAGCAGAGGCATTGCCTCCTTGCATGACGCTGGATTTTTCAGGGAGGAACGAGGTGGTGATGGTTCAGGTATGCCTTTTGATTTGTGTGTCCGAATACAGTCGCCGTGGAGAGCACCGTCTGGACCAGCTGCTGCCTGTGTGATCTTGCCCACAAGTAAGTGTTTTGATGTTTGGTTCTGGGGGGAGGGGGGATGACTGACGTTTCGAATGACGCTCATACACGATAATCGATGATTGTAGATCATCGAAGTTATGTGCGTTTTCGAACAGAAGGGTTGTCTAGCTATGATTGTAGCTACAGCGAGCCAGGCAACTATACGCAAGAATCTTTTCCCGGGATATGTAAACTGCTGGCACGCACAAAAGCGCTGTGCATCTCGCGACTAACCTCACTTGTCGGCCCAGGTCATATGACCCGGGATCGGTACAGGCCATCCACCATATTTACAGGCGCTGACCACTACATGCGTGTCAGCCAGGACAGAAGACCGTGGCAAAATATGGCTTTGTTGAGAACTGTATACGTGTAGTTTTAAAGATGGCCTAATTTGCGCAATACCTGCTGTAATTGTCGTGGCAACAGCAGACACAAAATGCGTTTCGACTGAGGCGACGGAATCATTACTGGAGTTCGGACCAGCGGAGTTGACTTGTCAGTCGCCTCTTACCATGCAACGCCGTAAAGTAAACCTAAATTGTACCCAAGCTGCCAGGGCGAAGAAACCCGGAGACCCAAGCGTATAAATGATAGGCGAGCGGCCCTCTCTCCCCTTAATGCGCCGCGTGACACAATAGGTCAGCCAGTCGCGCCAACTTCGCCCCTGACCTTAGTGGCACGGCAGCAAAGGTCACCCGATTGCGAACGGCACCGAGAATCAGTGCAGCACACAACTGGCAGCTGCCGCATTCTCCGTCCATCCGTCAACGAGTGAGCTGCTTACAAGGCCTGCAAACAAAATGAAATTCGTGTCTACGTTGGTGAGTTCTTGACGTTGAGCACGCTTGCTGCCGAAGTTAACACACATTTCTATTCATTCACCGATTTGCTTTAACAGCAGTATTCCACAGTGGGGCTGAGAAGTAGCTCAAGCTAGTGCCGGTCAGCCTGAGATCCCGCCACGCTGTTCCTGATCTTGTCTCACCTGGACGCTGCTTCACTGCACAGGCCTAGTTTTTCTGATTTGCCAGACCGGTCATCAGCATTGTTCGTAGATTAGAAGCATTACTTACGTACCCGAATATGCCCCGCCTTATTTCCTTATCTGAGACCACCATGTAATCACTCCGCGTTCAGTATGACTCAGTGGCAAGGACCTTCAGCTCCCAAGCGTGTGAATGGCGGGGGGGGGGGGGGCGTAAGGAGGGAAGGGTGTTGAAACCTGGCTGCGCCATAGCCCTTGGGTGCCTATATAACCGCTGTGGTCGTCGGAATCTCATAAACGGTGCACGCTGACAAATACTGTAATCCCTTTAAAACTTATCGCCGACGAGAGCCCTTAAAGGCCTTGAGGTTATTCAGGATTAACGCTAGAGCCATTACTCACAGAAGGCTGATTTTTTGGTGAACAGCCTCAACAGATCACGCATTGCGGGCGAAGTTTCTTTTATTCACGATTAATGACGCTTTTTTAGAATTCTAGATGACGTAATTGTTTGGGCTATTGCCCTCGTCTGGTGTGTTAGTATGACCTTCTCAGACACCGGGTGAGAACGATAGTCCGAACGACCATGCCGTCCGTGATGCTGATAGGTCGTCTTAATCCTTCCGTAAAACAACGACCTTCTTCTAAGTTACGTCATTCGCATTTCGTGTTCAGACGCGCGACGGCGTAAGCACGCGTGCTGTAGAATATGTGTTCTGAAAACGTTTCATGTACTCCTGTGTTGCCGGCCATGTCCTGGTCTTAAATGACCTACAACGCAATAATGTAGCTCTATGGAATACGATTAAGTCAGGTTGGTAGTTAATTGGTCAAATTAAACCAAGTGCGCCAAATGGGGGTGTACGAAACACTGAACGATGGGTTCACCTTCCATGGACGGGTTCAGCATATTATAGGCCGCAGTAACATATGCATGACGAAAATGTTGTCACTCAGCGTCCGTCGTCGCACTACCGCAACATGCTTAGTTCCTGAGCCGCCCAGACGAGTCCCGTGCAGACATGGCATGACCCGCGTGACCTGACCTGACCGACCGCAGGCCACATCCACTGATGGGTTACTATTGATAGAAAGCACCGGGCGGTGCATTATGCAGCACACTAACGGCTACACATGGCACAATACGTCCTTTGCCACTGTCAAATTGCATAGCTCCGAAGATGGGAGAGGGGCTTGCATTTCCCAATCTCACCACGTCGACTTGGTTCGACTTGTCGGAGTCACTTGCACTGGTGTTCCACATCAGTAATCTGATTTAGCTTTACGCGAGCTATCCGATGTCGTCGTTCGTGTGCCCTTGTTTGTTTACTTTTCGAGATAAAAGGTATGGAGCCTTTCGTGCAACAAAGATGAGCAAAAACCCCGATCTGGGGCAGACTTAAATGTGCCGTCTAGGCCCTGGCGTCAAAGGTCTTTGCCTTCCGTCCGCCGCTACTCGCGACAGTCGTTTGGCATTGTTCCGTGCAAGCGCCTGCTCGCCTCACGCTAAGCTTGCGCTGTTCCAGCTGCTGCCGCTGCTGGTGGTGCTGGCGACGGTGCTGGTGGAGCGCTCGTGCGGCTCCCCCCTGGCAGCTCCAGCCCCGAAGCCGTTGGTTGCCACGTGCTGTCGATGCTACAGGGGGCTCCGCTGCTACGGCCCATGCTGCCCTTTCTAGGGTGGCTAGCTGTCTGCGGCTAGCACGCGGCTAGCACGGCTAGCACGGCAAGGAGTGGGACGATGATGATGAGCAGTTCTGTTCGTTGGTCGTTGTCAAGCGCCGTTCCAGACGTGCTAACAAAGACTGCGAGCAATGCTGTGTGTAGTCGTGGCCACTGGTTTTGGTCAGGCCGGTGTAGATTTAGTCCCAGGACAAAATGAGTTGCAAAAAAGTTTGGTCTTCCGCTTAGTCGCTGTTATTCGTATGTGACAGAACTGTGAGCTAGTAGGTGGGCTTCAGTATGTTCATGATGCCAGCCAGTGTTTTTATGTTTTTAGATCTTAGAATTAATTTGTGCACTTTGATTTGTTTTTTTGAAACACATGACAGTCATCCTTGTTGAGCGCCCCACCCAACGTGCGCTACCTCGCAACCGAACAACTGCACCATGGAAAGCATTGCCATGTAACCAGCGCACGTGAAATAAATCGTATGTCAGCTATCTACGAAGCGTATTTTTGATAGTGCCGCGTGCAGAGCCCACCTCGAGCTTATCATATCACTGTCAATAGGGAGAGATGCGAACACAACCAACCAGCCAACGGGCCGAGTGAACCACGCGTTATCGCACCCTGCCTACTTCATTGACAGGCTGTAGCTGGTCGCACACCCCACACGCACAAACACGCATGTGCACACACGAGGACGCACACATGGCGGCGAGATAACAGGCCGTCGGGCGACAACAAGCGGTCAGAGGGCCTTCGACCCTGCCACCGTCCGGCGCACGGTGCGTGGCTGGCAGAGGCCGGCTGGACCTGGCGGGAGTGCGCGTCAAGTCATGACGCTCCTCAGACGGTGAGTGGGACGATGGCATACGCCTCTGAGCCGAGCTTGCGCGGCGCGACTCCGTGTTGTGGGTCACACGGCGGCGTTGTTCAGAATGTTGGGCGGCAGTAGTCTTGATTGAGTGGGACAATGTCACGCGCTTCTGTCCCGAACTTGCGCGGCGCAACTCCATGTCGTGGGGCATACGGTGGCGTTGTTCAGAATGCTGGGCGGCAGTGGTCTTGATTGCCATGGGAACTATCTGCTGATTCATGGTGTAGAGCAGAGGTGGTCGGTGTAAGACAACATTCTGTTTTAATCTCATTGTCATTTATCGCTTTGAAACACTACGTAAGCCAAGCAGTAGTGCACCCAGATCCTTGACAAGGAGGGCACAGGCAGGAATGCAGCCGGAGCCCTGGCAAGAGACGCAAGTTGTGGGTCGATGTATGCCTGGATCGACGATCCATAATGGCGGGCACTCAGTCCCTTCGCCCCGCCATGATCGATTGAAGTACAAAACATGTGACGCGGGACGCACTGCGCACCTGAAGCAAGGAGTCAGCGCACGGGAACCAGGGTGGCCAGTGAGGCTGAGCCCCTCAACTTGTTTGGCCCTATGAGCGTTGGCTGGCAAGAAATGACAATGCATGGCCATCCCTTCCCCACTTTGGGAGGACTTCCGTTGCCTCTGGCTACTGGTGTCATTTTAAATGCTTTTGGGGAAACCCGGGGATGCAATAATGTATTTTTTTGGCATGTAGCGCCAAGCGATTTCGAAACTCAGCCACTCAGGTAGAACAGCCATGTCTGCATTTTCGGTGTAAGCTCATTTTTCTCCCTCGTTTACCAGCTGATGTGCAGCAGAATAATCAAGGCGCGTGTGCTTATTAGCCCTTTTAACATGGGCATGATCAGGCGGAAACCTAGTTTGGTATCAAATCCGAAATGCATGAACCTAGGAAGCACAAAGGCGAAACTGATCGTTCGTTGGTGGATCTATGAAATAATGCGTGAATTTTATTCTGGAAGTGTTTTGGTTTTGT
Organism: Pollicipes pollicipes; assembly: GCF_011947565.3. NCBI lineage: Eukaryota > Metazoa > Arthropoda > Thecostraca > Pollicipedomorpha > Pollicipedidae > Pollicipes > Pollicipes pollicipes. The sequence goes on from NW_023596746.1 coordinate 13,165,850, forward strand.
TATCATATGCCAACCCGTCATTTTACATTGATGGGGTTCGCCCCTTAGAACAAAATCATAAAATGCCGCAAACCTGAAATCACGAATAGACATGCAGCGATAACACAAAAACGCCTTCGAAGTAAAAATTATGACTATTGTGACATCCCCGACAATAAACCATGGGTCACTCGAGCCCATCCCAGTTTTCGTGTATTTCATGTTTGACACCACATTGGGTAGGTCCCTATGTAATAATGTGACGGCTAATACGTAACATGAACATGACTACATGAGTACATGAGCACTTCAAACATGAAACAGAATTCAAGCATGAGCATAACACCACTGTTTTGACCATTTTTGGTTAAAAAATTGCAGCCTGATAACTGTGCTTGATCAGCTAGCATTGGGCTTCATGGACAAGCGTTCATTTCTTTTCGATGCTAGTATATTTCCTCGGCTTGCATGAGCTAAATCATCACCTTTATTAGGAAAATTAGGCTTTCTTTTAAGACAGCTGATGGCATATAGCATAGTCAATGTGGTAAGCACGACATAGTGCTGCGTACTATGCCGTACCTACCATATATTCTGGCATACCAGGCAGTACCTGGTGTCGTGGAGGTCAAAAGAGAGATAGGAGCCGGAACTGGAAATATTTATAACAAAGACTTGATGCGAACCTTTTGCATGACTGGACTTCTGAGACCAGAGGCTACGTTAAGCAGTGCATGATATGTGATCTCTGACTGCTTACATCCGATCGCGTGATTCCAGGTCAACGGCAGAATTTGGGGTGAAAGTTCAACATGCCGCAATGCTCGGCGCGGTCCTTTCTGCCATCTAGTGTCGTCTGACCTTAAACGGAATGTTTCACATTCGAAAATGCATCAGGTATAATGAAATCTGCTCACTGAAAACTATTGGTAACTTTTAAGTGGAAAGGCTGCTCTAGACAACACAATTTCTTTATCCAGTAACTATGCTCCTCGATAAGCCATTGTTTCATTGCAGCATCGTACATTGCACAACGTTGACTGCAAGCCGGTTGACGTCTATATATCTGAAAATCGGTCTCACGATCGTCAGATATAAACGACTCAACAACCATTTTTTCTTAGCCTTGATCGCCGTATGGCCAATGAAATGACAGGATTTGAATGACGTCTTTATGGCGTCGTGGACACCTCGGTGACCTTTAAGTGGTCTGCACGCAATAGCTGCACATCTTCGTGGGCATGTAGCTCAGAAACTAGGTGGGTTTAGGTCTTACAAACGGCAACGATCTAAACTGCGCCAAATGATCTTAAGGATGGCTATTTCAGATAAAACCCCATACAAATGTGCAACACTTCCTTTAAGAGCGGCCGCTTTCACCAGCCGACGACCATGTCCATCAAGGGCAAAAAATAAAAAAGAATCACAAGTTTGTTTTACAGCTTGTGTTTTGCTGCCAACCACAACGCAAGATGCAGTAAAAACATCACCAAAGGTTTGGTAAGGCTGGTCAAAATGTATTCGGCTGTCCTTCGGATCGACAGTTGTAATTGCGCAAACCACGATTATAAAATTCAGGGTGACATTCCCGATTACCCACAGATGTTGCGATTGCTTGCAATCTTGGCTTTCCCTGCCTAGGCATATGGTTCAACGTCGGTTTTCAAGAAAACATTCCACGGTAGACCGGAACATTTTTTTTTTGCACTTGTGCTCAGGCTGGTTGTGCCAAAATATGGATATCGTTCTTGTGCTGTGCCACACTTCTTTCTCCTCTGAGTAGGTTAATGCTGTCGTTTTATTGTCGTTTTACGTTCTATTTTCACGTGCGCTGATTGCATGGCAATGCCTTCCATGGCGCAGTTGTTCAGTTGCAAAGTAGCGCAAGGTGGCTTGGGCGCTCAAAAAGGGTGGCTCTTATGTGTTTCAAAAAAACGAATCAAAGTGCAAAAAGTCATTCTAAGATCTAAAACCAATGGCTGCCATCACTGAGCATACTGAAGCCCACCTACTAGCTCACATACGTCTCTACTCTGTCACATACGAATAACAGCGGCTAAGCGGAAGGCCAAACTTTTTGCAACTCATTTTGTCCTGGAACTAAATCTACACCGCCCTGACCAAAACCAGTGGCCTCGACTACACACAGCATTGCTCGCAGTCTTTTGTGGCACGTCTGGAACGGTGCTTGACTACGACCAACGAACAGATTTGCTCATCATCATCGCCCCACTCCTTGACGTACATGCCGTGCCAGCCGCGCTAGCCGCGTGCTAGCTGCAGACAGCTAGCCACCCTAGGGAAGGGCAGCATGGGCCGAAGCAGCGGATACCCCTGTAGCATCGGCAGCACGGAAGATGCACTTAATATGTCAAGATTTTGGACTTACACTTTCTGTAATGGCTGACTGTGAGGTGATGCCAGGTATCCTTTCGTTCAAAGGTCTTGGTGCATAAAAGCCTTTAACCATCACACAAGGTCTCCATATCTACTCGTGCGATAAGATATGTAGAGACGTAGTGGCTTGTCGTTCGTACATCTGTGAGTATTACAGTCCTGGTTATATGCCATAAGATAGCCTTAAATAAGCCAACGCCACACGTGGCCGGATTGAGACTGATACCGTGTTGACTGAGCCTTTTCACATTGCAGAATGATATTACGCCCAGTGGCCGCTCCAGGACCTAACTCATCCGCCTGTTGGTTGTTCCAGTACGCATGTCAGGCTGCCTGGCCGACCGAGGCAGCCTGGATCCCGGCTGCCCACACTGCCACTGCTTCTGTTACTGGCACTGCACGGACAGCCGTCTGCGGGGGCGCGTGGGCCTGTTATCCGAGTCACCATCACCGACCCGCAGCTTCGGCCCGGCTGGCCAGCCCCAGCCCAGCACCCAGGTCAGGTCGGGTCACCGCCGGGCACGGTGGGTCAGGCCGAACATATGGCTCGTCTGACCAGGATAGGTTAGCTGGGATCCGGTTATGAAAAGGCAGGACGACCTGGCCCGATCCGGTTATGTTAGGTCTGGTTAGAATAGGATGTTTCGGTTCATCAAGAAACTGGCACCGATTGGCAATCATCGCGTCTGTAACTCAGGCACTAACAGAAAAGCTGCCTAGCCAACGTTGTACTATCTTTCTGTTTTTACAACGTCACTGCAGAAAATGTGAAAAGGTGACTTAAGCCGTTGGCACGCGATATCAATTACCTGTCAGTTAGTTGATGGCAGTTATCGCCATTGCCTTATCAGGTACCTGCTAACTTATCAGATCTAACGTATTTTTACGTTAATTGATCATTGTTATGCTATATGCATGGGACAGCTTTGATATATCACCAGATCATTCTCAAAGTGCTCGCAAATAGCACTTAAGATCAGCCTGCTGCGTGGTTGTGGATCGCACTGATAACTTCCGGAAAACGAACAAGCCAAAGTGGCAATAGCGCGATGTGCATGAAACATGCTTATTCATTTTCAAGGCAAGCTGCGTTTTGAACACTATTTTACGCATTGCACCCGAATCATACTGACTGGTGAATTTCTGTGATCCACAATACCTTACATTACCGAAAGGAGCAGCTTACTTTGCCCTGAAAAGCCATTTTGTTCTTACTTAGGAGGATTTAATTGGTAGCCTCGGATTATTTGGGTGTCATATTATCGGTTTTGTTATCGCGTGACTACATTGAAAGCATACTATGTGATAAATGCTTCACGTTACGAGGCGATGTATACTGCCCTATACACACTGCAACATACTAATTTATCGTTTATGCCGAATTTCTTCTGATAATTAATTATAACCAATTTTCGTATCTGCTTCTACTAAATTAATCATGACTAATTCATTGCATGTTTAGTGCTGTAGTTTTCAGTCCATGTGCGTTGCAAGGGCTCAGAAATCGCGTCGCCCATCCAAGTGACACGGTATAGATGGCGCATGGCCCACTGTGATCAAATGCCACATAGATGGCACTGCCGTTTGCTTTTCTGCGGGCTGAGCGCAGATTAGGCAGACACAATTCATATCGCTCTCGGACACTTTTCGCATTAGCTAAAGCCAGGTAAAATTTCAACAACAAAAAACGTTAAGAGGGCAGGGGAAAGGGCAAATGTCATAAACCATTGCCATTTTGCGGTGCTTATCGCTTTTTAGAAGCGTTTGCAGCAATTTCGGCGCTTTACTTGAAATCGAAACAGTCATAGGTAGGGGAGCGGACGGTGCAAGGCAGCTCCAAAGTGAAGCGAGCGCAAACCATACTTACCAGTCATTTGCGTTTTTGCGCTTTACGCATTACTAAGGCATAAGGCATTACTACAGCATTACATACATTGCTACATTACGCATTGCTACCTACAGTAGTAATGGAAATTACGACCAGCCAGTCGCATCACACTATAGAGTTCCTACAAGAATAAGGCTGCTACTACATGGAAGACAACACAAAATAATCATTAACAGGATGTGTTAAAAATTTGTTTCCATGATCTCTTTCTCTGAGTTTGTGCACATGAGCATGATGATCGAATGGAAAAACCCGTGTGCAGGCGGTGAAAAACATAACTGTTGACAGCAAAACCATCGATTGATTTTTACCAGAAATACCAAACTGAAAAACATAGCTGGGGAATACACCGACAGCCTAGATATTGACCCAGCGGATCTTAACATGAGTCACTGTCGAACTAGGAGAAATCATCTCCGGTCAGCAACCATGTCGAGTGGTAAGATGTAAGCCATGCTCGGTAACGTGCATTGTATCGAGCTTAGGTCACTTGCAGGACCTCACACCAGCCCCCTGGGAGATCCAGGAGTCACCGACCCTAACCTATAACGCTATGATGTGATATGGTAGGGCCAATCAAGCATGCGACCTAGACCCCAAAGCCTATGAGAACGCCAGAACTTGTAAGTTTATGGACTTAGTTTTCCTGCAAATTGCCAGCAGAAGATACCACAGAAGCCGGAGTTCTATGTCAGATCCCCATGAGCTAAACCAATCTAAAGGGACCACTTTATCTTAACCTAATCTAACCTAACCTGACCTAACCAAACCCAACCCAACCCAACCTAACCTAACCAAACTGAACCGAACCGAACCCAACCCAACCCAACCCAACCCAACCCAAATGAAAACGAACCGAACCGAACCGAACCGAACCGAACCGCACCGAGCCAAGCGGGACCGAATGGAGCCTGAGGCTCGGTTCGGCTTCCTAGCGACTATGACATACGTTACAGCGTCTGTGCCTTAAGCATTGGGCGGCAGCGCGCACGAGGCGCAAATTTTAACACGCGTTCGGGTGGGGGGGGGGGGAATTGGCCCCCCTGAAGGATTTTTCCACAATGGTTTGCGAACGGCGCGGCCTTTGCCGCGCCAAATTCTTCATATCGGTAGACAGTAATATAGCGGAACGTTTGGTAAAAAATTAGATTTACCTATTAAGGTCGTTGACCTATGTCAGGTCAAGGTCAGACCATAGTTTCAGCGAAGTAAATTTCTAGGGAATCGTTCAATCTGATGCAACAACAGAGAGTTAGACGGAGCCATACATCTCTGAGATGCTTTCTTAGGCAACACAAATATTGAATAAACAAGATGCGTTGACCCAAGGTCGGGTATGAAGGTCAGACCAAGATCAAAACCAACCTGTTTCATCACTCTAGGGCTTGCTGTGTGGGGTAGGTTCCGGTGTTCATTTCGAATTTATTGATCACAGGAACCGCATTATACATCTTCCATGGACTTCTTAGAGATCAGAACAGTTCATTGACCTAAAATGATCCAGCTCAGCATTTTGTTTTTAGAGACATACTAACTAGCGTAATCCTTGTCGCTTATTCACATGCAGCACTCACATTTTTTGCATGATTTTGGTCACCATGACCCTAAAAAGGTAAAAAAAGGTCACTGACCTTACATGAACATGTGACCTTTTGCTTAGAAGCAGTTAGCTAGGTTCTGGGGTCCCTTTGGAAAATAACGTGAACTTTGACCTTGTTTGACCTCATTTGACACAAAAGTCATAATCTACTAACCTCAAACTTTGACCTAAGTGAGTTTACGTACAGGTCAATACACCCTGTAAATTTGGTGTCTCTAGCTCTCTTAGTGGCCGAGATCTCGGGGGGTCAAATTGACTTCCCACCCGAGCGAAGGGTATCTGACCGGTCACCCGGACGCGTGTTAAAGCCGACCCAAACGCAGCTACCATAGAGAGACGGACATGTAAGAGCTTCACACCCATGCGGGTAGGCGTAGCACCCGGCCTATTTAAAAAATTTTGACGTCACAATAAATGCTCTTTCATATTATCATTAACACGCGCCCGGGTGGCCGCCTAGGCATCTCTCCCTCGGGTGGGGGGTGGGGGGGGGGGGGCAATTTGACCCCCTGAGATCTCGGGAACTAAGGAAGCTAGAGACACCAAATTTACAGGGTGCGTTGACCTGTACATAAAATCACCTAGGTCAAAGTTTCAGGTTCCTAGGTTGTGACTTTTGGGTCAAAAAAGGTCAAACAAGGTCAAGTTCCAGGTTGGTCTCCAAAATGCCAGTCTCCAGAATCTAGATAACCGTTTCTAAGCAAAATTTCAAATTCTCTTTCAAGGTCAGTGACATTGCTTGGCTTTTTGAAGACCAAAGTGACAAAAATGATACAAGATTGCTTTGAGTTTTGCATTTGACTAAGCAACAAAGATTACGCTAGGCAGTATGTTCCTAAAACAAAACGTTGACCCGGGTCATTTTAGACCAATGGCCTATCCTGACCTCTAAGAAGCCCATGGAAGATGTATAATGCGGTTCCTGCTATCAATAAACTCGAAGTGAGCACCAGAAACTATCCCATACAGCAAGCCTTAGAGTAACAAAACAGGTTGGTTTTGACCTTGGTGTGATCTTCGTGCCTGACTTTAGGTCAATTTAGCTTGATCATTCAACTGTTGTGTTGCCTAAGAAAGCATTTCAGGGATGTACGGCTTTGTCTAACACTCCGTTGTTGGATCAGATTGAAGGATTCCCTAGAAATTGCCTTCACTGAAACCATAGTCTGACTTTGACCTGCCATAGGTCAGCGACCTTACAAGGTAAATTTAAATTTTTGGCACCAAACGAGTTGCTATTCAATTTTTCACAGCTATGAAAAATTTGGTGCGGCTACGCCGCGTCGTTCGGAAACCATTCCGGAAAAACCTTTGGGGGGTCAATTTGATCCCCACCCGAGCGCGTGTTAAAGGAATGTGCTCCCGGTGGAGAAAGTGGTTCATCACCACCCAAAGACAAGGGTTGTGGGAGTATTACACTTACATGTTTTATATTCTGGTGTAGCGCTGAGCTTTCCTTAAAAAGAAGAATAACTAGATGGTGCTTGCATCTTATCGGGCCAGTGTTTGGATCAAAACTTACTCAATTATTGTAACGCAAAGAGAGAATTCTTGGCAAACATAATTATTCTGTTAGAAACAAGGAGGACGGGGAAGTTTCACCCATTTCACGCAACCACGTCGCCCTTTATGCCGAGCCCAGTTCACTTGCTATTCTTCACATGGACTCTTGGTCTTGGTCTTGGTTGTTATTCTTGATTAAATTTCTTCCGTCAGCAATTTACCGTCTCATACATTTTGTTTCCATATTTATGGCTCATGATCATGATTCCCTCCATATTTTGTGTTAAACATTTTTCATACCGATACATTTATATCTATCTCAGTTTATATATTGATGTCCTACTAATCGAGTTTTGACACTATAACGCTGACAACGTTGACGCTGACACTGACATCAACATTGACCTTCCTGGCATTCACTTCTGTCATTGTTTATCTATCTCGACATTCATCCCCTCTATATTTATCCGTGTAGATATTCTGTCTTTGATTCTTTGATTACTCATAAAGATGTCTCGTTCGTTTTTTTCCATTTTATCATTTCATGATCACCACTTTGTCCACTAACCAACACATATAACAGGGTCTGCTGTGTTATCTGAACCCCAATAGTGCAAAAGCACAATTTCTGTTCCACGGTAACATCTCTCAATAGTTCATGACAAAACTTCTGCAATCTGACAGTACACAACTAGGATAGCGTAACCTAAACGATGATGGGGGACATCAATGGAGATTGCGAGCCACGAGTCACGACCTGCTTGGCTAAATGGCATTGTTTGATGACTCCAGACTGTCCACGGCGTCTGCACGATGTCCACGCAGGTTGCAGCCGCTGTTACGCTGACCTCGACGGCGCAGCAGACGGACTGCGCCGTGACCTGACATGGCTGGCTGACTGGATCATCGAGCGGGTCAAGCAGGGCGACTTCTTCCTGGAGAGGGACACCTTCTTAGCGGCGCTGCGGAGAGCGAGCGCTCGGGCCCGATCGCTGCGGGACAAGGTTGTCTGGTACACCGGCGCAGGTGAGACTCCCTCCCTCCACGGTTGATGGGAGAGGCAGCCAGTCTTCGACAAGTGTTGGACGTAACCAGGCACCCCGTCTCTCTACCGAAAATAGATCACAAAGGTAGCTCGACAGCTGTTGTTAATCAATTGGGAAATGTGTTAATCAGATACCAGTCCACCTCAATCAACTTACTTTAAGGAAAGATCTATCGGCGGGAATGGTCGACTTGTATATGATGTCATGAACGAAATCAATCTACAGGAGAACTCGGTCCGTTTATAGCAGTGGATTTCGAGGCAGCTTTTGAAAGAACCTCGAGAGCATATTTAGGAGCAGTTTTAGGGCAGGTAAGTTTCGGCGCATACTACACTAAAAGGATTAATATCATGTGCCTAAATAAACGCATTTTCTGAGGCATTTTACTACACGTATTTTTGTGGTGAAAAACAAGTTACCGGCACCAAAGAATACGAGGCGATCCTGTTTCCAGTTGCCTACGCAACGTGGTTGGCAAATGATTGGCATTCAAACTATCACGAACGTAGAGGTCTGCATGAGTCAATACCCTGATAACATATTGTTTTTAGCTGGATAGTTGATAATTTACTGTGCGGAGTTTAGCCAAACCCGCGGATTTCTCCATGCAGTCTGGCGTTAAGCTCAACTGGAACAAAACAGTATGCATACCACTTGGGGAGGGGGAGACGGATACCAAGGGAATCTTTGGATACATTTGTCAAATGGGTAAACAAAATACAAACTTCAGGCGACCACTACAGTCGCGGGATTCATCAGAGCAAGGAAGTAAATTTAGAAAGGCAGCTTCCACAGCTAGGAAATGCTCTTATCACTCCATCGGGATGTTTAATAAGGATAAATGCTTTGCTCTTCTTAAAACTAGTACACATGTTTATGGCTGTTATAAATATTTATCCAGCACACTAAAGAAATTCAAAACTATTTTACAATTTACTGCAGAACAATGAGAGCTCAATGAAATAAGCTATGCACCCTGTTTTGTGGAAGTATGCTGAGCTGCGGTCATTGACTGTGAATCGGGTGATTTTAAGGCTCGTGGCTGGTGCTGATCAGCGGAAGTAATGCATTGCAATATATTGGAGAAAGAAAAAACTTGCAACACATTGCAATGATGTATGTAATGAAGCTGCGTGATGTGGTGATGTGCTATTATGTCGCCGTGTCTTGCGGTCTTAGCATATTGTTTTCGTGTCTCATATGTAAATGTTAGGAAGCTCATGTTGATAACAAAGCTTCCTGAAAAATCAATAAAGGGCGCCTGGACGTCTGTAATGAGTCTGTAATGAGCCCTAAAATTTTCGAACCACTACCCTCTTACTTAGCTTGACATTGTTCCTGTCTGCTGAAGGACCCCTCTATTTGCTGACGTATAGTTTTGCTATCCCAGGAGCCAGAAAACGTCCTATGTTTCTTTTGCTTTGAAAAGCCTGCATCCGATTGGCCGGTATTGGCTCCCTGCGGAGCCCAGTGAAGAAGGGGTGAGGGGATATGCACCCGTGCTCCCTCCCTCTCCTCTGAACCAGCCACTGGCCACCAGTGTCCCGTGCAGGGTCATGTTTACATCAAAACCTCGTAGGAATACTGCAATATGAACAGTCAACAACAGGCAAAAAGAAATACAGCACATGGACCCGGGAGTAAAATCGCATCTATGAATGTAGGTACCCCAATCACTTCGTGTTTACAGACCCATCTCCTAAACATACTCGGCGCAGGAGGGAGTCTATCTGTCGGCGAGGAAAGTCAGGTCGGTCGACTTCCAACATAACTAGGTTGACATTATCGGCCCGTTTGATATTCATCTATTCGTATCAGATGCTTCCCAGGCGAAAGGTAAGATCATATGCCACGTGCTTCCTACGATTACAGCACCAAACCATGCATAAAGGAGCTGGTCTGGCATTTGATCGCCATTGGTATCGGAGAAGCCATGGTTTGACTTAGAAAGTTTTGTCACGAGAGGCGACACACTGCGATCATTGTCTGATGACACTCAACATTCGTGCAACATTAGAACATGCCGTGCATGAGATTTAAAACTGCGGCAATCTGAGCTGTAAACGCGAGTATGTGGGGCGTGAGCCGGGAATAAATCACCCTTGACCTAAAAAGATGCGATTCTGAGAATGATGTATGCTGCCCAGTGCAATATCTCTTGGATGAACGTCATGTTTATTTCCGTACGCCTTTAGAGTCAACAACTTGCAATACCAGGGAGAAGAGGCCATTCTGAACAAGGCAAACTCGTATTTAATCGTAAAACAAGGATGTTTATCAGCATATATTTAAACCGCATACACATGAACCGAATAACATGCGAGCTTGCTGGCTTTTGATTGCTTGCTTGTTTTAGATATGTTGATCACAGCTGTCATGTCATATTCTCAACCCATGTGTAGCGCTCATCTGCCAGGTTGTGAAACTGACTCACCTGATATGCCTACGACATACCCGAAACAACCATTATGTTGCAAAACAGAGGCTTTTCATACTTTTTACACTAAATTGTGGACTGTTTTAGTATCAGCGTAGTATGATATTGAATGCATGTGAGCAGGGTAAGACGAAAGACATCATTAGAGCAGTTTCAATGTGCATCAGCCTCACAGTTCCTCAAGGATTGCGTGCATCTAGTCTATATAGGATCAATCCACCTACAGCATCGGTAGGTTTTCAAGCGCCAGGAATGGCATCAGATTGGAAGATTAGAAATTAGCTCAAACGAATAAATGTAATTAAGTTATGAAGCTGTTCTCGTCGCGAATCATCACGACATTACCCTGTTGTCTACAGACGTGAACACCAAAAGGCACTGGCTGTCAAAGGCAACGCTCAAATTATCTTGGCTTCAAACGACAGCTGGTCATATCGAAGAACGGCTTTCAAACGCTACCCACGTAGCTGGCAAGCAGAAGGGTCACATCGTCAACGCCGAGTGGCAAATTAACTCTGTGGACCGAACTACTCAGGTATGAACTTAGCGCTACTTCGCTGTCAGTTGGTTTACGTCAATCCAGCGTTATCTGCAGGCTCCGCTGGCGTAACTACCATCTATCAGATCGTCTCTTCATACTTTTAGCCCTAGTCCGTTGAATTAGTCCTCAATTTCAGGTTCTTCAGAGTTATCTTCAGCTGGAGGGATTCACGTCCTTCAACAGGGCCCGGCAGCACCGACAGCAGCTGTTCTCAACAAGCAGCCGCCTGAGAAAACTGAGCCGCGAGGCAGCTGCTCTAGCCGACAGGTATGCGCTCTCCTGAGCTGCAGCCAGAGACGTCGCTGAGCCGTGGGGCAGCTGCTCTGGCCGACAGGTATGCGCACTCCTGAGCTGCAGCCAGAGACGTCGCTGAGCCGTGGGGCAGCTGCTCTGGCCGACAGGTATGCGCACTCCTGAGCTGCAGCCAGAGACGTCGCCAATATCTGATCCCCGCTAAATCGTTTTAAGGGATTGGGATGCCTGTCTAGTGCTTCATTACTACCACGTTGTTAAGATGTGCTGTGCCGGGCTGTATTTTGATACGCATACACTTTGTACACGTTCTTTTTATCTGTACTAAATTGCTATTTTATATACGCCCACGTCCACTGCTTTATGGAAGTTCGCTGCACTCATTTCCGTACAGCATACAGCGTTGAACTTGAGCGCAAAAGTACTCTAACCACAGGCTCATGCCCTTTTCCCGAATTGCCACTTTGACAACACAGTTCCACTGCCCAAATGCCAATTCTCGGAACCTTTTCTTAGCCATATGGACCGTGCGCTATGAGGGTCTGCTGATGCCGGTCATCCCCTTTACTGGCGTTGTTTTAACGACTTTTTTTGTTCTACAGTCACGTTGAAACTGCTGACACGCTCACCACCATTGGCCAGACTGCGCTAAGCGAAGCAACTGCAGCGTACAACATGTTAGCCACCCAGCTGACCGAAGACGGGCAGGCATCTTCGTAAGTGACCTAATTTGGATCGACGCCGCTGCAGCACCTAGAATATTCTAACAGCTCGTCCCCACAAACCAACAGGATGTAGGCTGTGCGTGCGAGCTGCGAAACCCGTCGTCGCTATTGTTGCCTATGGTTTAGACCAATTAAGAAACAAAATGTGTGAGCTTGGTCACCGCCCTAGGCACGCACGAACAGAACTTCTTGACCAACGTTCTTTTTACAGACCAGATCTAGTTGATCTGCGAGAAGCGTATGGGGAGCTGACGTTGCTTATGCAGCAAGTGCACGCGGGTTCGGCAGAGGCGTCAGCAGAAGCGGACTCCGTTCAACTGAAGTCGGTGCAAAGTCGCCAGCATGCGCTGAATCTATCGTCTGCAGGGGCTTCCGGCGTCCTTCTGGAAAAGGCACTCTTCGCCGCCGAACAGGTGATATCCGATAATTATCTTATCTTAGCACGCAAGGCATCCCAAGTAGAAACTTATGCTAACATAAGTTGTTAAGTTGATTTGCGAGAAACATTATGCACGTAGATAGGACAATAGTAATAGTCTTATTCCTCGGACGAAAACCAGTAGAATGGAGATATAGATGCGTTGATGTTTCGGCAACGTGCATTTATCAAAACGAAGAGCAGAAATGAATTTAAAATTCACTTATGATAAAACATTTTGCATTCACTTCCCCGCTTTGTTTCAATACATGCATGTTACCGAAATATCAGCGCATCTATCTCCATTCTTCTGCTTTTCTCCGAGGAAAAAGGCTTTCCCTGCTATCCTATCCAAATGGTAACATGTTGTGCAAGTGCCACATGCATCAACGAGACTAAATGAATGGTTACGATCTCCATATTTTCAGATTTCTTTAATGAGTAAGAATTTGTCCGAAGGTTACAAAAATGTCGCAGGTAAGGAAGGTGAAATATTGAAGAATTCTTCACTTGCGGAGACGAACTTGAAAAGGGCAGCTCTGGCAAGAGGAGATATTGGTAAGTGGGGGATGGAAACTCACTGCGAGTGTACGAGCATATGCGAGTCATTCGCTGATTTCACTCATATTTCAGTCATGGCCGCTGGCCAATGCCACCACCATGGCGGTCAAGAACGCCTTCTTAGTTGTCGCAAAAATGCTCCATGTCGCACATGCTTGTTTGTTCGACATCAACACGGAGCATAACATGAGTACGGCATCTATAAAAGGGTTGTTGTGAGGCTAAGTTCTTGTGGGAGTCCGGGCTTTGCCTAACTGCGCATAGTTTCCAGATGAACTCTGGAATAGGGCGGACAGGGCGAACACCGCAACATTGGCAGCCGTCGAGACAGCAGAAGATGTTCTTTTGGGGGTGAAGGATACAGCTATGGACCTGAACGGTAAGCACTGATCATCGTAGCCAGCGCATGTGATGCCATCTCAATGAGTTCTACGCATGATCGGTCGCGCGCATTTGGTATGAATGGCGCGTTCCGCCGCGTTACCCGCAACTGAACTCCATCGGTATTTTACGAGCTCTGCAGAGCTTTTAAAACAGGACAGCCCTCCCGTAAACCCATGTCGGACCGAATCAAGCCCCGAAAGCCCCGAACACACTTCACCATGCGCAACATGCTGATGACCGAGATCCGAGGTTCTGAAAGCTGACGCCGATCACTCCGCGTAGACTTGGAGGAGCGGGTGGCGCGGGGCAGCGCCGAGGCGGCGGCGGCGCGCGCCCGCCTGCCGGCCACCAGCACGCTGCTGGAGGAGGCCGAGGGGACGGCGGAGAAGGCGTCGGCCGCTGCCAGCGCCGCCGCCGCGCTAGTGGCCGCCGCACAGTCGGAGAAGACGGCGTCCCTGGCCGATCAGGTGGGCTGGGGAGCCGCGGTCTCCTGCCACTGCGTCTGAGATGTCCTGGCTGTGACAAGAGAGATAGGGTCTTGCCTGGTGGGTTGGGGCTCAGCACTGTGGAGGGAAATGCGTTTTCCTGTAGCCTTTACAGATGTTTGTCCTGAACTGCTTATGCGATTGTCGCATGTCAATGTTTATCTTGAATCCGTCGGTGCCGCCAACAAGACTGCAAGGGGCGGTCCACCGCAAACCTCGGTCCTTACGTGTGGAGAAACAATGCAATCTGAAACATGGCGTCTGGAACGCAACACCATCTGCATCACTGTGGAAGCTCTGGTGGCCCTTCGGCTCGCTCTGAGCGACTCACATCAACCGCAAACTCGGGTTGTGAACTGGGCCGAGCAGTTTTAAAAGTGCGGACGTGCGGGCCGCCGGAGCGCCTGTTTGGACCTTTTCTGATGCGTGTCACTAACGTTTCGTTTTTTCGCCTTTTAAGACGCAACCAACTCTACGAAACCCGGCCCTACATTGCCTGTCCTGTCAGGTCCCATCAGCCGCTTCTCCTCGCCGCAGATCCGACAAATAATCCCAGTAGTTGGCCTTGGTGCCCGTGGTCCCACTGATGTCGCTGGTTCGATCCGTCTATCGGTTCTGCCTCCGAGTCTCCGGCAGCGTTGGGCGCCGATCCGGGCGTCACCTCCCCGGGCGCTCGCCCCGACTGTCGGTCCCAGCCTCACTTAGCACCGGCCGGCTGTGCCGAGGCGGCCATTCCCACACGCTGGCCGCGGCGGCGCCGGCCGACCGACCGGGGCCCACCGGCCTGTTTACTCGATGGTCGGCTGGCCAGTGTCGGCCGGTCTCTCAGGCAGGACGTGCGTCACGTGTGCCGCAGATCGGCACCGCCGCCGCCCGTCTGACCACCCGCTCCCGGGAGGCCCGCGGAGATGAGGCCGCCGTGGCCGCCGCCGCGACGGCGCTACGACAGCGGCTGAACCGGACCACCCGATGGCAAGCAGCGCGTCCGCTCGGAGGTACGCCGAAAAGCAGGGGAGGGGGAGAGGGAGAAGACCGGAGTACGTGAGGAAGGATTTTCAGTTTACGGAACTCTTGAAGTCGATGAGAACGAAAGCTGATCGAGATACGATGCGTCGCGCGTGGTTCCGACGAGTATTTGACAAATGGTGATCTTAATAGCATGAAAGGTCACCAATGTGGCCGAATGTCAAATGATTTTGCTTGTAAAAGATTCGGTTCTCGTAACTTACCGGACCTGCCGAATGATGAAGGCGCAATGAAGTTACTTTGCGCTCTTTAGTGAGAGATATACGCTTCTAAAAATATCGCGCGGAAAAAGGAAACTAGCTCCCATACGGCATGCCGAAGATTCTCAATTTGGCCAAGTACCAGGTATTTGCACACTCTCAGCTCAGTTCATGAAAGCTTTGAAGCCAATTATCACGAAACGTTACCATTTGATTTGACGTTGCCTCTTCACAACTGAAATTTTAAGTCACGCTATTTACGGTTACACCAGCGTACCAAGCTTCTGCTTCAGCTTTTTTTTCCTGGACTTGGATGCGTCTTGTTCGGTAATGCTAATGAGAGCCTAAAACGGCAGTTGTCCCAGTGACGCGGAAGCGCGGTCTTGTGACCTGGAGGCAGTGTGTGCTCAGACTTAGGATTTAACAAAAATGGAAGGTGGTTTCTTGGCATGTTTGAGTTACGATGTCCGCGATATGCAGCACAGTGGTACGCTCTGGATGTTGGCATGATGCCACGCATGCTTGAATTTTAATGACCAGCAAGGCAAAATGCGGTGTGAGGTGAGTGAGGTGATATCAGACGTGAAATTCGTTGCTTCGTTATCGAGATGATGCTAGAAGCTGAACTAGTAAGGCCTGACATCTCCGACAGCCAACACCAACAGGTTTTGTCAGTGCGTGGAGGAGGACCCCATTTCATAGACGTCAACACCATACAGTAGGTCACCAAAGGGATGCCAATAAAGTGCTGGGCAGTGGCACGAATATTTTGATTTTCTTAACATATACTGCACCGTTAAGGAACATCATCTCTTCTACTATACTCTGGTTTCTTGCGTGCCAATTTTACCAGTGGAATGAGCAAACAATAGCGTATCAAGATACTTTTTACCAGTAAAATGAACTAACGATAGCGCATCAAAATACTTGAACCCGAAAGTTGAATTACATTCAGGCAGTCAATTGAACAGGTCAACGTCACAGCGTACGCTCAACAGTTCACTTTAGGTTCATATAGCCATAGATGTGGGAACGGAGGGGGATGGGGGATAGAGAGCCATGGCCCTCCTCCTTTTTCAAGGGGGCAGCGATGTCCTCCATCTTTACCCCCTCCCCCCAGTCACCGGGCCTGCTTCCCAGTAAAAATATGCGCTGACTCTGGTCCCACACTTTTTGAAACGTTCTTAGCCTATGCACATAGCTGTTACTGGATGTCTTTATGAAGTCATATACTTCCCAAATCTGTATGCCTTATTTCCTACATATCTTGAATAAGACGCTGCATTATAAACGCATTAAGAAAAATACACAATTGATCAGTTATTTCGCCCAAGCTATGAGAAAAGCCATGGTCCAGCAACTGACTTTCTGACTCGGACTGCGCGGCGGTAGCTATATAAACAGTGGGATGCCCGACGGATTGGTGAAACACATCAGCATTGACTGCCAAAGGCAGCCGGCTCCATAAGCTCAGTTTCGGACATCCACGTCATAAGACTGGCGAACCTCACATCTGTTATGGAATCGCTCGTCGTTCGTCCGACCGGCAGAGTGTCATGCTGGTATCTTCTACATGTTTGAAACTGCTCAGCATTGGGTAGTATCAAATATCTTATCAGCTGAAGCTCGTACGAGCGAGGGTGTTTGGACTTCACATTGCTGCAGACTCGGGAAACTTTAAACAGCCCAGGCAAGACGTGGTTTTCTGCGACGTCTGCCAATACGTAGGATCGTAATCAGCATGGTGTAAATCATTGACCCCGTTGCTACGCACAATTTGGCAGGCTACCCAGGCTCAGTTTGTTTGGAAAATTCTATCAAACTGCAGGAACTTCAGCAGGAAAAGAAACAGGAACAGGAAAAGGAAAAACAAGAGATATGCGAACTGCTTAGTCTCCTACGCAGTTTACATTTCCGGAAAATCGTATTCAGTGAATATAAAGGGCTGACTCCTACTCCCGCCCGGCTTTCTTTTGTCCGAAGGGGGACTATTTGGCTCTCTTGAGATCTTTGCCCCCATGAGAGCTTGACATCTGAGAAGGGTTTGCGGTAGGTTTGAGCTCGAGGTTAAGTGATTTGCGCTGAGATCATTTGCACCAAAAACATTAAGCAGTGTGAGATTGTCCACGGACGTGGGCAGGACAGCGAAAGAGGGATACCATGCCAGCCAAGCTTCCAACACTTGTCAAGCGCTGACCATGCTTTTCCTAACACGGACATCCTGGTGACTCGTCCAGTCCCCAGCCCACATCCACCATGTCCTGTCATTTCAATTACTGGCGTAAGTCTTGAGAAGGTCGTGCAAGGTCAGTTTACTTTTATGCAAGGGTACATCCTAGCAGTGTACCTGACACATTTTTAGTAGCCTTTCGTATATACGTGTCAGACCACGACGTTCTACGTGAATCGTCTTTTTGCGTCTCGGGCTGCCTTTCATAAACAAAAAAGGACAGTTTTTACGCGTTCCCAGTCGATCTACTTAGGTATGTTTTTCTGTAAATTGCACCCATTCTAAGCTTCTCATTAATCGCAGCTCCACATTAGCCTGGAGTAAAAAGTCATTCCTCATCAGTGAAACGATGGTGTTATCGAGTGAATGTTTTGTTTATTTGATCATGTGGATTCAGCTTAAAATAATCGAAATCAAAAGATAAATCAGGTTTGGGCGATAGGTTACGAGAACCTTTCGGGCTCAGCACCCCATCCGATTTAAGACAGGGACATCCCTCTTCGCATGGGTTCGTGCCTGCCGGCATGAAGGCGCTTTTCAAACGTTATTTAATTGGCAGGGTTTGTGCGAATCGTTTTATTGCAACACGCGTATGAACGCATTTCGAAATTTTAACTGCTCCATCCTGAGAAGAACGTAGATTTTAACCCCGGGCGCAAGCCCGTCGCGAACGCTTGTCTCTTCTTGCACGTGCAATTGCACGCCGGCCTCTTTCCGCAAAATATGCCTAATTCTTGTTCTTTCCGAGCTTGCAGCGAATTGCGGCTTTACGATACACAGACAGCAACATTCTCTGCATTTACCGGCTACCGGCACTTTCAGGCAGCCAAGTAGGGGATTTTGGTTTTGTAAATTGCCTCATTTTTTGCGATACTGCGCAGCAACATTTACAGTGCTAGGGAGCTCCAAGCGCTTATGGCTAGCGATCAGGTTTTTGTATTGCGTGCAGGTGACTGGCAGTGTAAGCAACAGGCCGCAAGTGCGTAGTTCATAAACAGCCATTTATAAAATGTTTCCTCCCCAAAAATATTTGACACTTACAGTCGATTGGGGGAGAAAATGGTGATTTACTTACTCGAATAACGCTTCACTCGTTCAGGTAAGGTTTGTGCGTGAATGCATATTTTTATGAATGCGATATTATGCGTTTTATATGGCTGACCTCCCATGACCTCGGGCAGCAGCCAGTTGCCGCCTGATGTTCTAGAACCCCGGTGACCGGTGTGACCGGTGATGGTGACCGGTGAGATGCGCTCGGCAGACGTTGTGCATGTGACGTCACCTCTCGTGCCCTCAGGTATCCACCACACGCGACCTGCTGGGGCAGGTCACACAGGCTTTGGGAGAGCTGGGCCGGTCTCACTCGTCGACCGACGCTCGTCTCGAGCCGACCTCAGACGCCCTGACCGAGCTGAGCGCGCAGCTGGCTGCCCTGCAGACTGACCAGCCGCAGCAGACCGCGCTCGACCGGCTGCAGCGGCAGCTGGACGCGGCCGAGGCGCAGCTGCGCCAGCTGCAGCTGGCCGAGCGCGCGCGGCGGCTGCGCACGTCGGCGCGGCGGCGCCTGCGCCAGATTGAGCGCCTCGCCCAAGAGAAGAAGCGCGCGGAGAGCGAGGTGCGGGAGCTGGAGGTGGTGGCGCGAGCGTTGCCGGACGGCTGCTTCAGAAGGGTCAGGTACACCTGAGCGTGCGGACGGCGCGTGCGCGGGCGGTGCGTTGAAGCTCGTGGAGCCGAGCCCAGTCGGCGGTGCGCCGAAGCCGCCCGCACTTCGCTGGGATCTGCACTCTGCACGGTTCTGTGACGTGGTTCGGACAGCTCTTGGCGTCTGGCAGATTGTTTAAACATCGCGATATGTTTATTCATTCAGAGCTTGAGCTACGCTATGATGTTTTGACATGGGACATGTTCAGTGTTCAACGATCATGTGTAATCAGTGACCATATGCTTATTGAGCACTCTTGAGCTTAGTGGTTATAGCTACGCTAGTGCGTCACCGTCTACCCGAGCCGGAGTGCGCCACCGTCTACCCGAGCCGGAGTGCGCCACCGTCTACCCGAGCCGGAGGGCGCCACCGTCTACCCGTGTCGGCGTGCGCCACCGTCTACCCGAGCCGGAGTGCGCCACCGCCTACCCGAGCCGGAGTGCGCCATGGTCACGCAAATCGTCATCGCCGACATGAACCACTCACTTAACAATAACAATCACATCCTGTCCATGACCCGAATTCGGTCAACAAACGAACGACACGGATGCCACACCACAAAGCTCCGCACCACCCAGAAGACTGTGTCTCCTCCGTCGCGCAACTGTAGGCCCATGCGAAAAGCAGCGCACTGGTTTGACCGCCACAGTCCACTGGTCATATCACCACCGCTGCGTCTCTGGTCCGCCATAAGTCCGGTGAGCCATGAGGTCACGTTACGGCCCGCCAGCGCCAGCCGGCCGTGCTATGGTGGCCAGGCCCCCGCACAGAATGGCACACTCGTTGATCACTACACCACATGTCGCGGCGGTGCTCTCACGTCCAAAGGCGGCCTGGTGTCCGAAGCACCATCACGTGCAGTCCACTAGGTCCGCTGGCGTCCCCCAGCGCCAGGCATCGGCGGGGTGGGAGGGACCCTGCTCGGGCCGAGGTCGATCGATGCTTGACGTCACGCTTCCGGTGTCGGGTGCCGTCACGGCTCTTGGACGCCGTCGCAGAGAGCGACATCTATGCTGAACTGTTCCGCCGCCGATGTGAGGGACCGCCGCACGGTCTCGTCCTCGCAGCGCATCGGATTTCCTGAGAGCAAACAACCGGCCAAATGTCAAGGTCTCGCAGCAGCAAGCACGAGGGGCTGGCAACTGAAGGCCTCGAGAGGCCCGGGTCCTGTGCAACGATCAGGGCAAGTGGACATATGTGCATGTATTTGTGTGGGAAGCTTTTAACCTATGTACATATGTCCATTGTCCTTTGTGTTCGCAGGGTCACTGCAATCAGTCGGCGAGGCTGTCGATGTCACGCTGGACCGATCATGCTGTTGTTGTTGTTGCTGTTGTTGTCGTTGCCTGTTGGCTACCCGAAGCGCAAAACGGCGGCCTCGCACCAGCTCTGATGACCGCCAATAGTCTAGCACCACAGCTGGTGACCACCCATGACTTAGCACCCCTTTTGGCGACCGCTGATGACCCAGCACCACATCCAACAGCGACCGATGGCCCAGCAGCGGAGGCTCTGACCTCTGATGCGGAGCTTGCTGCGCTGCAGGCTGCAGTGCCAGGCGTGGTGCCGGTGCCAGCGCAGGCTGCTGATGGCATTGTCGCGCACGTCCAGCACGCAGAGGGACGGCAGCCGGTACAGCGCCACGTGCAGGGCGCTCAGGCTGTTGTTGTTCAGCATCAGCGTCTCCAGGTGCACCAGCTGCGGCTGTTGACGCCAGAGGGACTCTCAGTGGTGCGGCTGACAGACGGGGAACACGGGCTGACAGACGGGGGAACACGGCCTGACAGAGAGTGGGGGGAGGGGTAGGGGCAGAAGCACGGGTTGACAGATGGGAGCATGGCTGACAAATGGAAGCACGGGCTGACAGACGGAGCACGGGCTAAAAGGGAACGGCTATTGGGTCGGATTTGAGGCGGTGGGAGACGCTCTGTTCGCTTGGGCAGCTTCTTGGTTGCGATAAAGAAGGAACCCTAATATCTGTACGGCGTGAGATTGTTACCCAAGGCTCCAGAAAGCTAGGTAGCTTGAATATAGCCAGAGGGTCACGTGGATCACGCTTGTCAAAATATGAAACGATAACAGGGATACCAAAACAATTGTCTGCTTCATACTTTTCATTTCCAAAAATATTTTCTTTGTTATCCTATTATTCAGATAGATCCTGCGTTATTGCCCATTCCTTTTGCGTAATAAAAGCATTATTTGCCATCTGGAACGATAGCAACTGTCATCGTGTTTGCGACCCTCCTTTTTTCTTCAGATCCATATACGATCAGCAAAAATCAATAGCATTCTTGTGTGGAATTCTGAATTTCTGATAAAGAATGCTACAACTACGTAAAGGGAAGTCCTCACAATGAAAACAGCACAAGATGGCGGTGCCGTTGTGTTGGTGGGCCGATGTAATCTGATTATGTGCGCACGGAAAAACTGCGCGGAAAGAGAGAAAAAACTTAATTGAAGTAACTTTATGACACACGCTAACATTTAACCCAACTCTTCAACAAATAATTTTCGATGAGAAAAGTTAGTTGCATTTGTTGTTTTTTCTTGAGTAACATGCATGCCTGCAGGGGAACTCTTGCCAGCAACGGCGCGGAGAAATGCCATATTAGTGTGAGAGGTGGTAGAGAAGCAGCCAGTCAGCGAGAAGTGAGGATAGGTGGATCGTGGATTTTGACATCGCAGCAGACGTTCCGGCCGCTGCGTCCCGGACGCGAGATAAGCTCAAAACTACTAAGTGCAGCGCAAGAGAGGACTGTCCGCTGTGTGCGCCAGCGATCGGAGGGTCTCAACTCAATGGTGAAAACTTCGTGGCGGGGTGGACTGTACCTAGAGTGTAACTTCATTCATAAATTAACACATAGCTGATAAAATACCAAGATCAAATGGCATCTACCTAAAAGCAAGGGAAAACAGCTTTACGGAAAATAATATTTCAATCCGTAAAAGGCACGTACAAATAAAAAAACAGCTATCGTCATTCACTTTCTCAACAGAAGTATAGGAACAGTCTTATGGGAAACAGCCCCGACAAACTTGACAACCTAAAGAGCACCAATCTAATGTATCAATTCAAATTTAATTCTGAAGGCTGCAAACCTTGTGCCAGACACTACAGCTAGCGTGACGACCTTGACGCTCTCACGACGCCTGACAGCGCTCTTACGACGGGGCACGTCTGGGGCACATGTGACACGAACATGACAGGACGTTGCCACTACAACGACTGACGGACCATACTGGCGTCTCCCAAGCATGCGATGACAAAATACGCTGACAAATGTGGGACGGTATGCTTACCAATGCGTTCTCCCCAGCCATTAAACAAGAGGTCACATTCTTGCACAACTGTGAAGTTACTATGTGTTGAGCGGTAGCTACCGTCGATGCGATTGTTGTTTCGTATCTTTGCAATGCTTTTTACCAATAATATCTTCCCTCACATTAAAGTAGCCAGACTTCAGAGCGATAAAAATAGTCACCTTCTCTGCACTGAAGGATGCAACAAGGGTATAGATGCAATACTTGTGTCCTTAAAAGACGGAACTTATCACCTGTGCAAGCCGTTTCCACGACGCGGAGATAAGGTCTCGGAACGTTCGAACAAAGGATATCAAGGAATGTCTGAGCGATTTTGTCCGAAACGCCTTTTACCTGAACGAGGCGGCAAAGACAGAAGCCCCACATCTCGAACGATGCTTTAAAAACCTTAATGTTGTGGAATCAGCGGTCGTTTTCAATAAAAACACACACACACACACACACACATATATATATATATATATATATATATATATATAGATATATAGATATAGATAGATATATATATATATATATATATATATTTATTGATAAGCACACACACGCATATCTTTGTATGTGATTGTTTTGTCCGTGTGGCTGTGTGACTCACTGCAAGTCAGTATATTCGTACATTCGCCGCATGAGAAGCTGGGCGGATGCCGTTGATTTCCATGGCGATAAACAACTAAACAAATGAGGGGAAACGCTGCAACAGTGGGGTGCACATATAGTGGCTCTCGGGTTATGTACCACTCCCCCGTATTTTGGGCATGCATTTCTATTTGCGTGAGTGACTGTCAATGTGTAAGGGCCAAGTGGCTGATTTCCCAATTGGTGGCCCGAAAAAGGAGAAAGTGGTTGTAAGACCGAAAGGCAAATTGTGAAACTGCTTCTTCACTGTTTTTTCCTCGAATAAGGCGCGTTTATGTGACCTATTACGACACAGGCTTGTTTTTACTCGCTTGCGGTGTAAAAAGGGTAGCAATTTGTATTCTCTGGTAAGGCTTCCAGCTCCTCAATATTACTTTTGGCCGCCACTGTCGTTAAACGCGCGGCATTTTTTTTTTTTTTTGAGTGTGCGGGAATTGGGATACACTGCTCCCATTTCCCTTGGGCGCTTTTTTGCAATTATGGTGATCAAATGAGTATCATGATATGATCATGATAGCACCGACATTAACACGGAACCGTTCATCAGCATAAAGTGTGGCAAGTCCGTTAAGAAGCACACATTTAGGGAGGGCTAGGCAGTCCGTCCCTCGGCTTGCCCACTGTTCCTGTCCCCACAACAAGCAGTTACACAAATCGAAGCTCCTCTGTGGCAATGCCGTTGGGTTCTGACCTAAACCTCATTCTCGTGTTGTTCTGCCGTTTTATAAACATATTTCGGCTGCGACGACCTTAAAATATCGATCGAATGACCCAATGGTGTGCATGCACACGCACATAGTAATGGTGTGCATTAACAAATACGTATAGAGCACCATTCATTCGTGGAAAAAGATAATCCAACGTACACGAGACTTCCGTATTCTGTTAGGATATGCATAGATACACCGAACTTAGCGAGTGACTTAACCCAGGACGTTTCCTGTATTTAGTTCCGTCAGGTTGCTTTGTGAGGATTTGGTGAATGAACACATATGGCCCTGGAAAGAGCGGGCTATGCGTGAAGTAGCAATTCTGAGCGACAACATCTCCGTGGTGTCATCGCAATGGCGCAAAAGTTGGGGCATATTAACGGTATATATACAGTTAGGTAAGAAGCGATTTCGTATCAAGTTTTATGTCAGGATGTTTGCCATGCTCAGCATGTCATGGGTTTTGCCTATCGACAGTTACACGTCTCAAACTGATAAACATCCGCTCATCCGTGCAAGCTTTGGCAAGTCAAACGGTGCAAGCCTCCGAAACACTAGCTATTATTTGTTTATGAACAGAGACTTGTTATCAAAAGGAGACTGGCCAACATTCCGCGCGTTAGTATGCAAGACGTGACCGGGGATCACTCAGAGCGGGCCTGCGCCGGCCTTGCGTCATACATGGAGGGTCCCATGAACCGGGGCGTGCGCAGCTGGACCATGGGAAGCGAGTTATACGGTCTGGCCTGAGACCCAGAGCAGATGTTACAGCAAGACATTTTGCGAGGCGTCACAGGAAGGCAGCATTCTAATTATCTCATGGGATGGCTGGATGGACGGTGCGGTATGGTAGGCATAACAGCAGCAGGTCTGCTGCGCTACGCCGCAAGAGCCATCCACACATAAACAAGAGGCCGGAAAAGCGGCAGTCCTTAAGCATGCACTGACGTAACGCACGGTAGTGACAACGCGTGTGTCTATTGTTTTAAGCGGCAAGAATAACGCGATTCATGGCAGGCAAGCAACTATTTCAAACCTACTCTTAACAACGAAGTGAGGCGATACCAATCAGTGACGTCCAATGCCACTAAACTCAAAGTCTTGTCCGAACCAATAACAATGTACATGTGGGTATTGTGTCCAAAAATTAGCCGATTTGGTTCTGAGTTCAAGAAAAGACCGATTTTTGGAAAGGGCAATATCACGCAAACATGCCGTTTTTCATACCCGTCTAGAGTTTGCGTTTGCTGTTAAACGTATTCAAAGTTGTTTTTCTAGCGCGAAACCAACCTACCCTTCATTCTGCGCTGATCAAGATTGACTTTGGCCTTGGTTCTCATTTTGAAACCAGGTGAGAACAACCCCATGAAACACGTGTCAAAATTCAATTGTCAGAGATTTCCTGGGCAGTCTTGCATTTAATCTCGTCATTGTTAAAGCAGTGAGGAGTTAGCACACGCAGATGGCACGACCAACGCACAACTCGGCATGCAGCTTTTCTTCAGCTTCGGACTAATCTCGGCTGACGTTCGCCATAGATAATGTCCGACAAACACTGCTCGGAAGCCGACGTCCATGCTTGCATCATTCCGCCGGCAGCTTTTGTGGCAGCATCCACATCTCTCCCATGCATGTCACAGCACTGCAAGGGCCGACATCCTCACTCCCCTCACTTGCCGCACTGCCCCGGGAAAGGTCCGAATGAGCCGCTCAATTCTAACTTAACGAGAATCGGTCTAAATCAAGCAGCTCTACGATCCCCGTGACTTTTCAGCTGGCAGAGAAGGCACGCATCACGTATTTCTGAACTTCTGAAGTGCCACCAGACCCCAAACGCTGGTGACATCAGCCATTCCCCCCCCCCCCCCCCCCCCGCCCATCCGACCATCAGACGTGAAGGAAGTGTGAGAGTTGTTGTGGCGCCACTTTAGGTCCCCGGCGCCGCCTTGTCTGCACCCACCTTGTCTTCGTGAGGCAATGCCTCTCGCGTGTTGAGCGGTGTCATCGACCTGATGATGTTGTCCGAGAAGTCCGCCTTGGTCAGAGAGGGCAGCACCTCGAGGAGCAGGCCCACCTCCTCCAGGTGGTTACCGGACAGGATGAGCTCTCGTAGTGATGGCAGGCCAACGAAGTTGGTCGCCGACACCTGTTTAGTGCGGGGAGGTTAATGTTGTTCCGTGACAGGCGTGAATCATGCCTTGTAGCCCTATGAACGACTTGAACTGTCAAGGTGTCTACAAGATGAGTAAACGTGACATGAGCTTGCACACAGCTAAATTGAAAGTTTAGTTTGATGTGCGCTAGAAGGCCCTTGATCTACCGATTTTTCGGCATCATGAGCGAGTATCAGTTCTGGCAATAATCGGCATTCAACTTCAGCATATTTCGAGGCACTGGTACCGGCTCAGGTATATCAAAGATTGATAATTGCCAGAAAAGGACTGGCAAGCCATGATAAATTTAACATCAACATAATTATAATAACGCACCTAACCAGACCCTAACCATACCCAAAGTTTAATGGCACATTATTTTTGCGTGTCTCACATGATCGTTTTAATAAACATTTTAATAACACGTGCATGATACGCGCGATATGCATGCATGCCGAGATACCAGGAAGCGTGGCGTGGTGGAGGCGGAGCAAACAATGAAACCGGTAAGTTTTTTGGCACTTCACATATCATTTATGGAACTTGGGCTGAGATGCAGAAGAGTTCCAAGCAAAGTTTGACAAATTAAGGTAGCAATTGGTTGGAGCCAATACCCACGTGGGAAGACCTTGTTATAACATGTGGGACCTGCGTGAGTGGGAGATGGCGACTGATTTCGATTAAGTGCAGGGTAAATACTGCCCTGAAGGCGGGCTGACTTTCGTGTAGATGTCTCCGGCACGGAGATATGAAATGACTCACCTGGGTCAGCCGGTTGTCCGAGAGGTCGAGAATACGTAGCTTCGGCAGGTGCAGCTCGCCCAAGGAGGTCAACCGGTTGGCTCTGACGTAAAGATGAGCCAGCACAGGGACGTCGCCAGCGGCCTCCGTCGCACCAAGCTGGCCCGGATATCGCGTGTCACTTCCGCGACAAAGTCCGGTTCTCGGCAAATTCATGAACATACTAAACCCCTTTGCGACGACGTCTGAGGATATTGGAGACCTTGCAGGACCATTTTAACATCACGATACTTCCAGACGCCAACATGGCATTAGCACAGAACCATTGGGGCATGCATACCACTCCCAAGGACCATGCGAGAAAGATATTGCCAAACTTAACGTCTCGTCTACCCAAAAAGCGCTGCGATATGGGGACATGGTCCATGCCGACGGAGTTTCGTGTTGTTCACATTGACGGAGTTTCATGTTGCTTACGTTGGCAGGGTTTCATGTTGTTCATGTTGACGGAGTTCCATGTTGTCGACGCTGACAGAATTTCAGGCACCAGCATCGGATGGCGGACATACCTGACGATCTTCTGATGTCAGCTGACCGATCGAGATCAGCCCGTTATCGGAGAGGTCCAGCTTGTCCAGCGCGCGCAGGACGTCCAGGATGGGCCCCACCTCCGTCAGCCGGTTGCTGGCCAAGGTGACTTCCTTCAAGGCAGGCATGCCGGCAAAATCCTCCGGAGTCACCTGCAGCGAACGTAAAACGTAGACGTCACCAAGCTGACGATCTGGGTGACTGCTGGGAAGTGTCTCGCTGGTACGGGAACCCAAATCCAAAGAAGGGTTCGTCGTCTGAAGGTGTAGCGACACTACCTGCCTGAACTACTGCCCTATTTTCATGCATCAGCTATCACAATTGCAAGGTGTTTGAGCTACTGCCTTATCTTGTGTCGCACCGGGTAACGCAGCTCGCTGAAGAACAAAAAGCATAACGCATGCTTCAGGAAAACATAACGACCAACACGATACAAATGTTCCGGGAAAGCCGAAGAAGAAGAGGTAGTGGCCCTGGGAGTCTTGTAGCTTTGAGGGGTCTGGTATTCAACAATCATGTCGAAACCACTGCATTTTCTCAGAGGTATTGGGTTCGCATAACCATGTTGATGAATGATCGCTCAGCTGGCCAAGCGGGCCGTGCCAGAAGTGAAGTTTAAAAGTTGACCGCCAGACGTTCATACCAACGACACGTGACACTGCTGACCTACTGCCACTGGGTATTTACGACGCCGTCAGCTGTTGAGGCTGTATGGCGTCGCCTGTCTCTCGCCCTGACAAGGAGGATGGGCACTGCGGGACACTGTTGACCTAGTTGATTACCATACGATGAGCGCAATGATGATACTATTGCACGATACGTTGAACTCCATGATGATGATTATGATGAACGTAATGCATAATACGCCTGATGGCGTTTGGGAGTGATATACACAAGACCAACGGGACGTAGCACATCTTATATGATTCAAAGCAATCAAGGAGCTGGACGCTTCATTCGTGACAACATCCGGACGGCACCAGGTGAAACGAAACGAGTTTTAGGAAATGACGAACACGTGCGGGGTTTTTGGCGCAGCCACGCCTAGGCCTTAGGCCAAGGCCGTCAGTGTTTCTTGCTTTGGCAAATTTAGAACTGATGAATGGCCGATGCTAATGCAGAATCGTGTGATTCAGACGGCCTTCGAGTGCCTCTACATGCAACAGCTTATGACCCTCATACAACCCGAGGGGCAACACATGCGACATCATTTTCGTCTTACGTAGCAGCGGGATGTTTAAATTAGTCGATAAGTTCAGACGTCACGATCAGAGGCCAGAATGGGGCTGCCATCCTAACCTGTCAAGGCATGCATAGTGTTTTCGTCTGGATAAATAAACTGCGAGATGCGTCGACATCCTCCCAATACATTGTGGTGGAATGTAAACACTATTCAAACAGGCAACATAGAGATCGGACCAAAGTTAAAACGCGCTGGCATATGTTGCGACACTGCTGTTTACTGTTCACACAGCTGCGGTGTTACACCGCCAACGTTCCACCGGGTACGGCCAGCAAGACTCCAGAGTGTCACGGAGCACCGCCGCCGTGACAAAGGTTCGCCCTCGCTGTCCGACGAGACAGATCTCCCCGGCGGGTCTCAGACCAGTGACACGCGCCATCGGAACATGTGGCCACGCCGTCGCCCATCCACTGATGTCAGAGCGGCCGCGCCCCGGAGTCGGAAGCCGCCGGCGGCGGGCTGGCGGCCGCATCCCCACGGGTCAAGAGCCATCACACTGCCGGCTCTGGAGGTCGCCGGCGGCGGGCTGGCGGCCGCATCGCCGCGCCAACCCGGTCGACGGGAGCCACCTCCACGCGTCAACGACTATCACGCGGCTGCCGGCTCTGGGAGCGCTCAGCCGTCAACAGTGCGACCGAACGACAGCTGCGCGCTGTTGCACTGATCGCCGCTCAGCCGCGGGCGGCGCGCTGGCGCGGACGCCTGCAGCGCTGGGCGGAGGCGTGACGACCGGCGCAGGTGCGGCGGGGCGGAGGCGGCGACGCCAGCGCGTCGGCCTTTTCTGTGTGCAACAGAGAGCTTCCCCGCAGGCAACATCGCTGTGGTGGGGCGCTGTGCGAGTGACGCGATCTGGCTGTCCGATCTATTGGCGATGACGGCGGAAGGACTTTGGATTTATCCTAGGAAGCTGAGTGGAATGCTGTCTGTCGTTGTCCAGCTGGCTGCAGTGCTGATACCTGATTGGGGCGTTTTGTTGTCCGTATAACTGCAGAGGAGCATGCCAAGCCTTACCTCAGTTGACAGACCCCAAGATGGATGGAAACGTGCTTTGAGGCTTTCGAATCCAATTCTGCACGACCTTGATCCTTGAACGGCAGCGGGTTCAGATCGCCTCGACAGCACTCCAGCCGACCCTCGCCAGCCTGAACGGCAGCGGGTTCAGATCGCCTCGACAGCACTCCAGTCGACCCTCGCCAGACTGAACGGCAGCGGGTTCAGATCGCCCCGACAACAATCCAGCCGACCCTTGCCCGGCCTGGGGCCCACACTGCAGCAACAACATCGCTGTCTCACCGTCTCGATCTGGTTGTCGGAGACCTCGAGCAGCTTGAGCAGCGGCAGCCGCAGGCGTCCGAGCGAGGTCAGCCGGTTGGAGCGCAGGAAGAGCCGCGAGAGCGATCTCGCGTCCTGCAGCCCGTCGAGAGACGTCAGTCGGTTCTCGTAGGCGGTCAGCGCTCTCAGACTGTTGCCCGCCGGCAGCTCGTCCCGCAGCGACGTCAGTCTGTTCTTGGAGATGAACAGCCACTTCATGCTGTTCATGTTCCTGTCAGCCGAGGTCGGCGTCAGAACAAGACTTTTGGGGTGTGGGGGGCGGGGGGGGGGGGTCGTAGTGCGCGTGTTTTTGTGTGGGGGAGGGGGGAGCGGATAAAGTCCGACAGGAGGTTGGCCTGGGAGCGCCCGTGGAAATCAAACACGCGAACGCTTACTGCATAGAGTCTGAAACATCTTAATACTATCCTGACAGCTGTTGTCGGCTTGTGATTTAGAGGTTACGGAATCTTAATGTCTGACTCCTCGCTACACCCTGGAAACGGTGTGTCCAGCGGCATCAACCCTACTTTTTAACTAACGGCGCCTGTGCTTCAAATGCAACATGCGACGCCAAACCGAACAGCCGATTTATGACGTTCATTCCCACGCACCACATTCCGGCGCCACCGACGGTTGAGGGCACGACAGCAGTCCTCGAGCAAGAGCACCCATCGCCCTCTCATCGTCCTGGCCTCTCGGGCCCGGCCCACCTGAGCGTGCCGTTCAGCGACTCGAGCCGGTTGTTGTAGAGGCTGAGGTGCTTGATGCCAGGCGGCAGCGCGCCCTGCTCGACGGCCTGCAGTCCGTTGCCGGCCAGCGAGAGGTAGCGCAGCTGCGCCAGCGGCGCCAGCTGGCCGCGGCTCAGCCGGCCGATCTCGTTGCTGTTGACGCCGAGCGTGCGCAGCCGCGACAGCCGGCGCAGTGCCGCCGCTGGCACGGCCGACAGCCGGTTGTGGTCGAGGCGCACGATCTGCGTGCCGCGCAGCCCGGCGAACGCGGTGTCGGGCAGCACCCCGAAGCTGTTGTGGTCGAGGATGAGCTCGCGCACGCTCGGCTGCACGTCGGCGAAGAGTTGTGCCGGGAACTCGGCGCCCCACTCGGTCAGGCTGATCTGGAGCCGGTAGATGCTGGCGGCGTCGGCGCAGCGGAGTGGTGTTACAGGGGGTGAGGTGCGGCATGGTGACGGAGGAGCCGGTGCGAGAGGCGGGCTGCCGCCCTGCACTCAGCGAACCCCGCCCGGCACCCATCAGCCTATCTCCAGTCGCCAGGGGGCGCCCAGCGTCGATGGCGCAGCCCTGCCATGCATTTGACTCTCTCCGTACAGTGCCGTAGATTTAACGTTAAAAACGGCGTGCGTATATGTCATGTTACACATACCCCAATACCTGATATCCAGGGCAACGTTACCTGTTGCTAAAAGACAGCTGTCTCTGCTGTGAAGATGACACATGTCTTCAACCGTTTATGCAGAAGGTTTCCGCGCAAAAGACTGCATTGATTGGACGATACCCAGGCACTCTCCGCCGTATAACTGTGTTGGCCCAAAGCAGCCCGATTAATTACGTTCAGTAGAGGAAAGCTTTTTAAATAACTGCCAAATCGCAAGCTCTAGAAAAAAACCATTGCCAAAACCGTAGCCTTTGTATAGTCGTTGACATCTGGTAGCTGAAAGCCATCGCCCTGGAATGTATATTTTCATTTTTTCGGCTGCTTCGCATAGTTCGCTGTGTTCAACATGCAACCAGGAATAACAATAAAATATTACGTAACGGGCTCCACTGTCCACAGGACGCACCTCAGCCAGCCACAGCGGGGCTTTCCCCGCGATCCTGGCGATTCAGCCAAGGGTGTCGAGAGGTGCAGACGGGTGGAGGGGTCAACGGAGAAGGGGTTAATGCGGCCCCCGGAAGAAATGCTTCGCTCTTCGAGACAACAGTGAGTTTTGAGATCGTCAAAATAAACGGATGGACGGTGCTCGTTCCATCAAAGTCTGACGACACGGACGTAAGGAACGAGGTTGGCTGAAGTCCACTGGCACTCGTTGCACCATGGGCTCACTATTTTTACTTAGCAGCAGACGTTGCCAGGTATCTCAGGTACAAAGGGATGTGAAACATAAGCAATAGATAAGCAAGGATATGGCAGCAAAGTCCTACAGTTGTAATCCTGTGTTTTCACGAAGACCACGTTTACGACAAGTGCTTGCGACAAATGTTTGGATGAAACACGCATTTGAGCTCAACGATCGGCAGGACTTTAAATGGCCTGCGTCCCTCGTACGTTCTGGCCGCTTTTAACGGACCATTCTAAAGACAGTCACGTGACTAGAGCCAGTCTGCTTTTGTAGTTGAGCCCTTGGTTCGGCGGCAGCAGCGGCTCATCTGGTGTTTACGTTACGTACCCCAGTTTCATCA
>NW_023596746.1:13199290-13310741 GCF_011947565.3 Pollicipes pollicipes
TTCTCATCAGTTTATGGAGAATAAAGTCCTTTGGAACGTGAACTTAGGCGGCATGTGTATGAAAAATATTTGCTCATCTTCAATAACGAGCAAATCCTATAAGTTACGCCCTGTTCATTCATGTTCTAAACACCTATCCAAGTCCGGCACGTTACGAAAGCTTTTTTCGGCGCCTGGGCGAGAACACGGCCATCTGGAGGTGGCCAGTGGGCACGCATTTGAATTTCCAGCCCAGCCGATTACCGAATGGTAATTATGGCTCGACGCAAGGACACATAACTATCCCGCAATTACGAGACAAGTGGTTAATACTTTGAAGTGTAGTAACCGCGAAGCACAGCATACACCGCGACGTTACAGGCCTTGTAAGACATCGAACATAATATACAGATTTCACGGCTGAACGAATTTGTATGTGCCTAAGGTGAATGAAGAAGCAAGGTGATCACAGCCGTGACATATTAAAGCTCATGCAGAAATCAACATATGGCACGCCCGTAAGTATGTGCGGTGACTAAATCACATCTTGCTATCGACATCCCTCGCAATCAGCTGGCCATTCTCAAGGAACGGTTCGTTCATCAAAGTATGAAACATGCTCTTAAGCCAACCACAACAGATCAGCTACATAAGGCCTTGTACATGGTTCGACAAACTGATCTCCACACGCGCATTAATCGCGCTTTGAAACAGAAAATTGTGCACTAAAAATAATCATCCTAATAGCATCTGAAAACAAACTGGCATTGAGCGAGTATGTATCGAGTATAAGCGAGCCTGACCCTCTCATATTGTTCCCGCTTTCTTACAAAAACACAACCGCACCGGTGAATTGAGGTTTATCGCTGTCATTTGTCATTGTTTGCACTTATAACTTTACACTACCGAGAAGCAGGATCTAACTATGAGTTACACTAGGGGGCTATGTTTCCGCCAAAGTACTGAGCGAGCAAATGAACTTGGCTGTTTGCCTGAGTAGTGCCCTCCGGGCGCGATAACATAGTGATCTGCCCTGATCCTGGAGCGCTCTGTCTTGGGGCGTGACCGGGTCAGGCCCAGCGGCCGGCCTTGTCGGCCGACCCCCGTGACGCGTTCGACACCACGAGTACGGCAAACCTATATGGAGGCGCGTGCTAGTTCGCGGTTGAACGGACACGAGAGCGGTCTGGAATGTGATCACGTGGGAATCGGGAGTGGGGCTCTGGTGGAACAGTAGTGAACGTAGCGGTTCTACAAGAACGAAGAACGAAGCCGGTTCTACAAGCTTAACAGTCGGATTTACGTGAATGCGATCCTAGTGCTACTCCAGGGACGGTTCGTGTCTGTTGCGGTGTTTAGATCAACAGTTACCGTCGGATCCGGCATAATACTGAATTACAAACCCTGTGTTCAGTTAATGCCGTCGGTGGCAATAAATTTCGCTCGAACCCGAAAAAGCAAGTTGGTATCGAAAGGAGATTAGCAAAAGGCAGGAGTACACAATTACTCTCCTCTGTTAAGTGATGTTAATGAGATGTCTTATTGAAACCCAAGGAAGTACAGGCATCAGTTCGATGTAGGCCAGCGCCTGAAGACAGCCCACAAACGGGTCCGAAGGTTTTTTAATGTGCTAGTTTCTCTTAACATGTGAAAATGACCGAGAACCATGTAGCTGGGTCGAGTTTGTTAGTTCACATCTTACTTGCGGTACCACTTACTACCTTACTCTTGCTCTCTTCATACGGTACGTCACGACCACGAACAATGGAAGTCCTCCGAACGTGGAGTTGGCCATTTTTGTGTTCTTTGCAGGCAATATCCGTTTAGCCAATTTTCAATTTCTCGGAAAGTTTGGGGATAGCCGCGCTGGCCCTCGCGTCCCGCACTCCTGACGCTACAGATGTACACAGCCGCCATAGAGCCACCATGCAGCAGCAAGATCGGATAAACCGGACAGTGATGGGAGACTGGCAATTAAGCAACTTTGGATACTGATTCAACCCCAAGGTAGTAAGTTTTCATATCGAGGATACGTTTCGATGCATGCCGTGGAAAGATGGTCGTGGTCTTTACTACTCGCATTTGTGTTTGAGAAAAGACCATCAATAATCATAATTTAATCTCTACCTGTTGCGCTGAGTTTACTATCTTGCAAAGAAAAGTGAGCCTACTGAAAATTCCTCTTGCCGGTTACGTACCAAAAATTTTGGAGCAGCAGAATTTGGCACCACGGTTGACCCATGGCCTCCTACTAGTTGAAAGCCTCCCGCCCCCCCCCCCAAAAAAAGAGAAAGATTCACCGTATTTCAAACACGTTATTTTGTGACGCTAAGATGTTTTGCTTTCATGAACTTAAACGGGAGATAAAACCTATCAGACAATGCAATTTAATGCAACTTGCATATAAGAGTCACTCAAATGAGTGATTCGCGCACTGAATGTCAGCAGCGAATAAGCTACAGGTGTTTTTTGAAGAATGGTCTATTTGGCTTTTTTGAAAACGATAACAGGCTGTGGCGTTGCCAGATTTGGGGGATGTACAGAGATATCGACGCTCCGTGATTTTAAGACCAAGGTAGACCCGAGCAGATACAAGATAGTATTTTTGTGAAAATGATATGAATAACTCGGAGCCTGCACACTCGCAGCCCAGCAGCAAGACGACCGACGCCCGCATTGCAGTCTCCTCTGGCCGTGTGGTTACCACTACGTGTCTGGGGAACCAGAGGTACAGGGTTCGATTCCCCGCGGAGCCCGCCCTTTCTGCCAGGGCGAGAGGCAGGTGACGTCCTATAGCCTCAGTGGCTGAGAGCGTCGTAAAACCCCAATGACGGTGATGAAGGCTGGGCGGCGTCGGTCCCGCAGCTACCACCAAATGGCGGCCAAAGTACGGGCGAAGACGACCGCACACTGGAAAGCAGTTCTTCCGAACGCTTTATGAAATCAGTTTCTTTGAGTGGCAGGTATTCCGGGCTGTAGATTTCGCCTGCACAACGTTCAGATTGACACTCAGAACGGCTTAGCATTTATAGTACCGCAAAATCATGACGTGATGGCAGAGTTCCTATTGTTCGTCTCGATGCGATGGCAGAGTTTCTATTGTTCGTCTCGCTGCAACTGCTAATCTGTTCGGAGGATCAGCCTCCAAACCGCACAGATGAAATCTTCCACTTCACACAAGGGATGTTGTATCACCTTTTGCGGTCACGAGCTGAAGAACAATTTTGCCCCATCCCGGGGTCAAAAGTGGCTCTCATTCTGGCAACACGTGGACCGTTTCTCCAGCCTATCAATACGGAGAACCTTACAGGATATATCGTACGCCGGTCCTGGCCCTTACGCGGGAGGCCCTCTGACTAAGGCATTTGGCTCCGGCTCGACGCCAGGGTCCTCAATGACGCGCAATGACCCCTTGCCTGCGCAGGGTAATATTTAGCACCGATACTCCAGTTCGACCTATCCGGCCTTTGGCTGAAACGGGCTGATTCCCCGGACCCCGTTGCGGTGATTGACACAGTGCCCTCCACTGACTACTGTGGATCTGTTTATTACCATTTCTCACATCTGCTTTCGTTGTCACATCGACACAAGACCCCATCGCCTCAGGAGCCCCAACCAGCCTAAGAGGCCTTCAGACAGACGTTCACGGGCACGGCCTTGTCCCTACTTGGGAAATGGATCCCCTCGTGGGCACGGAACCAACTCCTCAGCATTGGTAGTCTCTGACCGACATAGTAGCCCTCATGGTGCCAGGGACCCCTGAGCAGCACGTGAGGCCCTCTGACTGACATTTCAGGGCTCGGACCTGTGAGCTGCGATACTTGATGCGAGGTTCGGCCAGCACTGTGGGTCCTTCAACCGGGCCCTGATCGTCGCGGCATGTCCCCTTGTGCTCCCTTCCCCGGCTGCGTCTCTATTGGGTCGTGGTGCCCACATGATGCATGACATTTTACTACACCACTTCCTTTTTCAACACTAGCTAGCTGTGGGTATTGACCACTGAAACTGACTGTAGTCGCGCCATGACCAACCACGATTCTGACCTTGGATGACTGCACTTAAGCATATTCATCGTCGAGTATCATGCACGGCGATGATTTTTCGGCACTTGAAAAAGCCACATTGACATTATTTCCGTTCATTGTCAAGGTTTTTTTCTGAACTTGAGCTCGAATGCCACTTGTGTTACAAATGACACATCTCAATCATGTTGGCTCATAATATTTATTTATTTAGAGCACAGGTCGTCTGCGGTAAAGCCCAGTTCAGGAATAATTACACTGTTGAATACAGTAGATGCCCGATACAAAACGTACAAAGCCCCAAATACATGCACATTAGATGCAGTCATACCTGCACATGGCACGCCTAGACAAAACATTCATCACAGACATGGTCTGCGAGTGTCGCGAACCCGCACATTGGGCCGGAATTGTTTTGTTCGCTGGAAGTCATTTAATTTTAACACTGCAAACCCCTGCGACAGCCTCCTGGAAGAGGCCGGTGGGCCGAGAGCGCCAGGGAAATGTATTCGGATCGAATGGGGATGTCAGGCGAACTGTGATCGGTAGCGACGAGCAAGCTTTGCAGTCAATGGCAAATCGATGAAGCACATTTGTAATCACTTGACACGTCATGGGGCACTAGACGAACGTGGCGCATACAGGGCTAAATACGTGCCGCGGAGCGCCAATATTCTGCATTTTGGCTGTGCAAAGCCTTAAAATAAGTTCATCAGGGATACACCCTCATTCACGTGAGAGTACATCATTGATTTCATCACACACACCCTCATTGATTGATAAATGTGGAAGGCATTTTCACATCATGGTAACGTGTTTGTTTACTAATGTATCATGTATTCTTTTCTTGAGAAGTGTTTTTGGTTAGCTCATCCGCCAGTAGGGAGAATATCTATTCCTCCATGCACCCAAAAGCGAAGAACGTAACGATTTCGGATCATGTTGGATCCAAGCTATGTAAACACGGCAGCTCCACATCCAACTAAAAAAACGGCCGCCGGACCGTTGCGCGGTGTGCGCTGGTGGGCGGCGGCCCGACCTACCGTGGCGGTGTGTGGCTGGACGCAGCGCGTTTGACCTGTGCCTCCGACAGACGCGCCCCGACTGGCCGACCCGGACCGGCCAGCAGCCGCCGCAGCCTTCACCAGGGCCGGGTCGGCGCCGGCGCCCGCTGCCGCTCCCGGCACGACCAGGCGCCGCGCCGGCGGAGAGTCCGCCGCAGCCACCGATCACAGCCGAACGCCCCCGCGTGGACCCGGCGGGGCCGCAGAGAGCCCGCTCAGGGCGAGGTCGCAACTGACTGACTCCAGCGGGTCACGGTCCCCGGTCACAGACACCGTCATACACGGGGTGTCTCGCACAAATGCAATGTCACTTTGGTTCTTCTCGAGATAATAATATTATAAGGACCTAGTATGGAACCAGATCTGGACTGCACGAAACACAGGTCGCGTTCTGTCGTCGGGGTTATTAAAACGCTCACACGTTCAACTCAAGAGGCGTTTTTACTCCATGTGGTTCTTCTTTATTCTATGTTTGCAGCACTTCCGATTTCTTAGCATGGGATGCAATTGGCAAGCGTAGAATAACCAAAAGGTGCATGGTGACGAAATGGTTCTTCTTCCGGAGTAAAGTTTTACGGCTATTCTGATAGGCCAGACAATAGACATTGAGTTTGCTCGGATATTCCTATTCACGTGCATTCAGATTTGGTGCCGAAATTAGCCTTGTATCTAATAATGCTGGCGTGGAAAAGCGTTATTGAGCATCTTATACAGAAACGTAAGTATAAACGGGCCAAAGGAAAGCGCCATAACTGAACGACTTACGCGGAGTGGGGCACAACGGTTTTTGCACACAGTTGAGCATCGCGTACGCTGAACAATCTTCCCCTGAAATGCCTGGTTGATATACTTCGAGCTCAGTTGTGTGAAGTTGCGCTTTATTCCATCTTTCTTTTGTGTAGACTCAAACTGTTTAACTCTTGTCCCTGAAACTGAATCCTTTTGACGTATCATTACTCCCTGCAAATACTTCTTGCATTAAGCCCAGATTTCCACAAGTCTCAACGGCCTCGAGGTCGTCGAGGCTGTCAGATTTGTCTTTCTGACGTTGCAGTCACGCCATGCCCTTTCTTTTCTCGCTGAGAAGAACCTCGTTTTATCTCTGACAAGCTCCTTCTTTTTATGAGCCAAACATTTTAAAAAAAGACTTAAGTGTTACCTTTTGACTATGCATTTTGGGGATCAGCGTACACACTAAGCAAATGTTTCTGTGTAATCATGGTCACGCCATCTGATTTGAATTCCGGGTCAGAGATAGAATTTTTGTGGCGAAAGCTGGCGGTGCTGCAAAGGTCGGCAATGTCAGTCTTGCCCTTTGCCGACGCATGACCTCTGGCGCTGCCGCTGGCACCGGCCGCAGAGATATGTGGAGTGCAATAGTGCTGCCATCTGGAAAAGGGTGACTTGAGCGCCTCTGCCATCTGTCGGGTGGGACAAACCAAACGATACTTTAGAGGGAGCTTGGCGGTTGATTTTTCTCTAACTTCCATCTGATCTTATCAGAGACCATTGTGTAATAAAATGGGCAGTAATAGGGCTGCTTATTCGGCTCAAATGGATACAACATTTCTCTATGCCTGTTTTTCACCTTCGAGCACTCAAAACTCCAGTGACCATAGGTATCCCGTTGAACCTCACACACAAAATTTCAAACGGAACATATCACAGCACATTTTTGCTTGCAAATCTCCCTGAGCCCATAAGCTCAGACAGATAAATATATGTGCAGACACAACTTTAGCGTAACAGAGCACTGTATCTTCGAAACATTTACCTAACTTCCTTCAGCAGTTCTTGGCGTCGCATTTCCTCGCATACGCGCCTCTTTACTCTCTTATCTTTGTTTACGTACTTCTTGAAACAAGTTTCTGCAAAAGCACAATTACTTGCGTCGAATATCTCAAAAGATGCATTTTTGCATCACATGACATAATAAAGATATTTGAAATTTTGTTGCGCAGTTCTTCCTCTATGACATGTACCACGCGCATTGCACCGCAAAGATAAACTCGCGCATCATATCTCCTTATTTATCGAACTTTTCGTGACCAACTTTTGCGTTTGCCTAGTGCGCACATCCAGGTATGCAGGGTAGGGTTTCATAACCATCTCGCGAATCGTATGCAAATATTAATGTTATGTGTGCGGAAAATTTGCACCTGCTGGCTGGAGCATACCCGCTAAAACATTGATTGCGGTCGGTAATCGCTCATCAGTCAGTGTGCTGGGATGGAGACCAGAGAGCTGATCACAAAACTGAGGGACACGACGCGAGATGCTGCCCGACAGCATGTACTCTGCGCTCAGCCGGGGGGCCCTGTAGTAGAAGCTGACAGAAATATGCCTTCACTCGTGTTTTTTTCTCGTTCTGAGGACCACGCATAGACGTAACTTCAATGATTTATGATAGAGAAAACATAAAGTCTGCGTTGTTTTGCCCGCACATGCACGCTTACCACTGACTTCCATTGACAGCCGCCATGAATGCACGAGCCCAGGTACAAGCCAGAGTCAGGCCCCCTGCTGCCAGCAGTTCAGCCAGCCGAGCTGGAAGCTGTCGCCGCGACCGAACTCTAGGGAGAAACGCTCTAACAGCATGTTTGTGCCTATTTGTCGTCAGCATGTCTTCCGCGTAATCTTGACGGGATAGACAAGTCACGCGGTGTCCAGAAGCAACGATGAAATGTGCCTGACTCAAGCAATGCTGAAGCAAACACGGTTACCATGGCGGACGTGATCAGACATGATCCGTATATATATATATATATATATATATATATATATATATATATATATACCACCCATTCTGGGCTCTGAGACCAGCTGGTAGCATCAGGCATGGGTTGGAATAACTGCTCCGACTGTTGTCTTCGTCTGCAAGGTTCAGATCCACTCAACGATTTGGCCAATTACTTATCAGGCCGCATTTAGATGCTTGGAGGCCCTGGAAAGGGTCTCAGGGCGTCTGGCGCTTAACTATGCATACGTCTCTCAGCGCGGTGATTTCTGGCATCTTCAATTGCAAATCTAAATATTTCACGATCGGTAAACTAACGCTTTAACCACATAACACTAACCCAACCTGTAAACTTCAACGCTTATGCAGGTACCAGCCAGGGCAGCGGATGCCCGAGGTGGGTTCGAGTCGGTATAGGAGCTTGCTATTTGCCCCTGACTGTGACCGGTGGTAGCGGTTACGTTAAAGCTCAGGTAAAGATGGAAGGCAAAAGACCGTGGCACAAATTTTGGCATATCTAACTCATGTTTTCTGTGGTTAATTTATGTCAACACGGATGAAAACGCTGCAATGTCTCTATTTTTATGGGGCGTGAAAAGTTGTCGTAAGTCTTCGTCTCTCATTTCTGAGAGTATCTGTTTATCATATGAATGGACGCTGAACGGAAATCCGCCCTAAGCCTGCTGATAGGTTTTGGAGATAGAGCCGTGTTTTCAGACTCAGTACCCTCTGTCAGTTTCCTATGCGGTCCTTCACCCATTCATCCAATAAATCCTTGAAAATGCAGGAGACAACAGACACCCTCAACACACTGTCAAACGTACTCCCTGGGGGGCCACCCACTGTCGAACGTACTCCCCGGGGGGCCACCCTCAACGCAATGTCGAACGTACTCCCTGGTGGACCACTGGCCATACCATCGTTCTACTAATCACTTGGCAGAAATGTGGAGACTTTCACAGAGCAGGCAGAAACTTGCGAGACTAAGGTACGTACGCACACCACGCACCCAGCGCCTCTCAACATCCCTCGGTCAGTCTCAGCCTATTGGCGACGGCCCGAAGAAGAGACTGGCATAGGCGTTGCGCACAACTTTATGCGACATCGCTGATACGTACGCGGGTCGGACTGGTCTCATCCTTACCATTTCCGTTTCGGGGACTGAACTGGAAATGGTATAGTCCTACTCAAGCACTTGTGCTCGAGTATAAAAGCCCGCCGGACATCCTGACGGGTACCACCAATTTATTGATCCTCTCCCCCCCCCCACCCCCTTCAGACGTTAGCCACCCGGACGTCTGCGGCCAGAAGGCCGTGGCGGGTCGCTATTTACCCGAGCGGCGGCCGCCCTGTGGCCCAGTATGCGCGCAGCGCGGGTCGCGAGAGGAGCGCTGTTCGACATGGCCGCGGTGCTACAGCTCTGCACGTCTCTGGGGCTGCTGCAGCCGGGCAGCACGCTCTGCGAGGGTGTCTACTCCACCAACTGTCACTGCGTGCGTCAGGACGAGCGGGTGCGGGTGTGCTGCGCCGGCCAGAACAGCCCCGACGACATTGCTCGTCTGCTGAGCGAGGACCTGCGGGACACGCCCCAGGTGAGCCGCTGCCGC
This sequence comes from Pollicipes pollicipes, assembly GCF_011947565.3. Taxonomy (NCBI): domain Eukaryota; kingdom Metazoa; phylum Arthropoda; class Thecostraca; order Pollicipedomorpha; family Pollicipedidae; genus Pollicipes; species Pollicipes pollicipes. Next base: position 13,208,700 of record NW_023596746.1, read on the forward strand.
TGAGCCGGAGCTCAGCAGCTGGCGAGTGTCCTGACCAGGCCCCGCCCGCTCCGCTGACAACAGAGCGAAGCAGTTTAATTATTTGAATTCGGTGGTTTTTTAATATCAAGCCTTAGGCGGGGCCTCACTTGAATGCACCCACAAGTAAGGCCAGTCCGCTTCGCTGGACGACCATTGATATTATTTCGAGGTGGGCCTACCGTTACTATGACGCTTCCCAATCAGCCAAATCATTGTTATATTTAGCCTTAGGCGGGCTTCACTTGCGTCCGCTTCGCTGGACGAGAGTTAAGATTATTTTGAGGTGGCCTGACTGTTACTTGTATGCTTCCCAATCAGCCAAATCATTATTGCAATTCATCACTCGCTGAGCCACGAACAAGTGGAGTAGGAAACCCGCCTTTACATGCAAGTTATCATTTTACTATTTAACTGGACACAGATGTGAAGAGACAGTGTTACAGCCCAAAAATCATATACCCTTTTCAAGAATAACCTTTCTATGTGCTGTTGCTTGTCTAGCTTGTCCAGTTTGTCAAGCTCGTCTAGCTTGAATCGCAATTTGCTTTTGATTAGACCCACTCCACCAGAAGGTTGAGAACCACATATCCATTCGCCTAAGCCGGTAAGCCGTCGGAAGCCTCCAGCCATCGTGCCTGAGACACGTGTCACTTTGACTGGTATAGAGCGGTGGTGCTGGCCACCCCGTCCCGCCCCGCTCGTACCCCTTGACTTGGTATAGAGCGTGGTGCTGGCCACCCGTCCCGCCCCGCTCGTGCCCTTTGATGGTATAGAGCGGTGATGCTGGCCACCCGTCCCGCCCCGCCGTTACCCTTTGACTGGTTGTAGAGCGGTGGTGCTGGCCACCCGTCCCGCCCCGCTCGTGCCCTTTGACTGGTATAGAGCGGTGGTGCTGGCCACCCGTCCCGCCCCGCTCGTACCCTTTGACTGGTATAGAGCGGTGGTGCTGGCCACCCGTCCCGCCCCGCTCGTGCCCTTTGACTGGTATAGAGCGGTGATGCTGGCCACCCGTCCCGCCCGCTCGTGCCCTTTGACTGGTATTATAGAGCGGTGGTGCTGGCCACCCGTCCCGCCCCGCTCGTACCCCTTGATGGTATAGAGCGGTGGTGCTGGCCACCCGTCCCGCCCCGCCCGTACCCTTGACTGGTATAGAGCGGTGGTGCTGGCCACCGCGTCCCGCCCCCGCATCGTGCCCTTGACTGGTATTAGAGCGGTGATGTGCTGGCCACCCGTCCCGCCCCGCCGTGACCGTCCGCGTGAGGCAAGTTGATTTACACCGCCTAGGCAGATATGTTCTAATGATTTCAAAAGTGCTGTCATAAACGGCGGATATATAGCGGTCATTCAAACCCGGGACAAAACGTTCCCATGGCGTAAACCGGTGCCTTGTCTCATCGTCATGCAGCCAAGCCGATGTGAAACTAAGCCGCAGTGGCATAAAATGACCGCGTTGCGAACCGTTGTGCAATTTTTTTCCGCGGTAGCACCACGGAGTAGATGCGTATGGCTTTGGCAAATCGTGGGTAGCAGCCGATAGCAGCCCTTTTGCCCTTTCCATACCCCGGAATTCCGTAGGCAGGCCAATTCCACAAATTCAAAAGTCATGCTGCTTTTTTATTTACGCTACAAGCGATATGCGCGTTCTTAAATAAGGGTAGGAATCAACCACCCCACATAGCGTACAAAACAGTGAGTGATGTACGTATCTCACGGGCAGGCCGGTGTGCAGCGCGAAATTCCACAACACACTCAAGGTGAATCACTAAAACTTTGAACAAAATAGTGTCATGGAACAAATAGTGGTTCGCTGAACACGCTTCGCGTCTTCATACCCATGTCCTGAAGCAGGACATTACGCGAAGTATGGAAGCCTTGGCAAGGGTTTTCAAAAGCAACAGCATATAGTGGAAGTAGCGTCAATGGGGGTAGCGTTAATGGTCGTGGTCGTTAATCTAAAACTCAGTCGAATGCTTGCACAGCGTGCGTAGATGCCGTCGTAGCCCATAACTTTGCGGCCAATCTCTGATGAGTTGCGTGGTACCGAACCGAGTGGCATACAACAACCGTGACACGCTGTCAAAGGCGTCAGCCCTGGGGTGAAAAAGTGTCTGTTCTGTCACCGACTCAATTTGAAAAGCCTGAGTTGTCCATCTGCAGCAAACTCCATCAGAAGAAACCGTCACAATCAACCAGAAATGCGATAAAACGACACAAAACAAAGATAAATGAAGGGCGGAAGATTCATAAAGATCATCAGTGATCTCGTTTCGAAAGGTTCACCTGCACTAAAGTATCATTTGCGGCCATGGCAAAAAAACCCGGTGGCTAGGCGTAGTAGGTCTTAGTGCATGAGTGTCTGACGCAGCGGGCCTTAAGGCCGGTGAGCACATAGGTTCGGTAGGTAGGTAGGTAGGCACATAGGTAACGCTTATTAAGCCTAAGACGTTGTGTGTACGACGTTGTGTGTACGGAGAAGATGAGGATATGCTTGGTCATCGGTCGCGCTTCAGTCCATAAATGGCACGTAACAACCCGTACCATACCAATCATGACATACTGGGGCAAATAACAGTGTTGGAGCAAAGCTCTTACATGGGTAATTCCATCCATCAGAGATTACTCTCCACCACTTCGTTGTTAGTTGTACGCTCTCTTTCATGTCAGAAACTGCATTACCTGTCGCTTTAATTCACAACGTAATTTACTTAATTCACCGGGCAACCCCACCATGTATTCTATCTGGTTGTTGGTAAGTTCAGAATCGCTGTGTCCTTTCCTATCACATTTATACCTCCGTCTATAATTGCAGCGTCTGAAATGCAATTTCATAGCTTCCATAATGCTCAAAATTCAGAATTCTAGCATTTACAATCCCTACCTGGAAAATTCGAACTCCCTAACTCCCCAAAACTTAACTGCCACTTTTGACACCCATCATATCCTGTAAATCGGTTAGCTTTTTCGCCAGTGCAGTAAGGATGTACTTATGTTATGTATTATATTAGCTGAAATGTATCCATTTTGCCGATGAAATTTTTGTGTCGAAAACGTGCGTGTAAACGGGCTGTGATAATCACCTATATTCGGGAGCAGTCCATTCTAAGTAATGAAATACTTGACTAAGTAATGAAAAATTACATGAGCACATAATGGCACTTTATACGCATGTTTCACATCTCAGTATGCAGGAGAGAAGTGCGACTTCACCTCATCTTGGTTAACAAAAGTGACGTGATTATGAAGAGCCGATACAAACTGCCAGTGTTCCTTACGTGATCGCTTTGGACTTACATACATGCTACATTTTAAAACATGTATGAAAAGTAGATATAAAAAATGTGGTATATATATATATATATATATATATGTATGTGTGTGTGTGTGTGTGTTTGTGTGTGTGTGTGTGTGTGTGTGTGTGTGTGTGTGTGTGTGTGTGTGTGTGTGTGTGTGTGTGTGTGTGTGTGTGTGTGTGCGTGTGTGTGTGTGTGTGTGTATGTGTCTGTGTGCATTGGTATATCTTGGCGGAATCCTCGCTTTTATGCATGTTCCATTAAAAACGACTGCTGACCTAGCATTGACGAGTTCTTTCAGCATCGTTCTAGTTTCAGAGCTTTTGGCTCAGCGCTATTATTTAGATTAACGATGATTTGTACAAAATGACTCATATATTCGTCAGTCCTTGCATTCCTACGTTTCGAGATGCTATCCCATCGTTGGAAAAGGCTGAATGACACAAAAAATAACTTTTGAATTTTAAAGCATAAAAATTGTGCACTCCTGCTGGAAAACGTCTTTCCGCACACATAACACAAATGAAGTGTGACCAACTGAAGTAAGACAAAATTATATTTTTACTTTGATACATGTAAAATACACTCATAATGGGAACACTACAAAAACACGAACTCATTACCACAATCACATTAATTTTCCTCACCGCCCACCACCTAATAATTCAAGGGTTATGCAACAATTTGCTTTCTTAGGCTAGAGAAAGTCGTTTAATTCATATACTTACCCAAATTTGAAGGTATCTTTTATCATTGCACGCCTGTAAAATGACAGTGTTGTCTGTCAGTTGTTGTGTCAATAACATTCCCTACAGACGTGCAATGATAGAAGACGCCTTCAAATTCGGGAACGCGTGTTTATTTACGAACTCTCTCCAGCCCTTAACAAACAAATTCTTATACAACCCTTGGCAGAAGACGCTTTTAAATTTGGGAAACATATTTATTTATGAGCTCGCTCCAGCCCCAGATAGACAAACAAATTCTGGTACAACCCTTGAATGAATAGGTGGTGGGCGGTAAGCACTATTGATGTGATTGTGGCAATGTGTTCCTGTCTTTGTAGCGTCCAGATAATGGGTGGATTTTATATGTATCGAATTAAAACTAGGATTCCGTCATACTTCAGTTGGCCATGCTTCATTTGTGTTCTATGTAACAAAACATGTTTTCCTCTAAAAGTGCACAATTTTCATCCTTAAAAACTCAAAACTTCTTTCTCGTGCCATTCAGTCTTCCCCGACGATGAGATAAGGCCACAAAACGCAAGAATGTAAAGATTGACGGTTATATGAGTGATTTTGCAAAAGCCATCATTAATCTAAACGATAATGCTAACTCAACAGCCTGGGACCTAGAACGATGCATTACAAAGCTCGTCAATGCTGAGCCAGCGGTCACTTTTAATCGAACATGCATGCGTGTATATATTTATATGTTTTCATATATATGTATGTATGCATATATATATATATATACATACATACATATATCACATAAATATATGCATATGTATATATATATATACATATATATATATATATATATATATATATATATTATATATATATATATATGTGTGTGTGTGTGTGTGTGTTCATATATATGTGGATAATCAGAACATAAGTGGGTGAAATTCGAGAAGGTTTTCGTACCTGTCACCTTTTGGAGACCTCCACGACTCGCCTCCCCACCTTTTCGAGAAATTACACCCATGGTACACAGCTTGATTAGGCTGCGTACCAAAACTCAGTTTTTTAGGAGAAGTGTCTTAATTACAAGAGCGGATGAAGTCGGCTACGTTGAAGGAGGGCGTATGGATGCCTGGCCGATCAATTCATGTATAAGCCAGGCAGCTTTCTCGAAAGTGTATTTTCTGCTGTGTTATGGTGTAAGGGAGATAATTCGGACCCAGGTTCTGTAGCAAGTATCCCATCTGCTTCATACGCCAATAAGTGGTGGTGCTGATTCATAAACATGCAGCAGAACAGTCACACCATCAGTTCGCAGGGGACAGCTGGTCGAGGGCAGTGGCCACCGATGGCGAACGGGAGCAGGACTCGGACAAGGAATGTCCGACAAAAATTTAGTTATTTGATGCCTTGTTTTTTACAGCAGAAAACCCAGTTTAATTGCTTTTGTCCACTCTTTTTGGAAGCTGGTGTTTTAAGCTTCCGCATTGGCTTCCGCCTAAAATACTGCAACAAACCTTCCTTCGTAAAAACCGTACGTGACGGGTGATGTCAGAGGGCAGGGTGGACCGTGCCAAGCGCTGGGGCACATTGCGAACACTTCGCGGCTTTCGACGCAGTTTTGCCGTCGACCCGAGCTCTTTGATTGGATAGTGGAGTCCGTGCCTACGCATAGCGCTGGCGTTCATGCCAGAAATGCTCACTATCAAAAGACTCATACCAAATCTAAAAAACTCATGGCCGTGCCCATCATAACGCTTTGCAGTCGGCACGCGTTACAATTATGAAAAAGGCAGCCCTTATATCACAAATGTGGAGGACGGTGTATTGATCGCTTAATCCCCAGTCGCGTGAACGTGGTCGTCCTAACAAATCCTTTCTTCCTGTTAGAGCATGTGCCAGAAACGATGAGTGAGGCCTCTCGATTGTGCCGTAAGTTCTTGATTTAACAATACAACAGCAGGGTGGTAAAGAAACCAGTGAAAGGTGGAACAAAGGGGCTGTGTGAAACAACCGCTTATTCAATCTGCATCGTGAACTCTCCCCAGGTGGAGTTTGCTCCTGTTTTACTCAACAATGGCATGTGTATTTTTGCACGATCAAGACCGCATTTGCATTCTTGCGACCATGCAATGGCAAATCAGGATAAAAACAATGGCAGGCATCACTGATCTCACATTCTTCAAATCGTGACCGTTACAGAAGATTCTTCTGAGGACGAAAACGAGGTCCTGTTAACACTACCTCAGAGCACCACACCGCTACCGTTCTGATTTCCTTCTGACCTGCCCTGGGGCGTTTTCACGGCGCCGGTCGGAATTCAGAGTGACCCTAGCAGGATGGCGGAATACCGCACACGTCATGTGTGCAGTGTCGCCCGATTCTGTTTTCCGGATTAGTGGATGACCTTTTCCCTGGCATATACATCAGCTTAGGACTGCCGTCATCTGGTCTCCCACTCGCCCAACCTATCGCCCCTGAACTTAACAGTCGCCCCTGGTCACAAGAACTACGTCCACAGGACAGCCGAGCTAACTGTCAAAAGCTCCAGGCCGCCTTTAGACTTGAAATGGGACGCATCACGGGGAGTCCTCCGTCGACAAGAGTGACTGAACAATCGACCGCCTGCAGCGGGTTCAGCTGTTGCGCGCCTTAGACCGTCAGGGGTCCATGTGGGGCATCTTTTGTTGTCACAATTTGACGGATGTGAAGTCTCTGGTGACCGACATTGCTGTCGTCATGTTTTGCCAATGAAGTGGCAGTTGTTGAGGCCTTACAGCGTCAGTGTAACGTCTGGCATTGCTCCTGCCATATCGGCTACCCGGCTGCTCCGGCGGGTCGGGTTACAAGTGCTCTGGAGGCGCGCGCTCGACACGGCTGGCATTCACCCACGTCTTTCGATGTCAGTTAAGGTAAATCGTATTTCGACTGCAGCCGAATGCCACCAAATTCACGACTTTGAGAGCTTTCCACTGTCGAGGAGAGCGTGGGTAAGCTTTTATTTGGGTCAACCAACGTTTTTAAAAGCTTGCGTACATTGCCGCTCCCATCCACCTGTGATATCTGGCGAAAAACATTCTAGCATTCGCAGACTGGCCAAATATAAAACGTCGTCAGCATGACAAAAACATGACAAAATGGCCCAAGTAGCCGACGCGCTCCACAATGCCAATCAATGACGAAAACACGAGGCACCTACAGGATACTTTTTGGTACAGAATAAATACATATGTATAGCGATGGGTGCTGCGTAGCAGACTGTTCACGTTCGTCGCAAGGTGCTGAGGCCAGCCACGATTTTTACGACTAGCATGGGGCCTAGTTATATTGCCTTTTTATACAGCTTATTTTGTGAAGTGAGGCTTGGCTGAAAAAAATCTGTGGAAAACAGTAATCTCAGGGTCATTGGAAGAGTACAATGTCACCTCTGGTCTATGGTGTGAGCCCTCATATAGCATAGTTTGTAGGATATTGCAATCACCTCCTAAAAGCCTTCCAGGTAAAAGCTACTCAATGTTGAGCAGCGTGGTGTCGTGCAACTTGCTCATGCAGCGAAACGTCGATGTCTTTATATGATCTCTACACAAGCTTACGTTGCAAGCGTTGGCGAGTATCGACCAATCATGAGCTTTAAGTGACGTCTTACTGGAATTGCCATTGTAATTTGTTGCCATTTTCCCGCGTTTGTCGCCAAGTAGCTCGCAAAAGCTTCCATTTCACCGATAATATCTTGTCAATCGTTAGCTTTTCACCCCTGGTGTGAACTGGAACCATCATCCGCCTGCTTCCCAAATCCGAGTCAGCTGATTTTAAGTTTCCAACTGCTACTCTCCAAATTCCTGTCGTGTTTTGGGACTTGTTATGCATCCTAGGCGCTTCAATAAAGGTTCTTGACCGCTGCAACCAGCTATATTGCAGTTACCATTCATGAACGCTGCTGCGACCTTTTGCACTTCCGTACGAAAGGGATATTCTAAAATACCAGCCACAGCAACACTATTCGGGCTTATTGCCCGCGGCAGCGGACTTTTTCAACAGCTTACCCCGATCAGTCCTATGGCCACGACCTTTGCAATTGCTGTTTTGCTCTCTTCCTATGCAGATTCTTTTATATCCATCTACGCAAATAAAAGCATGGTACTGCATCGTAAGGTATTGTCATCAGATTTTCACTTTGCATGATTTGTTGAATGATCTGCAAAGGGCAGCAATGATGAATGCTGTTGTTACCGTGGCTCAGCTTTTCAGCACACACCGAATGAATGGACGGCAGATGAATGCAATTTCGCTGTCAGCGATCACAGCACGTGCGCTTTCCCATGTTTTACTTGAAATACGCGGCGGCGGCGACAGGGCGGCCGAGCGGTGCCATTTTGACGTCACGAAAAAAAGAAATCGTAACTTTGCTGTAAAATCCTTTAGTTAACCTTGACATTCGAGCAGAAGAGTGTACAGAACAATTTTTAAAATGGGTAGCAAATGCTGGCAGTGAACCGGCACGCGAGGTGATGTAAATTTCGCCAGGAATCTGGCGACATTTTCGACGAAAGCGTGCTGCACTTGGCATCATTCTCCCGAATGCCGGCATTCCGGGTTTGCACGACGATTACCGCCGCAACCGTGCATCGCACAGTTTCGTGTTAGCCACATGAGCTTCAGGAGGCACACTGGTCGACGCTTTGAACTTAGATGCACGCTTCCGCCGGCTCTTGTTACCGAGTTGTAGCTTAAAGCGTGAAAAGCGGTTAAAAACAGGGAAATTTGTCTTTGCCGCAGCTGTGCACGTGGCACGTGGCATGTGCAGCGTAGCACGTGACATCACGTGATGCGCCGTTCAATTCTCTGTCTAAGCGCGTTGATTGCGCCTCGCCCCGACCCGCGGTTGCCGAGATACGGCCACGGTTTCGATCGCCCGCTCGGCGGCTTCGGCGCCGGCCGTTCTTCCGTGCCGTCCATGCAAAACCAGTGGGCTAAAAATGTAATTTGTAACGTGTGCCACGCGCCACCCGCTGACCACATCAGCACGACACTCGCCGTGGCACGTCGTCACGTACGCAAGGGCACGGTATCACACTTACGCTTTCAAGTGACCTGCCGTTTGACCTGCCCACGGGTCCACGCAAAAGGACGACAAACGAGCCCACATCCTCTGAGCTGTGGCTCAGAGGATTTAGCACACTGTCCGGGTGAATTGCTGACACAGGGGGGCTGGATGACATGTGGAGCACGACCAGGTGAAGTGCTGACACAGGGGAGCTGGATGACATGTGGAGCACGACCAGGTGAAGTGCTGACACAGGGGGCTGGATGACATGTGGAGCACGACCAGGTGATGTGCTGACACAGGGGGCTGAATGACATGTAGAGCACGACCAGGTGAAGTGCTGACACAGGGGGCTGGATGACATGTGGAGCACGACCAGGTGAAGTGCTGACACAGGGGACCTGGATGACATGTGGAGCACGACCAGGTGAAGTGCTGACACAGGGGAGCTGGATGACATGTGAAGCACGACCAGGTTAAGTGCTGACGGGAGCTGGATGACATGTGAAGCACGACCAGGTGGAGTGCTGAAGCGAGGGAGATGATGAAACTGGGGTACGTAACGTAAACACCAGATGAGCCGCTGCTGCCGCCGAACCAAGGACTCAACTACAAAAGCAGACTGGCTCTAGTCACGTGACTGTGTTTCGCATGGTCCGTTAAAAGCGACCAGGACGTACGAGGGACGCAGGCCATTTAAAGTCATGCCGATCGTTCAGCTCAAATGCGTGTTTCATCCAAACATTTGTCGCGAGTATTTGTCGTAAACGTGGTCTTCGTGAAAACATAGGATTACACCTGTAGGGCTTTGCTGCCATATCCTTGCTTATCTATTGCTTATGTTTCACATCCCTTGGTACCTGAGATACTTAGCAACGTCTGCTGCTAAGTCAAAATAGTGAGCCCATGGTGCAACGAGTGCCAGTGAACTTCAGCCAACCTCGTTCCCCACATCCGTGTCGTCGGACTTTGATGGAACGAGCACCGTCCATCCGTTTATTTTAACGATCTCAAAACTCACTGTTGTCTCGAAGAGCGAAGCATTTCTTCCGGGGGCCGCATTAACCCCTTCTCCGTTGACCCCTCCACCCGTCTGGACCTCTCGACACCCTTGGCTGAATCGCCAGGATCGCGGGAAAAGCCCCGCTGTGGCTGGCTGGGGTGCGTCCTGTGGACAGTGGAGCCCGTTGCGTAATATTTTATTGTTATTCCTGGCTGCATGTTGAACACAGCGAACTATGCGAAGCAGCCGAAAAAAGAAAATACACATTCCAGGGAGACGGTTTTCAGCTACCAGATGTCAACGACTATACAAAGGCTACGGTTTTGGCAATGGTTTTCTTCTAGAGCTTGCGATTTGGCAGTTATTTAAAAAGCTTTCCTCTCCTGAACGTAATTAATCGGGCTGCTTTGGGCCAACACAGTTATACGGCGGAGAGTGCCTGGGTATCGTCCAATCAATCCAGTCTTTTGCGCGGAAACCTTCTGCATAAACGGTTGAAGACATATGTCATCTTCACAGCAGAGACAGCTGTCTTTTAGCAACAGGTAACGTTGCCCGGGATATCAGGTATCGGGGGTATGTGTAACATAACAAATACGTACGCCGTCGTTAACGTTAAATCTACGGCACTGTACGGAGAGAGTCAAATGCATGGCAGGGCTGCGCCATCGACGCTGGGCGCCCCCTGGCGACTGGAGATAGGCTGATGGGTGCCGGGCGGGGTTCGCTGAGTGCGGGGCGGCAGCCCGCCTCTCGCGCCGGCTCCTCCGTCACCATGCCGCACCTCACCCCCTGTAACACCACTCCGCTGCGCCGACGCCGCCAGCATCTACCGGCTCCAGATCAGCCTGACCGAATGGGGCGCCGAGTTCCCGTCACAGCTCTTCGCCGACGTGCAGCCGAGCGTGCGCGAGCTCATCCTCGACCACAACAGCTTCGGGGTGCTGCCCGACACCGCGTTCGCCGGGCTGCGCGGCACGCAGATCGTGCGCCTCGACCACAACCGGCTGTCGGCCGTGCCAGCGGCGGCGCTGCGCCGGCTGCCGCGGCTGCGCACGCTCGGCGTCAACAGCAACGAGATCGGCCGGCTGAACCGCGGCCAGCTGGCGCCGCTGGCGCAGCTGCGCTACCTCTCGCTGGCCGGCAACGGACTGGAGGCCGTCGAGCAGGGCGCGCTGCCGCCTGGCATCAAGCACCTCAGCCTCTACAACAACCGGCTCGAGTCGCTGAACGGCACGCTCAGGTGGGCCGCGCCCGAGAGGCCAGGACGATGAGAGGGCGATGCGTGCTCTTGCTGGAACACTGCTGTCGTGCCCTCAAACGACGGTGGCGCTGGAATGTGGTGCGTGGGAATGGACGTCATGAATTGGCTGTTGGGTTTGGTGTTGCATGTTGCATTTGAAGCACAGGCGACGTTTGCTAGAAAGTAGGGCTGATGCCGCTGAACGCACCGTTTCCAGGGTGTGGCGAGGAGTCAGACATTGGGATTTCGTAACCCCTAAATCCCAAGCCGACAACAGCTGTCAGGATAGTTTTAAGATGTTTCAGACGTTATGCAGTAAGCCTTCGCATGTTTGAGTCCCACGGGCGCTCCCCGGCCAACCTCCCGTCGGACTTTACCCGCTCCCCCTCCCCCACACAAAAACACGCGCACTACGACCCCCCCCCCCCGCCCCCCACACCCCAAAAGTCTTGTTCTGACGCCGACCTTGGCTGACAGGAACATGAACAGCATGAAGTGGCTGTTCATCTCCAAAAACAGACTGACGTCGCTGCGGGACGAGCTGCCTGCGGGCAACAGTCTGAGAGCGCTGACTGCCTACGAGAACCAACTGACGTCTCTCGACGGGCTGCAAGACGCGAGATCGCTCTCGCGTCTCTTCCTGCGCTCCAACCGGCTGACCTCGCTCGGACGCCTGCGGCTGCCGCTGCTCAAACTGCTCGAAGTCTCCGACAACCAGATCGAGACGGTGAGACGGCGATGTTGTTGCAGCGTGGGCCCCAGGCTAGGCGAGGGTCGGGCGGAGCGCTGTCAAGGCGATATGAACCCGCTGCCGTTCAGGCTGGCGAGGGCCGGCTGGAGTGCTGTCGAAGCGATCTGAACCCGCTGCCGTTCAGGCTGGCGAGGGTCGGCTGGAGTGCTGTCGAGGCGATCTGAACCCGCTGTCGCTCAAGGATCAAGGTCGTGCAGATTAGGATTCGAAAGGTTCAAAGCACGTTCCCAACCGCCTTGAGACCTGTCAGCTGAGGTAAAGCTAGGCATGCTCCTCTGCAGTTCTACGGACAACACAACGCCCCAATCAGGTACCAGTACTGCAGTCAGCTGGACAACGAGGGACATCATTCCACTCAGCTCCCCAGGATAAATCCGAAGTCCTTCCGCCGTCATCGCCAATAGACCGGACGGCCAGATCGCGTCACTCGCACAGCGCCCCACCACAGCGATGATGCATGCGGGGAAGCTCTCTGTTGCACACAGAGAAGGCCGATGCGCTGACGTCGCCGCCTCCGCCCCGCCGCACCTGCGCCGGTCGTCACGCCTCCGTCCAGCGCTGCAGGCGTCCGCGCCAGCGCGCCGCCCGCGGCCGAGCGGCGATCGGTGCAACAGCACGCAGCTGTCATTCGGTCGCACTGTTTACGGCTGAGCGCTCCCAGAGCCGGCAGCCGCATGATAGTCGTTGACGCGTGGAGGTGGCTGCCGTCGGCCGGGTTGGGGCGGCGATGCGGCCGCCAGCTCGCCGCCAACGGCTTCCCATGCCCGCAGCCGCGTGATGGCCCTTGACGCGTGGGGATGCGGCCGCCAGCCCACCGCCGGCAGCTTCCAGAGCCGGGGCGCGGCCGCTCTGGCGTCAGTGGATGAGCGACGGCGTGGCCACATGTTCCGATGGCGCGTGTCACGGGTCTGAGACCCGCCGGGGAGATCTGTCTCGTCGGACAGCGAGGGCGAACCTTTGTCACGGCGGCGGTGCTCCGTGACACTCTGGTGTCTTGCTGGCTGGCGTTGTAACACCGCAGCTGTGTGAACGGTAAACAGCAATGTCGCAACATGTGCCAGTGCGTCTTAACTTTGGTCCGATCTCTACGTTGCCTATTTGAATAGTGTTTATATTCTACCGCAATGTTTTGGAAGGGTGTCGACGCGTCTCGCAGTTCATTTATCCAGACGAAAACACTATGCATGCCTTGACAGGTTAGGATGGCAGCCCCGTTCTGGCCTCTGATCGTGACGTCTGAACTTATCGACTAATTTAAACATCCCGCTGCTACGTAAGACGAAAATGATGTCGCATGTGTTGCCCCTCGGGTTGTATGAGGGTCATAAGCTGTTGCATGTAGAGGCACTCGAAGGCCGTCTGAATCACACGATTCTGCATTAGCATCGGCCATTCATCAGTTCTAAATTTGCCAAAGCAAGAAACACTGACGGCCTTGGCCTAAGGCCTAGGCGTGGCTGCGCCAAAAACCCCGCACGTGTTCGTCATTTCCTAAAACTCGTTTCGTTTCACCTGGTGCCGTCCGGATGTTGTCACGAATGAAGCGTCCAGCTCCTTGATTGCTTTGAATCATATAAGATGTGCTACGTCGCATTGGTCTTGTGTATATCACTCCCAAACGCCATCAGGCGTATTATGCATTACGTTCATCATAATCATCATCATGGCGTTCAACGTATCGTGCATTAGTATCATCATTGCGCTCATCGTATGGTAATCAACTAGGTCAACAGTGTCCCGCAGTGCCCATCCTCCTTGTCAGGGCGAGAGACAGGCGACGCCATACAGCCTCAACAGCTGACGGCGTCGTAAATACCCAGTGGCAGTAGGTCAGCAGTGTCACGTGTCGTTGGTAAGGACGTCTGGCGGTCAACTTTTCAAACTTCACTTCTGGCACGGCCCGCTTGACCAGCTGAGCGATCATTCATCAACACGGTTATGCGAACCCAATACCCCTGAGAAAATTCAGCGTTTTCGACGTGATTGTTGAATACCAGACCCCTCAAAGCTACAAGACTCCCAGGGCCACTACCTCTTCTTCTTCGGCTTTCCCGGAACATTTGTATCGTGTTGGTCGTTATGTTTTCCTGGAACATGCGTTATGTTTTTTTTTTCTTCAGGGAGCTGCGTTACCCGGTGCGACACAAGATAAGGCAGTAGCTCAAACACCTAGCAATTGTGCTAACTGATGCATGGAAACAGGGCAGTAGTTCAGGCAGGTAGTGTCGCTACACCTTCAGACGACGAACCCTTCTTTGGATTTGGGTTCCCGTACCAGCGAGACACTTCCCAGCAGTCACCCAGATCGTCAGCTTGGTGAGGTCTACGCTTTACGTTCGCTGCAGGTGACTCCGGAGGATTTTGCCGGCATGCCTGCCTTGAAGGAAGTCACCTTGGCCAGCAACCGGCTGACGGAGGTGGGGCCCATCCTGGACGTCCTGCGCGCGCTGGACAAGCTGGACCTCTCCGATAACGGGCTGATCTCGATCGGTCAGCTGACATCAGAAGATCGTCAGGTATGTCCGCCATCCCATACTGGTGCCTGAAGTTCTGTCAACGTGGACGACATGAAACTCCGTCAACGTGAACAACATGAAACTCTGCCAACGTAAACAACATAAAACTCCGTCAATGTGAACAACACGAAACTCCGTCAGCATGGACCATGTCCCCATATTGCCGCGCCTTTTGGGTAGACGAGACGTTAAGTTTGGCAATATCTTGCTCGTATGGTCCTTGGCAGTGGTATGCATGCCCCAATGGTCCTATGCTAATGCCATGTTGGCGTCTGGAAGCATCGTGATGTTAAAATGGTCCTGGAAGGTCTCCAATATCCTCAGACGTCGTCGCAAAGGGGTTTAGTATGTTCATGAATTTGCCGAGAACCGGACTTTGTCGCGGAAGTGAGGAAGTGACACGCGATATCCGGGCCAGCTTGGTGCGACGGAGGCCGCTGGCGACGTTCCCGTGCTGGCTCATCTTTACGTCAGAGCCAACCGGTTGACGTCCTTGGGCGAGCTGCACCTGCCGAAGCTACGTATTCTCGACCTCTCGGACAACCGGCTGACCCAGGTGAGCCACTTCATATCTACGTGACGGAGACGTTTACACGTAAGTCAGCCCGCCCTCAGGGCAGTATTTACCCTGCACTTAACCGAAATCAGTCGCAGCCTCCCACAAGGTCCTACATTTTGTAACAAGGTCTTGCTACGTAGGTATTGGCTCTAACCAATTGCTACCTTATTTTGTCAAACTTTTTCTTGGAGCTCTTCCGCATTTCAGCACAAGTTCCATAAATGATATGCTAAATGCCAAAAAAGCTAACCGGTTTGATCGCTTGCTCCGCCTCCACCACACCACGTTTCATGGTATCTCGGCATGCATGCATATCGCGCGTATCATGTACGTATTATTAAAATGTCAATTAAGACGCGCATGTGAGGTACGCAAAATAATGTCATTGGATCTTGGGCCTGGTTAGGGTCTGGTTAGGTAAGTTATTAAAATTATGTTGATAATAAATTTATCATGGCTTGCGAGTTCCCTTCTGGCATTTATCAATCTTTGATATACCTGAACCGGTAACAGTACCTCGAAATATGCTGAAGTTGAAGGTCGAGTATTGCCAGAATTGATACTCGCCCATAATGCCGAAAAATCGGTAGATCAAGGGCCTTCTAACGCACATCAAACTAAACTTTCAATTTAGCTGTGTGCAAAGTCATGTCACGTTTAGTCACCTTGTAGACACCTTGACAGTTCAAGTCGTTGATAGGGCTACAAGGCATGAGTCACGCCTATCACGGAATAACATTAACCTCCCCGCACCAAACAGGTGTCGGCGACCAACTTCGTTGGCCTGCCGTCACTACGAGAGCTCATCCTGTCCGGTAACCACCTGGAGGAGGTGGGCCTGCTCCTCGAGGTGCTGCCCTCTCTGACCAAGGCGGACTTCTCGGACAACATCATCAGGTCGATGACACCGCTCAATACGCGAGAGGCGCTGCCGCATGAAGACAAGGTGGGTGCAGACGAGGCGACATCGGGGACCTAATGTGGTGTCACAGCAGCTCCCACACTTCCTTCATGTCTGATGGTCGGATGGGTGGGAGGGGGATGGCTGACGCCACCAGCGTTTGCGGTCTGGTGGCACTTCAGACGTTCAGAAACACGTGATGCGTGTCTTCTCTGCCAGCTGGAAGGTCACAGGGATGGCAGAGCTGCTTGATTTCGATCGCTAAATTATTTTTTAGAAATTAGATTAAAATTAGAAAAAAATTAGAAAGTAGAAATTAGATTTAAAATGGAAATTAACTACTCCTCGTTAAATCAGAATTGAGCCGCTCATTTGGACCTTTCCCGGGGCAGCGCGGCAAGTGAGGCGAGTGAGGCTGTCGGTCCCTTGCAGTGCTGTGGCATGCATGGAAGAGATGCGGATGCTGCCACAAAAGCTGCGGGAGGAATGATGCGAGCATCGACGTCGGCTTCCGAGCAGTGTTTGTCGGACATTGTCTATGGCGAACGTCAGCCGAGATTAGTCCGAAGCTGAAGAAAGGCTGCGTGCCGAGGTGCGCGTTGGTCGTGACATCTGCGTGTGCGAAATCCTCACTGTTTTAACAATGAAGAGATTACGTGCAACACTGCCCAGGAAATCTCTGACAATTGATTTTGACACGTGCTTCATGGGCTTGGTCTCACCTGGTTTCAAAATGAGAAACAAGGCCAAAATCAATCTTGATCAGCGCAGAATGAGTGGTAGGTTGGTTTGACGCTTAAAAAACAACTTTGAGTACGTTTAACAGTAAACGCAAACATTAGACGGGTATGAAAAACGGCATGTTTGCGTGATATTTCCCTTTCCAAAAATCGGTCTTTTCTTGAACTCAGAACCAAATCGGCTAATTTTTGGACACAGTACCCACATGTACATTGTTATTGGTTCGGACAAAACTTTGAGTTTAGTGGCATTGGACATCACTGATCGGCATCGCCTCACTTCGTTTTTAAGGGTAGGTTTGAAATAGTTGCCTGGCCACCATGACTCGCGTTATTCTTGCCGCTTAATACGATAGATACACACATTGTCATTACCGTGCGTTACGTCAGTGCATGCTGAAGGACTGCCGCTTTTCCGGCCTCTTGTTTATGTGTGGATGGCTCTTGCGGCGTAGCGCAGCAGACCTGCTGCTGTTATGCCTACCATACCGCACCGTCCATCCAGCCATCCCATGAGATAATTAGAGCGCTGCCTTCCTGTGGCGCCTCGCAAAATGTCTTGCTGTAGCATCTGCTCTGGGTCTCAGGCCAGACCGTATAACTCGCTTCCCATGGTCCAGCTGCGCACGCCCCGGTTCATGGGACCCTCCATGTATGACGCAAGGCCGGCGCAGGCCCGCTCTGAGTGATCCCCGGTCACGTCTTGCATACTAACGCGCGGAATGTTGGCCAGTCTCCTTTTGATAACAAGTCTCTGTTCATAAACAAATAATAGCTAGTGTTTCGGAGGCTTGCACCGTTTGACTTGCCAAAGCTTGCACGGATGAGCGGATGTTTATCAGTTTGAGACGTGTAACTGTCGATAGGCAAAACCCATGACATGCTGAGCATGGCAAACATCTTGACATAAAACTTGATACGAAATCGCTTCTTACCTAACTGTATATATACCGTTAATATGCCCCAACTTTTGCGCCATTGCGATGACACCACGGAGATGTTGTCGCTCAGAATTGCTACTTCACGCATAGCCCGCTCTTTCCAGGACCATATGTGTTCATTCACCAAATCCTCACAAAGCAACCTGACGGAACTAAATACAGGAAACGTCCTGGGTTAAGTCACTCGCTAAGTTCGGTGTATCTATGCATATCCTAACAGAATACGGAAGTCTCGTGTACGTTGGATTATCTTTTTCCACGAATGAATGGTGCTCTACACGTATTTGTTAATGCACACCATTACTATGTGCGTGTGCATGCACACCATTGGGTCATTCGATCAATATTGTAAGGTCGTCGCAGCCGAAATATGTTTATAAAACGGCAGAACAACACGAGAATGAGGTTTAGGTCAGAACCCAACGGCATTGCCACAGAGGAGCTTCGATTTGTGTAACTGCTTGTTGTGGGGACAGGAACAGTGGGCAAGCCGAGGGACGGACTGCCTAGCCCTCCCTAAATGTGTGCTTCTTAACGGACTTGCCACACTTTAAGCTGATGAACGGTTCCGTGTTAATGTCGGTGCTATCATGATCATATCATGATACTCATTTGATCACCATAATTGCAAAAAAGCGCCCAAGGGAAATGGGAGCAGTGTATCCCAATTCCCGCACACTCAAAAAAAAACTGGCGCGCGTTTAACGACAGTGGCGGCCAAAAGTAATATTGAGGAGCTGGGAGCCTTACCAGAGAATACAAATTGGTACCCTTTTTACACCACAAGCGAGTAAAAACAAGCCTGTGTCGTAATAGGTCACATAAAGCGCCTATTTGAGGAAAAAACAGTGAAGAAGCAGTTTCACAATTTGCCTTTCGGTCTTACAACCACTTTCTCCTTTTTCGGGCCACCAATTGGGAAATCAGCCACTTGGCCCTTACACATTGACAGTTACTCACGCAAATAGAAATGCATGCCCAAAATACGGGGGAGTGGTACATAACCCGAGAGCCACTATATGTGCACCCCACTGTTGCAGCGTTTCCCCTCATTTGTTTAGTTGTTTATCGTCATGGAAATCAACGGCATCCGCCCAGCTTCTCATGCGGCGAATGTACGAATATACTGACTTGCAGTGAGTCACACAGCCACACGGACAAAACAATCACATACAAAGATATGCGTGTGTGTGCTTATCAATATATATATATATATATATATATATATATATATATATATATATATATATATATATGTGTGTGTGTGTGTGTGTGTGTGTGTGTGTGTGTGTGTGTGTGTGTGTGTGTGTGTGTGTGTGTGTGTGTGTGTGTGTGTGTGTGTGTGTGTGTGTGTGTGTGTGTGTGTTTTTATTGAAAACGACCGCTGATTCCACAACATTAAGGTTTTTAAAGCATCGTTC
Organism: Pollicipes pollicipes; assembly: GCF_011947565.3. Taxonomy (NCBI): domain Eukaryota; kingdom Metazoa; phylum Arthropoda; class Thecostraca; order Pollicipedomorpha; family Pollicipedidae; genus Pollicipes; species Pollicipes pollicipes. Next base: position 13,227,822 of record NW_023596746.1, read on the forward strand.
GAGATGTGGGGCTTCTGTCTTTGCCGCCTCGTTCAGGTAAAAGGCGTTTCGGACAGAATCGCTCAGACATTCCTTGATATCCTTTGTTCGAACGTTCCGAGACCTATCTCCGCGTCGTGGAAACAGCTTGCACAGGTGATAAGTTCTGTCTTTTAAGGACACAAGTATTGCATCTATACCCTTGTTGCATCCTTCAGTGCAGAGAAGGTGACTATTTTTATCGCTCTGAAGTCTGGCTACTTTAATGTGAGGGAAGATATTATTGGTAAAAAGCATTGCAAAGATACGAAACAACAATCGTATCGACGGTAGCTACCGCTCAACACATAGTAACTTCACAGTTGTGCAAGAATGTGACCTCTTGTTTAATGGCTGGGGAGAACGCATTGGTAAGCATACCGTCCCACATTTGTCAGCGTATTTTGTCATCGCATGCTTGGGAGACGCCAGTATGGTCCGTCAGTCGTTGTAGTGGCAACGTCCTGTCATGTTCGTGTCACATGTGCCCCAGACGTGCCCCGTCGTAAGAGCGCTGTCAGGCGTCGTGAGAGCGTCAAGGTCGTCACGCTAGTGTAGTGTCTGGCACAAGGTTTGCAGCCTTCAGAATTAAATTTGAATTGATACATTAGATTGGTGCTCTTTAGGTTGTCAAGTTTGTCGGGGCTGTTTCCCATAAGACTGTTCCTATACTTCTGTTGAGAAAGTGAATGACGATAGCTGTTTTTTTATTTGTACGTGCCTTTTACGGATTGAAATATTATTTTCCGTAAAGCTGTTTTCCCTTGCTTTTAGGTAGATGCCATTTGATCTTGGTATTTTATCAGCTATGTGTTAATTTATGAATGAAGTTACACTCTAGGTACAGTCCACCCCGCCACGAAGTTTTCACCATTGAGTTGAGACCCTCCGATCGCTGGCGCACACAGCGGACAGTCCTCTCTTGCGCTGCACTTAGTAGTTTTGAGCTTATCTCGCGTCCGAGACGCAGCGGCCGGAACGTCTGCTGCGATGTCAAAATCCACGATCCACCTATCCTCACTTCTCGCTGACTGGCTGCTTCTCTACCACCTCTCACACTAATATGGCGTTTCTCCGCGCCGTTGCTGGCAAGAGTTCCCTGCAGGCATGCATGTTACTCAAGAAAAAACAACAAATGCAACTAACTTTTCTCATCGAAAATTATTTGTTGAAGAGTTGGGTTAAATGTTAGCGTGTGTCATAAAGTTACTTCAATTAAGTTTTTTTCTCTCTTTCTGCGCAGTTTTTCCGTGCGCACATAATCAGATTACATCGGCCCACCAACACAACGGCACCGCCATCTTGTGCTGTTTTCATTGTGAAGACTTCCCTTTACGTAGTTGTAGTATTCTTTATCAGAAATTCAGAATTCCACACAAGAATGCTATTGATTTTTGCTGATCGTATATGGATCTGAAGAAAAAAGGAGGGTCGTAAACACGATGACAGTTGCTATCGTTCCAGATGGCAAATAATGCTTTTATTACGCAAAAGGAATGGGCAATAACGCAGGATCTATCTGAATAATGGGATAACAAAGAAAATATTTTTGGAAATGAAAAGTATGAAGCAGACAATTGTTTTGGTATCCCTGTTATCGTTTCATATTTTGACAAGCGTGATCCACGTGACCCTCTGGCTATATTCAAGCTACCTAGCTTTCTGGAGCCTTGGGTAACAATCTCACGCCGTACAGTTATTAGGGTTCCTTCTTTATCGCAACCAAGAAGCTGCCCAAGCGAACAGAGCGTCTCCCACCGCCTCAAATCCGACCCAATAGCCGTTCCCTTTTAGCCCGTGCTCCGTCTGTCAGCCCGTGCTTCCATTTGTCAGCCATGCTCCCATCTGTCAACCCGTGCTTCTGCCCCTACCCCTCCCCCCACTCTCTGTCAGGCCGTGTTCCCCCGTCTGTCAGCCCGTGTTCCCCGTCTGTCAGCCGCACCACTGAGAGTCCCTCTGGCGTCAACAGCCGCAGCTGGTGCACCTGGAGACGCTGATGCTGAACAACAACAGCCTGAGCGCCCTGCACGTGGCGCTGTACCGGCTGCCGTCCCTCTGCGTGCTGGACGTGCGCGACAATGCCATCAGCAGCCTGCGCTGGCACCGGCACCACGCCTGGCACTGCAGCCTGCAGCGCAGCAAGCTCCGCATCAGAGGTCAGAGCGTCCGCTGCTGGGCCATCGGTCGCTGTTGGATGTGGTGCTGGGTCATCAGCGGTCGCCAAAAGGGGTGCTGAGTCATGGGTGGTCACCAGCTGTGGTGCTAGACTATTGGCGGTCATCAGAGCTGGTGCGAGGCCGCCGTTTTGAGCTTCGGGTAGCCAACAGGCAACGACAACAACAGCAACAACAACAACAGCATGATCGGTCCAGCGTGACATCGACAGCCTCGCCGACTGATTGCAGTGACCCTGCGAACACAAAGGACAATGGACATATGTACATAGGTTAAAAGCTTCCCACACAAATACATGCACATATGTCCACTTGCCCTGATCGTTGCACAGGACCCGGGCCTCTCGGGGCCTTCAGTTGCCAGCCCCTCGTGCTTGCTGCTGCGAGACCTTGACATTTGGCCGGTTGTTTGCTCTCAGGAAATCCGATGCGCTGCGAGGACGAGACCGTGCGGCGGTCCCTCACATCGGCGGCGGAACAGTTCAGCATAGATGTCGCCCTCTGCGACGGCGTCCAAGAGCCGTGACGGCACCCGACACCGGAAGCGTGACGTCAAGCATCGATCGACCTCGGCCCGAGCAGGGTCCCTCCCACCCCGCCGATGCCTGGCGCTGGGGGACGCCAGCGGACCTAGTGGACTGCACGTGATGGTGCTTCGGACACCAGGCCGCCTTTGGACGTGAGAGCACCGCCGCGACATGTGGTGTAGTGATCAACGAGTGTGCCATTCTGTGCGGGGGCCTGGCCACCATAGCACGGCCGGCTGGCGCTGGCGGGCCGTAACGTGACCTCATGGCTCACCGGACTTATGGCGGACCAGAGACGCAGCGGTGGTGATACGACCAGTGGACTGTGGCGGCCAAACCAGTGCGCTGCTTTTCGCATGGGCCTACAGCTGCGCGACGGAGGAGACACAGTCTTCTGGGTGGTGCGGAGCTTTGTGGTGTGGCATCCGTGTCGTTCGTTTGTTGACCGAATTCGGGTCATGGACAGGATGTGATTGTTATTGTTAAGTGAGTGGTTCATGTCGGCGATGACGATTTGCGTGACCATGGCGCACTCCGGCTCGGGTAGGCGGTGGCGCACTCCGGCTCGGGTAGACGGTGGCGCACGCCGACACGGGTAGACGGTGGCGCCCTCCGGCTCGGGTAGACGGTGGCGCACTCCGGCTCGGGTAGACGGTGGCGCACTCCGGCTCGGGTAGACGGTGACGCACTAGCGTAGCTATAACCACTAAGCTCAAGAGTGCTCAATAAGCATATGGTCACTGATTACACATGATCGTTGAACACTGAACATGTCCCATGTCAAAACATCATAGCGTAGCTCAAGCTCTGAATGAATAAACATATCGCGATGTTTAAACAATCTGCCAGACGCCAAGAGCTGTCCGAACCACGTCACAGAACCGTGCAGAGTGCAGATCCCAGCGAAGTGCGGGCGGCTTCGGCGCACCGCCGACTGGGCTCGGCTCCACGAGCTTCAACGCACCGCCCGCGCACGCGCCGTCCGCACGCTCAGGTGTACCTGACCCTTCTGAAGCAGCCGTCCGGCAACGCTCGCGCCACCACCTCCAGCTCCCGCACCTCGCTCTCCGCGCGCTTCTTCTCTTGGGCGAGGCGCTCAATCTGGCGCAGGCGCCGCCGCGCCGACGTGCGCAGCCGCCGCGCGCGCTCGGCCAGCTGCAGCTGGCGCAGCTGCGCCTCGGCCGCGTCCAGCTGCCGCTGCAGCCGGTCGAGCGCGGTCTGCTGCGGCTGGTCAGTCTGCAGGGCAGCCAGCTGCGCGCTCAGCTCGGTCAGGGCGTCTGAGGTCGGCTCGAGACGAGCGTCGGTCGACGAGTGAGACCGGCCCAGCTCTCCCAAAGCCTGTGTGACCTGCCCCAGCAGGTCGCGTGTGGTGGATACCTGAGGGCACGAGAGGTGACGTCACATGCACAAGGTCTGCCGAGCGCATCTCACCGGTCACCATCACCGGTCACACCGGTCACCGGGGTTCTAGAATATCAGGCGGCAACTGGCTGCTGCCCGAGGTCATGGGAGGTCAGCCATATAAAACGCATAATATCGCATTCATAAAAATATGCATTCACGCACAAACCTTACCTGAACGAGTGAAGCGTTATTCGAGTAAGTAAATCACTATTTTCTCCCCCAATCGACTGTAAGTGTCAAATATTTTTGGGGAGGAAACATTTTATAAATGGCTGTTTATGAACTACGCACTTGCGGCCTGTTACTTACACTGCCAGTCACCTGCACGCAATACAAAAACCTGATCGCTAGCCATAAGCGCTTGGAGCCTCCTAGCACTGTAAATGTTGCTGCGCAGTATCGCAAAAAATGAGGCAATTTACAAAACCAAAATCCCCTACTTGGCTGCCTGAAAGTGCCGGTAGCCGGTAAATGCAGAGAATGTCGCTGTCTGTGTATCGTAAAGCCGCAATTCGCTGCAAGCTCGGAAAGAACAAGAATTAGGCATATTTTGCGGAAAGAGGCCGGCGTGCCATTGCACGTGCAAGAAGAGACAAGCGTTCGCGACGGGCTTGCGCCCGGGGTTAAAATCTACGTTCTTCTCAGGATGGAGCAGTTAAAATTTCGAAATGCGTTCATACGCGTGTTGCAATAAAACGATTCGCACAAACCCTGCCAATTAAATAACGTTGAAAAGCGCCTTCATGCCGGCAGGCACGAACCCATGCGAAGAGGGATGTCCCTGTCTTAAATCGGATGGGGTGCTGAGCCCGAAAGGTTCTCGTAACCTATCGCCCAAACCTGATTTATCTTTTGATTTCGATTATTTTAAGCTGAATCCACATGATCAAATAAACAAAACATTCACTCGATACCAACATCGTTTCACTGATGAGGAATGACTTTTTACTCCAGGCTAATGTGGAGCTGCGATTAATGAGAAGCTTAGAATGGGTGCAATTTACAGAAAAACATACCTAGGTAGATCGACTGGGAACGCGTAAAAAACTGTCCTTTTTTGTTTATGAAAGGCAGCCCGAGACGCAAAAAGACGATTCACGTAGAACGTCGTGGTCTGACACGTATATACGAAAGGCTACTAAAAATGTGTCAGGTACACTGCTAGGATGTACCCTTGCATAAAAGTAAACTGACCTTGCACGACCTTCTCAAGACTTACGCCAGTAATTGAAATGACAGGACATGGTGGATGTGGGCTGGGGACTGGACGAGTCACCAGGATGTCCGTGTTAGGAAAAGCATGGTCAGCGCTTGACAAGTGTTGGAAGCTTGGCTGGCATGGTATCCCTCTTTAGCTGCCCTGCCCACGTCCGTGGACAATCTCACACTGCTTAATGTTTTTGGTGCAAATGATCTCAGCGCAAATCACTTAACCCCGAGCTCAAATCTACCGCAAACCCTTCTCAGATGTCAAGCTCTCATGGGGGCCAAGATCTCAAGAGAGCCAAATAGTCCCCCTTCGGACAAAAGAAAGCCGGGCGGGAGTAGGAGTCAGCCCTTTATATTCACTGAATACGATTTTCCGGAAATGTAAACTGCGTAGGAGACTAAGCAGTTCGCATATCTCTTGTTTTTCCTTTTCCTGTTCCTGTTTCTTTTCCTGCTGAAGTTCCTGCAGTTTGATAGAATTTTCCAAACAAACTGAGCCTGGGTAGCCTGCCAAATTGTGCGTAGCAACGGGGTCAATGATTTACACCATGCTGATTACGATCCTACGTATTGGCAGACGTCGCAGAAAACCACGTCTTGCCTGGGCTGTTTAAAGTTTCCCGAGTCTGCAGCAATGTGAAGTCCAAACACCCTCGCTCGTACGAGCTTCAGCTGATAAGATATTTGATACTACCCAATGCTGAGCAGTTTCAAACATGTAGAAGATACCAGCATGACACTCTGCCGGTCGGACGAACGACGAGCGATTCCATAACAGATGTGAGGTTCGCCAGTGTTATGACGTGGATGTCCGAAACTGAGCTTATGGAGCCGGCTGCCTTTGGCAGTCAATGCTGATGTGTTTCACCAATCCGTCGGGCATCCCACTGTTTATATAGCTACCGCCGCGCAGTCCGAGTCAGAAAGTCAGTTGCTGGACCATGGCTTTTCTCATAGCTTGGGCGAAATAACTGATCAATTGTGTATTTTTCTTAATGCGTTTATAATGCAGCGTCTTATTCAAGATATGTAGGAAATAAGGCATACAGATTTGGGAAGTATATGACTTCATAAAGACATCCAGTAACAGCTATGTGCATAGGCTAAGAACGTTTCAAAAAGTGTGGGACCAGAGTCAGCGCATATTTTTACTGGGAAGCAGGCCCGGTGACTGGGGGGAGGGGGTAAAGATGGAGGACATCGCTGCCCCCTTGAAAAAGGGGGAGGGCCATGGCTCTCTATCCCCCATCCCCCTCCGTTCCCACATCTATGGCTATATGAACCTAAAGTGAACTGTTGAGCGTACGCTGTGACGTTGACCTGTTGAATTGACTGCCTGAATGTAATTCAACTTTCGGGTTCAAGTATTTTGATGCGCTATCGTTAGTTCATTTTACTGGTAAAAAGTATCTTGATACGCTATTGTTTGCTCATTCCACTGGTAAAATTGGCACGCAAGAAACCAGAGTATAGTAGAAGAGATGATGTTCCTTAACGGTGCAGTATATGTTAAGAAAATCAAAATATTCGTGCCACTGTCCAGCACTTTATTGGCATCCCTTTGGTGACCTACTGTATGGTGTTGACGTCTATGAAATGGGGTCTCCTCCACGCACTGACAAAACCTGTTGGTGTTGGCTGTCGGAGATGTCAGGCCTTACTAGTTCAGCTTCTAGCATCATCTCGATAACGAGCAACGAATTTCACGTCTGATATCACCTCACTCACCTCACACCGCATTTTGCCTTGCTGGTCATTAAAATTCAAGCATGCGTGGCATCATGCCAACATCCAGAGCGTACCACTGTGCTGCATATCGCGGACATCGTAACTCAAACATGCCAAGAAACCACCTTCCATTTTTGTTAAATCCTAAGTCTGAGCACACACTGCCTCCAGGTCACAAGACCGCGCTTCCGCGTCGCTGGGACAACTGCCGTTTTAGGCTCTCATTAGCATTACCGAACAAGACGCATCCAAGTCCAGGAAAAAAAAGCTGAAGCAGAAGCTTGGTACGCTGGTGTAACCGTAAATAGCGTGACTTAAAATTTCAGTTGTGAAGAGGCAACGTCAAATCAAATGGTAACGTTTCGTGATAATTGGCTTCAAAGCTTTCATGAACTGAGCTGAGAGTGTGCAAATACCTGGTACTTGGCCAAATTGAGAATCTTCGGCATGCCGTATGGGAGCTAGTTTCCTTTTTCCGCGCGATATTTTTAGAAGCGTATATCTCTCACTAAAGAGCGCAAAGTAACTTCATTGCGCCTTCATCATTCGGCAGGTCCGGTAAGTTACGAGAACCGAATCTTTTACAAGCAAAATCATTTGACATTCGGCCACATTGGTGACCTTTCATGCTATTAAGATCACCATTTGTCAAATACTCGTCGGAACCACGCGCGACGCATCGTATCTCGATCAGCTTTCGTTCTCATCGACTTCAAGAGTTCCGTAAACTGAAAATCCTTCCTCACGTACTCCGGTCTTCTCCCTCTCCCCCTCCCCTGCTTTTCGGCGTACCTCCGAGCGGACGCGCTGCTGCCATCGGGTGGTCCGGTTCAGCCGCTGTCGTAGCGCCGTCGCGGCGGCGGCCACGGCGGCCTCATCTCCGCGGGCCTCCCGGGAGCGGGTGGTCAGACGGGCGGCGGCGGTGCCGATCTGCGGCACACGTGACGCACGTCCTGCCTGAGAGACCGGCCGACACTGGCCAGCCGACCATCGAGTAAACAGGCCGGTGGGCCCCGGTCGGTCGGCCGGCGCCGCCGCGGCCAGCGTGTGGGAATGGCCGCCTCGGCACAGCCGGCCGGTGCTAAGTGAGGCTGGGACCGACAGTCGGGGCGAGCGCCCGGGGAGGTGGCGCCCGGATCGGCGCCCAACGCTGCCGGAGACTCGGAGGCAGAACCGATAGACGGATCGAACCAGCGACATCAGTGGGACCACGGGCACCAAGGCCAACTACTGGGATTATTTGTCGGATCTGCGGCGAGGAGAAGCGGCTGATGGGACCTGACAGGACAGGCAATGTAGGGCCGGGTTTCGTAGAGTTGGTTGCGTCTTAAAAGGCGAAAAAACGAAACGTTAGTGACACGCATCAGAAAAGGTCCAAACAGGCGCTCCGGCGGCCCGCACGTCCGCACTTTTAAAACTGCTCGGCCCAGTTCACAACCCGAGTTTGCGGTTGATGTGAGTCGCTCAGGAGCGAGCCGAAGGGCCACCAGAGCTTCCACAGTGATGCAGATGGTGTTGCGTTCCAGACGCCATGTTTCAGATTGCATTGTTTCTCCACACGTAAGGACCGAGGTTTGCGGTGGACCGCCCCTTGCAGTCTTGTTGGCGGCACCGACGGATTCAAGATAAACATTGACATGCGACAATCGCATAAGCAGTTCAGGACAAACATCTGTAAAGGCTACAGGAAAACGCATTTCCCTCCACAGCGCTGAGCCCCAACCCACCAGGCAAGACCCTATCTCTCTTGTCACAGCCAGGACATCTCAGACGCAGTGGCAGGAGACCGCGGCTCCCCAGCCCACCTGATCGGCCAGGGACGCCGTCTTCTCCGACTGTGCGGCGGCCACTAGAGCGGCGGCGGCGCTGGCAGCGGCCGACGCCTTCTCCGCCGTCCCCTCGGCCTCCTCCAGCAGCGTGCTGGTGGCCGGCAGGCGGGCGCGCGCCGCCGCCGCCTCGGCGCTGCCCCGCGCCACCCGCTCCTCCAAGTCTACGCGGAGTGATCGGCGTCAGCTTTCAGAACCTCGAATCTCGGTCATCAGCATGTTGCGCATGGTGAAGTGTGTTCGGGGCTTTCGGGGCTTGATTCGGTCCGACATGGGTTTACGGGAGGGCTGTCCTGTTTTAAAAGCTCTGCAGAGCTCGTAAAATACCGATGGAGTTCAGTTGCGGGTAACGCGGCGGAACGCGCCATTCATACCAAATGCGCGCGACCGATCATGCGTAGAACTCATTGAGATGGCATCACATGCGCTGGCTACGATGATCAGTGCTTACCGTTCAGGTCCATAGCTGTATCCTTCACCCCCAAAAGAACATCTTCTGCTGTCTCGACGGCTGCCAATGTTGCGGTGTTCGCCCTGTCCGCCCTATTCCAGAGTTCATCTGGAAACTATGCGCAGTTAGGCAAAGCCCGGACTCCCACAAGAACTTGGAAGCCTCACAACAACCCTTTTAAAGATGCCGTACTCATGTTATGCTCCGTGTTGATGTCGAACAGGCAAGCATGTGCGACATGGAGCATTTTTGCGACAACTAAGAAGGCGTTCTTGACCGCCATGGTGGTGGCATTGGCCAGCGGCCATGACTGAAATATGAGTGAAATCAGCGAATGACTCGCATATGCTCGTACACTCGCAGTGAGTTTCCATCCCCCACTTACCAATATCTCCTCTTGCCAGAGCTGCCCTTTTCAAGTTCGTCTCCGCAAGTGAAGAATTCTTCAATATTTCACCTTCCTTACCTGCGACATTTTTGTAACCTTCGGACAAATTCTTACTCATTAAAGAAATCTGAAAATATGGAGATCGTAACCATTCAATTAGTCTTGTTGATGCATGTGGCACTTGCACAACATGTTACCATTTGGATAGGATAGCAGGGAAAGGCCTTTTTCCTCGGAGAAAAGCAGAAGAATGGAGATAGATGCGCTGATATTTCGGTAACATGCATAGTATTGAAACAAAGCGGGGAAGTGAATGCAAAATGCTTTATCATAAGTGAATTTTAAATTCATTTCTGCTCTTCGTTTTGATAAATGCACGTTGCCGAAACATCAACGCATCTATATCTCCATTCTACTGGTTTTCGTCCGAGGAATAAGACTATTACTATTGTCCTATCTACGTGCATAATGTTTCTCGCAAATCAACTTAACAACTTATGTTAGCATAAGTTTCTACTTGGGATGCCTTGCGTGCTAAGATAAGATAATTATCGGATATCACCTGTTCGGCGGCGAAGAGTGCCTTTTCCAGAAGGACGCCGGAAGCCCCTGCAGACGATAGATTCAGCGCATGCTGGCGACTTTGCACCGACTTCAGTTGAACGGAGTCCGCTTCTGCTGACGCCTCTGCCGAACCCGCGTGCACTTGCTGCATAAGCAACGTCAGCTCCCCATACGCTTCTCGCAGATCAACTAGATCTGGTCTGTAAAAAGAACGTTGGTCAAGAAGTTCTGTTCGTGCGTGCCTAGGGCGGTGACCAAGCTCACACATTTTGTTTCTTAATTGGTCTAAACCATAGGCAACGATAGCGACGACGGGTTTCGCAGCTCGCACGCACAGCCTACATCCTGTTGGTTTGTGGGGACGAGCTGTTAGAATATTCTAGGTGCTGCAGCGGCGTCGATCCAAATTAGGTCACTTACGAAGATGCCTGCCCGTCTTCGGTCAGCTGGGTGGCTAACATGTTGTACGCTGCAGTTGCTTCGCTTAGCGCAGTCTGGCCAATGGTGGTGAGCGTGTCAGCAGTTTCAACATGACTGTAGAACAAAAAAAGTCGTTAAAACAACGCCAGTAAAGGGGATGACCGGCATCAGCAGACCCTCATAGCGCACGGTCCATATGGCTAAGAAAAGGTTCCGAGAATTGGCATTTGGGCAGTGGAACTGTGTTGTCAAAGTGGCAATTCGGGAAAAGGGCATGAGCCTGTGGTTAGAGTATTTTTGCGCTCAAGTTCAACGCTGTATGCTGGACGGAAATGAGTGCAGCAAACTTCCATAAAGCAGTGGACGTGGGCGTATATAAAATAGCAATTTAGTACAGATAAAAAGAACGTGTACAAAGTGTATGCGTATCAAAATACAGCCCGGCACAGCACATCTTAACAACGTGGTAGTAATGAAGCACTAGACAGGCATCCCAATCCCTTAAAACGATTTGGCGGGATCAGATATTGGCGACGTCTCTGGCTGCAGCTCAGGAGTGCGCATACCTGTCGGCCAGAGCAGCTGCCCCACGGCTCAGCGACGTCTCTGGCTGCAGCTCAGGAGAGCGCATACCTGTCGGCTAGAGCAGCTGCCTCGCGGCTCAGTTTTCTCAGGCGGCTGCTTGTTGAGAACAGCTGCTGTCGGTGCTGCCGGGCCCTGTTGAAGGACGTAAATCCCTCTAGCTGAAGATAGCTCTGAAGAACCTGAAATTGAGGACTAATTCAACGGACTAGGGCTAAAAGTATGAAGAGACGACCTGATAGATGGTAGTTACGCCAGCGGAGCCTGCAGATAACGCTGGATTGACGTAAACCAACTGACAGCGAAGTAGCGCTAAGTTCATACCTGAGTAGTTCGGTCCACAGAGTTAATTTGCCACTCGGCGTTGACGATGTGACCCTTCTGCTTGCCAGCTACGTGGGTAGCGTTTGAAAGCCGTTCTTCGATATGACCAGCTGTCGTTTGAAGCCAAGATAATTTGAGCGTTGCCTTTGACAGCCAGTGCCTTTTGGTGTTCACGTCTGTAGACAACAGGGTAATGTCGTGATGATTCGCGACGAGAACAGCTTCATAACTTAATTACATTTATTCGTTTGAGCTAATTTCTAATCTTCCAATCTGATGCCATTCCTGGCGCTTGAAAACCTGCCGATGCTGTAGGTGGATTGATCCTATATAGACTAGATGCACGCAATCCTTGAGGAACTGTGAGGCTGATGCACATTGAAACTGCTCTAATGATGTCTTTCGTCTTACCCTGCTCACATGCATTCAATATCATACTACGCTGATACTAAAACAGTCCACAATTTAGTGTAAAAAGTATGAAAAGCCTCTGTTTTGCAACATAATGGTTGTTTCGGGTATGTCGTAGGCATATCAGGTGAGTCAGTTTCACAACCTGGCAGATGAGCGCTACACATGGGTTGAGAATATGGCATGACAGCTGTGATCAACATATCTAAAACAAGCAAGCAATCAAAAGCCAGCAAGCTCGCATGTTATTCGGTTCATGTGTATGCGGTTTAAATATATGCTGATAAACATCCTTGTTTTACGATTAAATACGAGTTTGCCTTGTTCAGAATGGCCTCTTCTCCCTGGTATTACAAGTTGTTGACTCTAAAGGCATACGGAAATAAACATGACGTTCATCCAAGAGATATTGCACTGGGCAGCATACATCATTCTCAGAATCGCATCTTTTTAGGTCAAGGGTGATTTATTCCCGGCTCACGCCCCACATACTCGCGTTTACAGCTCAGATTGCCGCAGTTTTAAATCTCATGCATGGCATGTTCTAATGTTGCACGAATGTTGAGTGTCATCAGACAATGATCGCAGTGTGTTCGCCTCTCGTGACAAAACTTTCTAAGTCAAACCATGGCTTCTCCGATACCAATGGCGATCAAATGCCAGACCAGCTCCTTTATGCATGGTTTGGTGCTGTAATCGTAGGAAGCACGTGGCATATGATCTTACCTTTCGCCTGGGAAGCATCTGATACGAATAGATGAATATCAAACGGGCCGATAATGTCAACCTAGTTATGTTGGAAGTCGACCGACCTGACTTTCCTCGCCGACAGATAGACTCCCTCCTGCGCCGAGTATGTTTAGGAGATGGGTCTGTAAACACGAAGTGATTGGGGTACCTACATTCATAGATGCGATTTTACTCCCGGGTCCATGTGCTGTATTTCTTTTTGCCTGTTGTTGACTGTTCATATTGCAGTATTCCTACGAGGTTTTGATGTAAACATGACCCTGCACGGGACACTGGTGGCCAGTGGCTGGTTCAGAGGAGAGGGAGGGAGCACGGGTGCATATCCCCTCACCCCTTCTTCACTGGGCTCCGCAGGGAGCCAACACCGGCCAATCGGATGCAGGCTTTTCAAAACAAAAGAAACATAGGACGTTTTCTGGCTACTGGGATAGCAAAACTATACGTCAGCAAAACAGAGGGATCCTTCAGCAGACAGGAACAATGTCAAGCTAAGTAAGAGGGTAGTGGTTCGAAAATTTTAGGGCTCATTACAGACTCATTACAGACGTCCAGGCGCCCTTTATTGTTTTTTCAGGAAGCTTTGTTATCAACATGAGCTTCCTAACATTTACATATGAGACACAAAAACAATATGCTAAGACCGCAAGACACGGCGACATAATAGCACATCACCACATCACGCAGCTTCATTACATACATCATTGCAATGTGTTGCAAGTTTTTTCTTTCTCCAATATATTGTAATGCATTACTTCCGCTGATCAACACCAGCCACGAGCCTTAAAATCACCCGATTCACAGTCAATGACCGCAGCTCAGCATACTTCCACAAAACAGGGTGCATAGCTTATTTCATTGAGCTATCATTGTTCCACAGTAAATTGTAAAATAGTTTTGAATTTCTTTAGTATGCTGGATAAATATTTATAACAGCCATAAACATGTGTACTAGTTTTAAGAAGAGCAAAGCATTTATCCTTATTAAACATCCCGATGGAGTGATAAGAACATTTCCTAGCTGTGGAAGCTGCCTTTCTAAATTTACTTCCTTGCTCTGATGAATCCCGCGACTGTAGTGGTCGCCTGAAGTTTGTATTTTGTTTACCCATTTGACAAATGTATCCAAAGATTCCCTTGGTATCCGTCTCCCCCTCCCCAAGTGGTATGCATACTGTTTTGTTCCAGTTGAGCTTAACGCCAGACTGCATGGAGAAATCCGCGGGTTTGGCTAAACTCCGCACAGTAAATTATCAACTATCCAGCTAAAAACAATATGTTATCAGGGTATTGACTCATGCAGACCTCTACGTTCGTGATAGTTTGAATGCCAATCATTTGCCAACCACGTTGCGTAGGCAACTGGAAACAGGATCGCCTCGTATTCTTTGGTGCCGGTAACTTGTTTTTCACCACAAAAATACGTGTAGTAAAATGCCTCAGAAAATGCGTTTATTTAGGCACATGATATTAATCCTTTAGTGTAGTATGCCGCCGCAACTTACCTGCCCTAAAACTGCTCCTAAATATGCTCTCGAGGTTCTCTCAAAAGGAGCCTCGAAATCCACTGCTATAAACGGACCGAGTTCTCCTGTAGATTGATTTCGTTCATGACATCATATACAAGTCGACCATTCCCGCCGATAGATCTTTCCTTAAAGTAAGTTGATTGAGATGGACTGGTATCTGATTAACACATTTCCCAATTGATTAACAACAGCTGTCGAGCTACCTTTGTGATCTATTTTCGGTAGAGAGACGGGGTGCCTGGTTACGTCCAACACTTGTCGAAGACTGGCTGCCTCTCCCATCAACCGTGGAGGGAGGGAGTCTCACCTGTGCCGGTGTACCAGACAACTTTGTCCCGCAGCGATCGGGTCCGAGCGCTCGCTCTCCGCAGCGCCGCTAAGAAGGTGTCCCTCTCCAGGAAGAAGTCGCCCTGCTTGACCCGCTCGATGATCCAGTCAGCCAGCCATGTCAGGTCACGGCGCAGTCCGTCTGCTGCGCCGTCGAGGTCAGCGTAACAGCGGCTGCAACCTGCGTGGACATTGTGCAGACGCCGTGGACAGTCTGGAGTCATCAAACAATGCCATTTAGCCAAGCAGGTCGTGACTCGTGGCTTGCAATCTCCATTGGATGTCCCCCATCATCGTTTAGGTTACGCTATCCTAGTTGTGTACTGTCAGATTGCAGAAGTTTTGTCATGAACTATTGAGAGATGTTACCGTGGAACAGAAATTGTGCTTTTGCACTATTGGGGTTCAGATAACACAGCAGACCCTGTTATATGTGTTGGTTAGTGGACAAAGTGGTGATCATGAAATGATAAAATGGAAAAAAACGAACGAGACATCTTTATGAGTAATCAAAGAATCAAAGACAGAATATCTACACGGATAAATATAGAGGGGATGAATGTCGAGATAGATAAACAATGACAGAAGTGAATGCCAGGAAGGTCAATGTTGATGTCAGTGTCAGCGTCAACGTTGTCAGCGTTATAGTGTCAAAACTCGATTAGTAGGACATCAATATATAAACTGAGATATATATATATATATATATATATATATATATATATATATATATAAATGTATCGGTATGAAAAATGTTTAACACAAAATATGGAGGGAATCATGATCACGAGCCATAAATATGGAAACAAAATGTATGAGACGGTAAATTGTTGACGGAAGGAATTTAATCAAGAATAACAACCAAGACCAAGACCAAGAGACCATGTGAAGAATAGCAAGTGAACTGGGCTCGGCATAAAGGGCGACGTGGTTGCGTGAAATGGGTGAAACTTCCCCGTCCTCCTTGTTTCTAACAGAATAATTATGTTTGCCAAGAATTCTCTCTTTGCGTTACAATAATTGAGAAGTTTTGATCCAAACACTGGCCCGATAAGATGCAAGCACCATCTAGTTATTCTTCTCTTTAAGGAAAGCTCAGCGCTACACCAGAATATGAAACATGTAAGTGTAATACTCCCACAACCCTTGTCTTTGGGTGGTGATGAACCACTTTCTCCACCGGGAGCACATTCCTTTAACACGCGCTCGGGTGGGGATCAAATTGACCCCCCAAAGGTTTTTCCGGAATGGTTTCCAAACGACCCGGCGTAGCCGCACCAAATT
This sequence comes from Pollicipes pollicipes, assembly GCF_011947565.3. Taxonomy (NCBI): domain Eukaryota; kingdom Metazoa; phylum Arthropoda; class Thecostraca; order Pollicipedomorpha; family Pollicipedidae; genus Pollicipes; species Pollicipes pollicipes. Next base: position 13,243,735 of record NW_023596746.1, read on the forward strand.
TTTCATAGCTGTGAAAAATTGAATAGCAACTCGTTTGGTGCCAAAAATTTAAACTTACCTTGTAAGGTCGCTGACCTATGGCAGGTCAAAGTCAGACTATGGTTTCAGTGAAGGCAATTTCTAGGGAATCCTTCAATCTGATCCAACAACGGAGTGTTAGACGAAGCCGTACATCCCTGAAATGCTTTCTTAGGCAACACAACAGTTGAATGATCAAGCTAAATTGACCTAAAGTCAGGCACGAAGATCACACCAAGGTCAAAACCAACCTGTTTTGTTACTCTAAGGCTTGCTGTATGGGATAGTTTCTGGTGCTCACTTCGAGTTTATTGATAGCAGGAACCGCATTATACATCTTCCATGGGCTTCTTAGAGGTCAGGACAGGCCATTGGTCTAAAATGACCCGGGTCAACGTTTTGTTTTAGGAACATACTGCCTAGCGTAATCTTTGTTGCTTAGTCAAATGCAAAACTCAAAGCAATCTTGTATCATTTTTGTCACTTTGGTCTTCAAAAAGCCAAGCAATGTCACTGACCTTGAAAGAGAAGTTGAACTTTTGCTTAGAAACGGTTATCTAGATTCTGGAGACTGGCATTTTGGAGACCAACCTGGAACTTGACCTTGTTTGACCTTTTTTGACCCAAAAGTCACAACCTAGGAACCTGAAACTTTGACCTAGGTGATTTTATGTACAGGTCAACGCACCCTGTAAATTTGGTGTCTCTAGCTTCCTTAGTTCCCGAGATCTCAGGGGGTCAAATTGCCACCCCCCCCCACCCCCCACCCGAGGGAGAGATGCCTGGGCGGCCGCCCGGGCGCGTGTTAATGATAATATGAAAGAGCATTTATTGTGACGTCAAGAATTTTTAAATAGGCCGGGTGCTACGCCTACCCGCATGGGTGTGAAGCTCTTACATGTCCGTCTCTCTATGGTAGCTGTGTTTGGGTCGGCTTTAACACGCGTCCGGGTGACCGGTCAGATACCCTTCGCTCGGGTGGGAAGTCAATTTGACCCCCCGAGATCTCGGCCACTAAGAGAGCTAGAGACACCAAATTTACAGGGTGTATTGACCTGTACGTAAACTCACTTAGGTCAAAGTTTGAGGTTAGTAGATTATGACTTTTGGGTCAAATGAGGTCAAACAAGGTCAAAGTTCACGTTATTTTCCAAAGGGACCCCAGAACCTAGCTAACTGCTTCTAAGCAAAAGGTCACATGTTCATATAAGGTCAGTGACCTTTTTTGACCTTTTTAGGGTCATGGTGACCAAAATCATGCAAAAAATGTGAGTGCTGCATGTGAATAAGCGACAAGGATTACGCTAGTTAGTATGTCTCTAAAAACAAAATGCTGAGCTGGATCATTTTAGGTCAATGAACTGTTCTGATCTCTAAGAAGTCCATGGAAGATGTATAATGCGGTTCCTGTGATCAATAAATTCGAAATGAACACCGGAACCTACCCCACACAGCAAGCCCTAGAGTGATGAAACAGGTTGGTTTTGATCTTGGTCTGACCTTCATACCCGACCTTGGGTCAACGCATCTTGTTTATTCAATATTTGTGTTGCCTAAGAAAGCATCTCAGAGATGTATGGCTCCGTCTAACTCTCTGTTGTTGCATCAGATTGAACGATTCCCTAGAAATTTACTTCGCTGAAACTATGGTCTGACCTTGACCTGACATAGGTCAACGACCTTAATAGGTAAATCTAATTTTTTACCAAACGTTCCGCTATATTACTGTCTACCGATATGAAGAATTTGGCGCGGCAAAGGCCGCGCCGTTCGCAAACCATTGTGGAAAAATCCTTCAGGGGGGCCAATTCCCCCCCCCCACCCGAACGCGTGTTAAAATTTGCGCCTCGTGCGCGCTGCCGCCCAATGCTTAAGGCACAGACGCTGTAACGTATGTCATAGTCGCTAGGAAGCCGAACCGAGCCTCAGGCTCCATTCGGTCCCGCTTGGCTCGGTGCGGTTCGGTTCGGTTCGGTTCGGTTCGGTTCGTTTTCATTTGGGTTGGGTTAAGTTGGGTTGGGTTGGGTTCGGTTCGGTTCGGTTTAGTTTGGTTAAGTTAGGTTGGGTTGGGTTGGGTTTGGTTAGGTCAGGTTAGGTTAGATTAGGTTAAGATAAAGTGGTCCCTTTAGATTGGTTTAGCTCATGGGGATCTGACATAGAACTCCGGCTTCTGTGGTATCCTCTGCTGGCAATTTGCAGGAAAACTAAGTCCATAAACTTACAAGTTCTGGCGTTCTCATAGGCTTTGGGGGTCTAGGTCGCATGCTTGATTGACCCTACCATATCACATCATAGCGTTACAGGTTAGGGTCCGTGACTCCTGGATCTCCCAGGGGGCTGGTGTGAGGTCCTGCAAGTGACCTAAGCTCGATACAATGCACGTTACCGAGCATGGCTTACATCTTACCACTCGACATGGTTGCTGACCGGAGATGATTTTTCCTAGTTCGACAGTGACTCATGTTAAGATCCGCTGGGTCAATATCTAGGCTGTCGGTGTATTCCCCAGCTATGTTTTTCAGTTTGGTATTTCTGGTAAAAATCAATCGATGGTTTTGCTGTCAACAGTTATGTTTTTCACCGCCTGCACACGGGTTTTTCCATTCGATTATCATGCTCATGTGCACAAACTCAGGGAAAGAGATCATGGAAACAAATTTTTAACACATCCTGTTAATGATTATTTGTGTTGTCTTCCATGTGTAGCAGCCTTATTCTTGTAGGAACTCTATAGTGTGATGCGACTGGCTGGTCGTAATTTCCATTACTACTGTAGGTAGCAACGCGTAATGTAGCAATGTATGTAATGCTGTAGTAATGCCTTATGCCTTAGTAATGCGTAAAGCGCAAAAACGCAAATGACTGGTAGTATGGTTTGCGCTCGCTTCACTTTGGAGCTGCCTTGCACCGTCCGTTCCCCTACCTATGACTGTTTCGATTTCAAGTAAAGCGCCGAAATTGCTGCAAACGCTTCTAAAAAGCGATAAGCACCGCAAAATGGCAATGGTTTATGACATTTGCCCTTTCCCCCTGCCCTCTTAACGTTTTTTGTTGTTGAAATTTTACCTGGCTTTAGCTAATGCGAAAAGTGTCCGAGAGCGATATGAACTGTGTCTGCCTAATCTGCGCTCAGCCCGCAGAAAAGCAAACGGCAGTGCCATCTATGTGGCATTTGATCACAGTGGGCCATGCGCCATCTATACCGTGTCACTTGGATGGGCGACGCGATTTCTGAGCCCTTGCAACGCACATGGACTGAAAACTACAGCACTAAACATGCAATGAATTAGTCATGATTAAATAAGTAGAAACAGGTACGAAAATTGGTTATAATCAATTACCAGAAGAAATTCGGCATAAACGATAAATTAGTATGTTGCGGTGTGTATAGGGCAGTATACATTGCCTCGTAACTTGAAGCATTTATCACATAGTGTGTTTTCAATGTAGTCACGAGATAAAAAAAAAAAACTATAATATGGCACCCAAATAATCCGAGGCTACCAATAAAATCCTCCTAAGTAAGAACAAAATGGCTTCTCAGGGCAAAGAAAGCTGCTCCTTTCGGTAATGTAAGGTATCGTGGATCACAGAAATTCACCAGTCAGTATGATTCAGATGCAATGCGTAAAATAGTGTTCAAAACGCAGCTTACCTTGAAAATGAATAAGCATGTTTCATGCACATCGCGCTATTGCCACTTTGGCTCGTTCGTTTTCGGGAAGTTATCGGTGCGATCCACAACCACGCAGCAGGCTGATCTTAAGTGCTATTTGCGAGCACTTTGAGAATGATCTGGTGATATATCAAAGCTGTCCCATGCAAATAACATAGCAATGATCAATTAACGTAAAAATACGTTAGATCTGATAAGTTGGCAGGTGCCTGATAAGGCAATGGCGATAACTGCCATCAACTGACAGGTAATTGATAGCATGTGCCAACGGCTTAAGTCACCTTTTCACATTTTCTGCAGTGACGTTGGAAAAACAGAAAGATAGCACAACGTTGGCCAGGTAGTTTTTCTGTTAGTGCGTGAATTACCGACGCGATGATTGCCAATCGGTGCCAGCTGCTCGATCAACCGAAACATCCTAATCTAACCAGACCTAACATAACCGAATCGGACCAGGCCGTCCTGCCCTTTCATAACCGGATCCCAGCTGACCTATCCTGGCCTGACGAGCCATGTGTTCGGCCTGACCCACCGTGCCCGGCGGTGACCCGACCTGACCTGGGTGCTGGGCTAGGGCTGGCCAGCCGGGCCGAAGCTGCGGGTCGGTGATGGTGACTCGGATAACAGGGCCACGCACCCCCGCAGACGGCTGTCCGTGCAGTGCCAGTAACAGAAGCAGTGGCAGTGTGGGCAGCCGGGATCCAGGCTGCCTCGGTCGGCCAGGCAGCCTGACATGCGTACTGGAACAACCAACAGGCGGATGAGTTAGGTCCTGGAGCGGCCACTGGGCGTAATATCATTCTGCAATGTGAAAAGGCTCAGTCAACACGGTATCAGTCTCAGTCCGGCCACGTGTGGCGTTGGCCTCATTTAAGGCTATCTTATGGCATATAACCAGGACTGTATTACTCACAGATGTACGAACGACAAGCCACTACGTCTCTCCATATCTTATCGCACGAGTAGATATGAAGACCCTGTGTGATGGTTAAAAGCTTTTATCCACCAATACCTTTGAACGAAAGGATACCTGGCACCACCTCACAGTCAGCCATTGTAGAAAGCGTAAGTCCGAAAGTTCGACATATTAAGAACATCTTCCGTGCTGTCGATGCTACAGGGGTATCCGCTGCTTCGGCCCGTGCTGCCCTTCCCTAGGGTGGCAAGCTGTCTGCAGCTAGCCCGCGCAAGCTGTCTGCAGCTAGCGCGCGGCTAGCGCGCGGCTAGCGCGGCTATCAACGGCAGGCACGTCAAGGGGTGGGACTATGATGATGAGCAGTTCTGTTCGTTTGGTCGTTGTCAAGCACCGTTCCAGACGTGCCACCAAAGACTGCGAGCAATGCTGTGTGTAGTCGTGGCCACTGGTTTTGGTCAGGCCGGTGTAGATTTAGTCCCAGGAAAAAATGAGTTGCAAAAGGTTTGGTCTTCCGCCTAGCCGCTGTCATTCGTATGTGATAGAACTGTGAGCTAGTAGATGGGCTTCAGTATGCCCATGATGGCAGCCATTGTTTTTAGATCTTAGAATGACTTTTTGGCACTTTGATTCGTGTTCTTGAAACACATAAGAGCCACCCTTGTTTAAACGCCCAACCCACCTTGCGCTACCTTGCAACTGAACAACTCCACCATGGAAGGCATTGCCATGTAACCAGCGCGCGTGAAATAAAGCGCAAAGCTACAATAAAACGACAGCATTAACCTACTCAGAGCAGAGAAAGGTGTCGCACAGCACAAGAACGATATCCATAGTTTGGGCACAACAAGCCTGGGCATAAGTGCAAAAAAAATGTTCCGGTCTAACCGTGGAATGTTTTCATGCAGACCGACGTTGAAACACATGCCCAGGCAGGGAAAACCAAGATTGCAAGCAATCGCAATATCTGTGGATAATCGGGAATGTCACCCTGAATTGTATGATCGTGGTTTGCGCAATTGCAACTGTCGATCCGAAGGACAGCCGAATACATTTTGACCAGCCTTACCAAACCTTTGGTGATGTTTTTACTGCATCTTGCGTTGTGGTTGGCAGCAAAACACAAGCTATAAAACAAACTTGTGATTCTTTTTATATTTTGCCCTTGATGGACATGGTCGACGGCTGGTGAAAGCGGCCGCTCTTAAAGGAAGTGTTGCTCATTTGTATGGCGTATTATCTAAAATAGCCATCCTTAAGATCATTTGGCGCAGTTTAGAGCGTTGCCCTTTGTAAGACCTAAACCCACCTAGTTTCTGAGGCTACGTGCCGACGAAGATGTGCAGCTATTGCGTGCAGACTACTTAAAGGTCACCGAGGTGTCCACGACGCCATAAAGACGTCATTCAAATCCTGTCATTTCATTGGCCATACGGCGATCAAGGCTAAGAAAAAAATGGTTGTTCAGTCGTTTATATCTGACGTTCGTGAGCCCGATTTTCAGATATATAGACGTCAACCGGCTTGCAGTCAACGTTGTGCAATGTACGATGCTGCAATGAAACAATGGCTTATCGAGGAGCATAGTTACTGGATAAAGAAATTGTGTTGTCTAGAGCCGCCTTTTCCACTTAAAAGTATACTAATAGTTTTCAGTGAGCTGATTTCATTATACCTGATGCATTTTCGAATGTGAAACATTCCGTTTAAGGTCAGACGACACTAGATGGCAGAAAGGACCGCGCCGAGCATTGCGGCATGTTGAACTTTCACCCCAAATTCTGCCGTTGACCTGGAATCACGCGATCGGATGTAAGCAGTCAGAGATCACACATCATGCACTGCTTAACGTAGCCTCTGGTCTCAGAAGTCCAGTCATGCAAAAGGTTCGCATCAAGTCTTTGTTATAAATATTTCCAGTTCCGGCTCCTATCCCTCTTTGACCTCCACGACACCAGGTACTGCCTGGTATGCCAGAATATATGGTAGGTACGGCATAGTACGCAGCACTATGTCGTGCTTACCACATTGACTATGCTATATGCCATCAGCTGTCTTAAAAGAAAGCCTAATTTTCCTAATAAAGGTGATGATTTAGCTCATGCAAGCCGAGGAAATATACTAGCATCGAAAAGAAATGAACGCTTGTCCATGAAGCCCAATGCTAGCTGATCAAGCACAGTTATCAGGCTGCAATTTTTTAACCAAAAATGGTCAAAACAGTGGTGTTATGCTCATGCTTGAATTCTGTTTCATGTTTGAAGTGCTCATGTACTCATGTAGTCATGTTCATGTTACGTATTAGCCGTCACATTATTACATAGGGACCTACCCAATGTGGTGTCAAACATGAAATACACGAAAACTGGGGTGGGCTCGAGTGAGACCCATGGTTTATTGTCGGGGATGTCACAATAGTCATAATTTTTACTCCGAAGGCGTTTTGTGTTATCGCTGCATGTCTATTCGTGATTTCAGGTTTGCGGCACTTTATGATTTTGTTCTAAGGGGCCAACCCCATCAATGTAAAATGACGGGTTGGCATATGATAACAAAACCAAAACACTTCCAGAATAAAATTCACGCATTATTTCATAGATCCACCAACGAACGATCAGTTTCGCCTTTGTGTTTCCTAGGTTCATGCATTTCGGATTTGATACCAAACTAGGTTTCCGCCTGATCATGCCCATGTTAAAAGGGCTAATAAGCGCACGCGCCTTGATTATTCTGCTGCACATCAGCTGGTAAACGAGGGAGCAAAATGAGCTTACACCGAAAATGCAGACATGGCTGTTCTACCTGAGTGGCTGAGTTTCGAAATCGCTTGGCGCTACATGCCAAAAAATACATTATTGCATCCCCGGGTTTCCCCAAAAGCATTTAAAATGACACCAGTAGCCAGAAGCAACGGAAGTCCTCCCAAAGTGGGGAAGGGAATGGCCATGCATTGTCATTTCTTGCCAGCCAACGCTCATAGGGCCAAGCAAGCTGAGGGGCTCAGCCTCACTGGCCACCCTGGTTCCCGTGCGCTGACTCCTTGCTTCAGGTGCGCAGGTGCGTCCCGCGTCACATGTTTTGTACTTCAATCGATCATGGCGGGGCGAAGGGACTGAGTGCCTGCCATTATGGATCGTCGATCCAGGCATACATCGACCCACAACTTGCGTCTCTTGCCAGGGCTCCGGCTGCATTCCTGCCTGTGCCCTCCTTGTCAAGGATCTGGGTGCACTACTGCTTGGCTTACGTAGTGTTTCAAAGCGATAAATGACAATGAGATTAAAACAGAATGTTGTCTTACACCGACCACCTCTGCTCTACACCATGAATCAGCAGATAGTTCCCATGGCAATCAAGACCACTGCCGCCCAGCATTCTGAACAACGCCGCCGTGAGCCCCACGACATGGAGTTGCGCCGAGCAAGTTCGGGACGGAAGCGCGTGACATCGTCCCACTCAATCAAGACTACTGCCGCCCAACATTCTGAACAACGCCGCCGTGTGACCCACAACACGGAGTTGCGCCGCGCAAGCTCGGCTCAGAGGCGTATGCCATCGTCCCACTCACCGTCTGAGGAGCGTCATGACTTGACGCGCACTCCCGCCAGGTCCAGCCGGCCTCTGCCAGCCACGCACCGTGCGCCGGGCAGTGGCAGGGTCGAAGGCCCTCTGACCGCTTGTTGTCGCCCGACGGCCTGTTATCTCGCCGCCATGTGTGCGTCCTCGTGTGTGCACATGCGTGTTTGTGCGTGTGGGGTGTGCGACCAGCTACAGCCTGTCAATGAAGTAGGCAGGGTGCGATAACGCGTGGTTCACTCGGCCCGTTGGCTGGTTGGTTGTGTTCGCATCTCTCCCTATTGACAGTGATATGATAAGCTCGAGGTGGGCTCTGCACGCGACACTATCAAAAATACGCTTTGTAGATAGCTGACATACGTTTTATTTCACGTGCGCTGGTTACGTGGCAATACCTTCTGTGATGCAGTTGTTCAGTTGTAAGGTAGCGCATGGTGGGTTGGGCGCTCAACAAGGATGACTGTCATGTGTTTCAAGAAAACAAATCAAAGTGCACAAATTCATTCTAAGATCTAAAAACAATGGCTGGCGTCATGAGCATACTGAAGCCCACCTACTAGCTCACAGTTTTGTCACATACGAATAGCAGCGGCTAAGCGGAAGACCAAACTTTTTTGCAACTCATTTTGTCCTGGGACTAAATCTACACCGGCCTGACCAAAACCAGTGGCCACGACTACACACCGCATTGCTTGCAATCTTTTTGGCACGTCTGGAACGGTGCTTGACAACGACCAACGAACAGAACTGCTCATCATCATCGTCCCACTCCTTGCCGTGCTAGCCGCGCTAGCCGCGCGCTAGCCGCAGGCAGCTAGCCACCCTAGAAAGGGCAGCATGGGCCGTAGCAGCGGAGCCCCCTGTAGCATCGACAGCACGTGGCAACCAACGGCTTCGGGGCTGGAGCTGCCAGGGGGGAGCCGCACGAGCGCTCCACCAGCACCGTCGCCAGCACCACCAGCAGCGGCAGCAGCTGGAACAGCGCAAGCTTAGCGTGAGGCGAGCAGGCGCTTGCAAGGAACAATGCCAAACGACTGTCGCGAGTAGCGGCGGACGGAAGGCAAAGACCTTTGACGCCAGGGCCTAGACGGCACATTTAAGTCTGCCCCAGATCGGAGTTTTTGCTCATCTTTGTTGCACGAAAGGCTCCATACCTTTTATCTCGAAAAGTAAACAAACAAGGGCACACGAACGACGACATCGGATAGCTCGCGTAAAGCTAAATCAGATTACTGTTATGGAACACCAGTGCAAGTGACCCCGACAAGTCGAACCAAGTCGACGTGGTGAGATTGGGAAATGCAAGCTCCTTTCCCATCTTCGGAGCTATCCAGTTTGACAGTGGCAAAGGACGTATTGTGCTATGTGTAGCCGTTGGTGTGCTGCATAACGCACCGCCCGGTGCTTTCTATCAATAGTAACCCATCAGTGGATGCGGCCTGCGGTCGGTCAGGTCAGGTCACGCGGGTCATGCCATGTCTGCACGGGACTCGTCTGGGCGGTTCAGGAACTAAGCATGTTGCGGTAGTGCGACGACGGACGCTGAGTGACAACGTCTTTCGTCATGCATATGTTATTGCGGCCTATAATATGCTGAACCCGTCCATGGAAGATGAACCCATCGTTCAGTGTTTCGTACATCCCCATTTGGCGCACTTGGTTTAATTTGACCAATTAACTACCAACCTGACTTAATCGTATTCCATAGAGCTACATTATTGCGTTGTAGGTCATTTAAGACCAGGACATCGCCGGCAACACAGGAGTACATGAAACGTTTTCAGAACACATATGCTACAGCACGCGTGCTTACGCCGTCGCGCGTCTGAACACGAAATGCGAATGACGTAACTTAGAAGAACGTCGTTGTTTTACGGAAGGATTAAGACGACCTATCAGCATCACGGACGGCATGGTCGTTCGGACTATCGTTCTCACCTGGTGTCTGAGAAGGTCATACTAACACACCAGACGAGGGCAATAGGCCCAAACAATTGCGTCATCTAGAATTCTAAAAAAGCGTCATTAATCGTGAATAAAAGAAGCTTCGCCCGCAATGCGTGATCTGTTGAGGCTGTTCACCAAAAAATCAGCCTTCTGTGAGTAATGGCTCTAACGTTAATCCTGAAAAACCTCAAGGCCCTTCAGGGCTCTCGTCGGCGAGAAGTTTTAAAGGGATTACAGTGTTTGTCGGCGTGCGCCGTTTATGAGATTCCGTCGACCACAGCGGTTATAAAGGCACTCAAGGGCTATGGCGCAGTCAGGTCTCAACACCCTTCCCTCCTTACGCCCCCCCCCCCCCCCCCCCGCCATTCACACGCTTGGGAGCTGAAGGTCCTTGCCACTGAGTCATACTGAACGCGGAGTGATTACATGGTGGTCTCAGATAAGGAAATAAGGCGGGGCATATTCGGGTACGTAAGTAATGCTTCTAATCTACGAACAATGCTGATGACCGGTCTGGCAAATCAGAAACACTAGGCCTGTGCGGTGAAGCAGCGTCCAGGCGAGACAGGCTCGGAACAGCGTGGCGGGATCTCAGCCTGACCGGTACTAGCTTGTGTTGCTTCTCAGCCCCACTGTAGATTACTGCTGTTAAAACGAATCGGTGAATGAATAGAAATGTGCGTTTGCTTAACCAGCAAGCGTGCTCAACGTCAAGAGCTCACCAACGTAGACACGAAGTTCATTTTGTTCACAGGCCTTGTAAGCAGCTCACTTGTTGACGGATGGACGGAGAATGCGGCAGCTGCCAGTTGTGTGCTGCGCTGATTCTCGGTGCCATTCGCAATCGGGTGACCTATGCTGCCATGCTACTAAGGTCAGGGGTGAAGTTGGCGCGACTGGCTGACCTATTGCGTCACGCGGCGCATTAAGCGGAGAGAGGGCCGCTTGCCTATAAGTTATACGCTTGGGTCTTCGGGCTTCTTCGCCCTACCAGCTTGGGTACAATTTAGATTTACTTTACGGCGTTGCATGGTAAGAGGCGACTGACAAAAGTCAACTCCGCTGGTCCAAACTCCAGTACTGATTCCGTCGCCTCATTCGAAACGCATTTTGTGTCTGCTGTTGCCACGACAATTACAGCAGGCATTGCGCAAATTAGGCCATCTTTAAAACTACACGTATACGGTTCTCAACAAAGCCATATTTTGTCATGGTCTTTCGTAATGGCTGACACGCATGTGGTGGTCAGCGCCTGCAAATATGGTGGATGGGCTGTACCGATCCTGGGTCATATGACCTGGGCCGACAAGTGAGATTAGTCGCGAGATGCATAGCGCCTTCGTGCGTGCCAGCGGTTTACATATCCCGGAAAGAGATGCTTGCGAATAGTTGCCTAACTCGCTGTAGCTACAATCAGAGTCAGACAACACTTTTGTTTAAAAACGCACATATCTTCGATAATCTACGATCATCGATTATCGTGTATGAGCGTCATTCGAAACGTCAGACATCCCCCCCCCCCACCCCCGAACCAAACATCAAAACACTTACTTGTGGGCAAGATCACACAGGCAGTTGCTGGTCCAGACGGCGCTGTCCACGGCGACTGTATTCGGACACACAAATCAAAAGGCATACCTGAACCATCACTATCTCGTTCCTCCCTGAAAAGTCCAGCGTCATGCAAGGAGGCAATGCCTCTGCTGTTGCCTACTTTAGCAGATATTTTCGGCTCAGTGCATGTGGTGGATAACAGCGCGTGTTGCGACATAGCCTCCCACCTAGTGCCTTCTTGATGACGCTGCTCCTCCAGTTGGGATCGCCTGCCATGGGAGAACCACCAGCCTCAAGCTCGGGGAAGAGAATGGTTCTCCTTGTCGCATGCTTGAGCACGCAAGCACAGCAAAGCTCACATAACGAAAACACATGCGTACGCAAGCGTTTGAAATGCCCTTTACGTTAGAAGAGATTGATTTTTTTTGGAAAATGGCTCTCCTTGTCGCATGCTTCAGCACGCGAACACACCAAAGCTCACATAACGAAAACACATGCGTACGAAAACGTTTGAAATGCTCTTTACGTTAGTAGAGTTCAAACGTGGAAGGGCGCGAAAGGTTTTCCGTGACGAGGAAATACCAACCGACGTGATTGGCAGCACTGGGCTGCTTCACCATAGCTACTGCGCACCGTGCCTGGTGCATCACCTGCTGTCCTGACCTCTGACGTTTTGTGTGACACGTCAGGCACCATGCCAGCCAGGCGGTCACGCGGGGCCCTCGCCGCTGTCAAAACGAGACGGCCAAAATGTCACCACTAAATGACAACCTGAATCACTGTTTTCAAACCGGGAACTTTTTATAGGTAACGAAGCAGTTCTGAAAAATGTGACTTTGAATTGACTCTCGCCCTAATGGCAGGAGGAGTCAATGCGACCCCAGCCGAAATATCTTGAGGATACCTCTCCATCATGTTACGCAGTAGCATTCAAATTTTCAGTAGCCTCTGAGACATTCGAGTCCCGCGTTAAGGCACCAAAAACGTGCATCTAGCCTTTATGGTGTCTGACTACGGACTTCTTTGAAACGCTGCACAGCAACCCACGGCCGGCGCGGGCGGCAGGTGGCAAGCGACGAAGCCCCCGATCGTGCGCTGGGGCCGACATCGTTACATTAACGGAGCCCTACAACATATGCTAACATAGTCCGTCCCGGTGGCTCAGTTGGTTAGAGCGCCTGCCTTCCGTTCCACCCACCCGTGGCAGGGTGGGTTCGAGTCGCTTTAGGGCGCTCGCTGTTTGCCCTTGACAGGTATGGCCTGCGGCCGGCGGCAGCGGTCGCGCTAAATGTCAGTTGACGTCAGGACGGACCGTGTCGAGCATTGCGGCATGTTAAGCTTTCGCCACTAAATTCTGCCGCTTGCCTGAAGTTGCGCGATCGGATGGTGGGGTCAGGACCAACACAACAAGCACTGCTTAGCGTGAGCGCTGATTCCAGAACTCCATCCATTCAAAGGGTTCGGATCAAATTTATAAAAGTTTAAAAAATGTTGATACTCAAAGTATACAAGATCTTAGATCAGTTTGCTCAGAGGTAAACCAGTACCACTTCTGTTCAAGTTACATCTGCTTTGCACAGTATTTTTTGGTCGATATTGGCATATAAACTAAAATTGTCCAATTTTTCAGAAAAAATGTAATATTTGACTAGACTTGGCTGGGCCTTTTTTATCTGGGAGCGCAAAACTTATCACCACCCGCAAGATATCACTGGAATATATACACTGTCTCCACGAAGCTCTATCTTTCTTAACCTGGATTTGGCAGGGGTTCGCTTTGCCCCTGTCAATCCGCGTTACGAGAAACGGTCTAATCAGGCTGAAGGTTGACGTACTGTCTAGGGGCGTAGGGCGTAGTTTACTTTTCAGTTGAGGAGCCCCCTCCCTCAACACCTCGATTCGAGCTCCATTCCCAAAACATTGAGAAGAACGTGTGCTAAATCCGTGAAGAAACCCGTTTGTTGATGTACCTGAGGGGGGAGGGGGCAACTTGCGTCACTACAACTTAGGGGGGGGGGCAACTTAGTCACCACCGAATCCCCCCCCGAGCTTATTTTACGCCTCTGATGCTAACTCTAGTTCTTCCAGCCCGGGTATATAACACTGAAAGCCTATTTACCGTTGCATGTACCTTTACTCAAAGGCACGATCTGCCGTTGTGTGCACCTTTACTCAGAGGCACGATCTGTCTGCATACCTTTTCTGAGAAACACTATCTGCCATTGTGTCCACTTCTACTCTGAAGCACTAGCTACCGTTTTGTGCAACTTTACTCGGAAATACTATCTGCAGTTGTGTACACCTTTGCTCTGAAGCACTATCTACCGTCGTGTGCATGTTTACTCTGTAGTACTACCGTCGTTTTATCTTCCGTTGACAGCCAACTGGTCGACATGACATGTCCGATGCACTGTTGGCTTTGCTGTACTGATGCACGGAGACTTGTGTTTAGGCACTCTGTGATGCGTTCTTTCATAGACGGTGAAATTCGCACAGAGCGTAGGGGACTCAGGAATGTGTTTTCGTTTCTTAATGCACCGTCATAGGCGTAATGTTAAACCCGTTTTGTACACATTACGGCCCAGCCTCTCAAGCTTACAAAGTTGTATGCCCTCGCTGCCACCTGCGTCCCACTGCGTCTGAGTTGTTTCAGGTAGGATCGCCTAAATTTCCATCGACGGTGATGCTTTATTTTACCATTCGAGTAGTTCTGACATGATCAGTACGATGGCCGTCTATCACGATAACGGGAAAAGTGCTACCTACCTCAAAGGCAACATAGTCGCTCACTCCGAATACGCCGTGCTGCAGACAGTTTCACCAGCTGGTATTGCTCTACACATTAATATCTGCTCGGTCGTCACCAAGCCGTGACGAAGAGGTACAGCTTTATTCAAACTACTGAAAATCATGTGTCACACTTTGATACGCATGGAGTAGTTCAGCCATATATAAAACCTTGAGTGTTTGGATACGTCCTGTGCCGAATTGGAGAAGCTCTGAGAACACCCTCCGGCGTCGCGAAAGTAGCAGCCCAGCGTCGCTTATGCCGGGATGCTGATAACTTCTTAAAACATTTCATCATGACATATGCACTTCACGTTGCGTGATGTTCTGTCAGCATAGCACCTCTACTCACGGCCGTCAGCTTCTGCCAGCCATTGATGCCCAACAGAGTGAGAGAACTGCACTCGTGCACGACTCACATGAACCTGTTTTTATCCAGCGCGCTTGGTGTGGTCGACGCGTCGTTTTTGGCGCTTGCTCAGCCTCATACCACACACATTTCTCAGCACTATAGGCTAGACCCGTTCGGAGGCCCGGGCTTGCATTCATCACGCGCCGCGGCGCATCCGCCCGCCCTTCGTCGTCAGCATTCCCAGCTGTCCGCAAGTTTGCAAGTCATCGCCGGACGGCGCTAGTGTAGCGAGTAGTCGGGTGGACGGAGCCGGAAGTTGTTGAGGCCGCCGCGGGGCGCCGCCAGTGTTCCAAAGCCCGCCGCGGCAGCGGCCGCCGCCGCCTGGCCGGCCGTGTATGCCAGCGACGCTGTGACAAACGAGGCGGGTTAATTAGCAAGGCCCAAAGAACGGCGCCGAATTCATCTGTGTAAGGCTTCCGTTGGGGAGGAGCATCAAATGGCAAGGCTTGGGAGCGATTCGGCGTCTGCATAGTACCAGACGAAATATACCGTTAAGAATGATGAAATGAAAACTGGAACGGCGTACTCAAAGGACCCGGAAGTCAATGGCACATGACGTCAAGCAATTCCGCAAACCAGGAATCTAACAACTATCCAAACAAACTCCGTTCCATGAAACAACGCGCGGTCCCGTTAGCCATGTCGTTCACGCCTGGACTGCAGCAGCCAGCGGCCAACAGCCGTTATCCGCGCGGCGTCCCCCGGCTGATCGGCGGATTACTGGGAAGCCCGGGCTGTCTGGCGGCTGGCGTCGGCGACGTACCGGCGGCGGGAACCATCGCGCACGCCGCGCTGCTAGTGGTCGAGCCGATGAAAGACTGGCCAATCATGGCGTAGTGGGCGGGGCCAGACGGCTTCCACGTTGAGTAGACGGGGTAGTCGCCGCCGGGTGACGTCACAGTCGAAGTCGAGGCACACAGCGACCCTGGCGGGCAGGATAAAAGGTTAACGGAATTCTGATGCTCGTGGGGTGAGCTGCTTCAATCAAGCCGTTGCCGAATTTTTACTGAGACATGGCAGGGACTAGTGACACACTGCTGCCTGTTGGTCACTTCAAACGTGTGTATGCGATTGACCAGGTGAGCAGTAAATGTGGTACTATAACCACATTGGCTGAAAGTGTACGGCACAAAACACGAACACATCAGCGAAGTTCGACATTTGCTTTGCGTGGACTGTTCTAAAACGAAATTACGCTATGACAAGTGCTTCGTCTGCATCGTCTTTGCCCATGATGTCAAAGTACAATTATGCAGCGTCTGACTCCGCTTCGCTGGGAAATAAACAAGCCTCTTCGGGCTTTTCGGCAGGACTATTCTCCGTAGCTTTTGAATGCGTGCAAACACCACGTAAAAGCTTAATGGATAATTTTGTTGTCGCAACGCATACGCCCCCAGGTCCTCCGTTCTTCTGTACGTTCAAGCATCTGTTTCCCCTCATTTTGCTTCGGTTCATCTCAGGCCGTCCCTTCAGATTTTACACCAATGAATCCCGGCAGTCGTCGGCGGTCACGTCTGAGGGCGCCACTGCCTCCCGCCTCCCATCCCGAGCCACCGTTTCCACGTGTGGAACGCGCGGCTTCCACTGCCGCGTCGGGCGGTGATCGCTAATGAGTCAGAGCCATTTTCACCAATGACTCGGTGTTGGCGTTTACTCCTGAGTCGGGGTGGATCGGTGTTGTCGTTTTGTGGTGTTATGGTACTTCTCATTGGTGGGTTGGTACGACAGCTGTCATCGACATGTCGGAGATGGAGGTTCCTTCTGATCAAAGACGAAAGCCGTGGTGTAGTTTCCTATTCAGCTGCCCCCCCCCCCCCCCATCTCCAACTTTGAGAAAAAGTTGGCCAAATCCGAGGGGAAATCTGCTTGGTGGCGTACTTTGGCGGGTGGTGGCGTAATGCTCCACTGCTCGACCCCTCCCCTAAACTAATTTTGCAAGATCACGCCCCAGATGGGAGGGGTTGGCGATTCTCGTCGATGGGATGGGGTCAGGAGTGAGTGGCGATTTTCATGAGTGGGTTCAGGGTGGTGGTTCCCTTCACTGTTGGGTTGGGGGCGCCAGTACATCCATGAGTCGGATTGGCTCTCACCGGCGGGTGGGGGTGGCAGCTCTCACCGGCGGGTGGGGCGACTGCTCTCACCGGTGAGTGGGGGTGATAGTTCTCACCGGTGGGTGGGGTGGCAGCTCTCACCGTTGAGAGGGGTGACAGCCTTCACTGTTTGGCGGGGGTGGCAGCTCTTACTAGTGGGTGGGGTGGCAGCTCTCACTGTCGGGAGGGAGTGGCAGCTCTCATCGTTGATTGGGGTGGCAGCTCTCATTGGGGGGGAGGGGGGCAGCCCTCACCGGTGGGTAAGGCTCACCGTTGGGTGGGGTGGCAGCTCTCACTATTGGTTGGGGTGACAGCTCTTACCGGAAGGTGGGGGATGGCGGTACAGCTATGGATCCCGTCGGCTCTCACCGGTGGGTCGGGGCGCAAGCGGCTGCTCTACCACGGCCGCGTGCTCGACGGCGCTGGTCATACTCAGCGCCGGACTGCGCTGCGCCAGCAGGCTCCGCTCGTTGCGACGAAACTTGGCGCGGCGGTTCTGGAACCAGACCTGGCGGCCAAGGTGGCGCGCGCGTCAGCAAAGGCCCGTCACCGTCTCCGTCAGCTCCGTGCCGAGGGCGCGCGTCGAGCTGGTAAAAACGCTCGCGCCACCGCGACCTGACACAATTAGCTAATCTAATTACGCGGGACCGTGCCGCCGGCGAAACCCAAGCCAGGCCGGCCGGCTCGCGTTACGGACCAATCGCGGCCGGAATGTCGGCGGCCGGCCGACGCCCGCCGGCGCCAGCGGGACGGCACCGGCGACGCAGGGGGCGCAGGGGGCGGCGCGGGCGGCGCGCCGTAACGGCTGGCCCCGCCAGCGGCTGTCAGCCGAGCAGATCAGCCGCTCCGACGGAGCGTGGATGCCGGCTCCGTCGGGACGCGTCCCGGTCCCCGTGGAGACGAAACAGCGGCAGCGGGTCGGCAGCGTGCCGGCAGCGGAACGGCAGCGGGCCGGCAGCGGGACGACAGCGGGGCGGCAGTGGGACGGCAGCGGGATGGCAGTGAGCCGGCAGCGGGACGACAGCGGGACGGCAGTGGGACGGCAGCGGGATGGCAGTGAGCCGGCAGCGGGACGACAGCGGGACGGCAGTGGGACGGCAGCGGGATGGCAGTGAGCCGGCAGCGGGACGGCAGCGGGACGGCAGCGGGACGACGGCGGGACGGCAGTGGGACGGCAGCGGGATGGCAGTGAGCCGGCAGCGGGACGACAGCGGGACGGCAGTGGGACGGCAGCGGGATGGCAGTGAGCCGGCAGCGGGACGGCAGCGGGACGGCAGCGGGCCGGCAATGGGACGGCAGCGGTACGGCAATGAGCCGGCAGCGGGCCGGCACTGGGACGGCAGCGGGACAGGATCCGCCGCGATGCCAGCCGCCGAGTGTGACAGGACGCACGCGGGGCAGCCGAGAACGTCTGAGAGACGCCCGGTCCTCGGGAGGTGGTCCCCAGTGGAGTCACACTGGCGATAGCTCAGTCATTTGATCTGCTCCCAGCAGCCGTGGCTTGACGAAGCTCGCGCCACCTACGGGGGTCGGTGATGACCCCAAACCCCCGGCGGGCGCGGCTGAGCTCGGCTGGCGGCGGCGCGCGCCTGCTGCTCTGTCCGAGGCGGCGTGCGGCGGTCGGTGCCGCCCTGTCCGGAGGGCGGTGACGCTCCGCCTGCCGTGACGGGTGCCGTCACTGCACATCAGGCCGATCAGAGCTTGCCGCCGCCGCCGCCGCCGCCGGACCGCCGCCTATTTCCGGCCGGCTGGCGACGGCGCCGCTGATCCGGCCCGGGCGCTCCCCTTCCCGCCCCTCCCCGCCCCTCCCCGCCGGCCGCCACACACAGGCACCGGAGGCAGACCGCTGGCGGCGAATTATTGGTGCCAGCTTCACCCTGAACTTGAACGGAAGGCTGGCAGCGACAACAAAGGAACGCTGATCTGCCCCACACCAGATGCGTCCGGCCTTCCGCCCCGACATGTGGAACGAAACCCGTCTGATTCTGACTCAGTTGGGGAACACCCCACAGAGACATCGAAATGCTTAGTAGCGAGGCCGCTCGCCAAGCTTGTACGAAATATAAGTGGCTTTGTGTTTGGGCAAGCGGCCCAACCCGCCCCGACACGACCCGACCCGAGCCGTCCTAACGCTTTTGGAAAGCTTGCAGCTCCACAGCCCTTAGGCATGGAATGATGGCCGGCGATTTCACCAAGTTTTAACCAATATTTTTAAAGCTATGGCTCTGTGCGTAGGTTGTATCACTTTACGGTACCGCTGCATTTGTCATGCACTGCTACATTAAAAACTTAATCGATTCATGCGAAGTTCAAAACGAACTATCGTTTTGTTTCCAAAAACGCATGGCAATGCCGTATGCGAACGTCCGGCTGGAAAAAACTATATTATTAACTTGGTGGCACCAACTCCCTGGAGCAGCTCAGGCACCGAACCTGGCGCCCTGCCGACGGGACGGGACCTGGCGAGACCTGACCGACAGTACCTGGCGGGACCTGGCCGGAAGGACCTGGCACGACCTGACCGCCAGGACATCCGATTTAGGCAGGTGAATGGCTATGACCCATGCATGCTTTTCCAGGTGGTCTCAAGCCAATTCAGTTTTAGTTTACGTCTATATCTGTGATCAAATGTGGGTTGTGATGCAAATAAGGTGGCTTAGAATGTCGACCTCTGGCTGAGATGTTCGTAAAATGAAGCAAAAAATAAGGCAAAACAGCCGTGACCTGAAACCGAAAACCTTGGCTTAGGCTGGCTCAGACGTGCCTTCTGATAAGGTTTTCAGCACGCAGCCGGGCCATGCTTCTTATTCTTGTAAACGAAAAGTGTCACTAAAATAACACAGAAAGATATGCATGTCAAGCTGAAAATTTCCAAGGCGAATTTGTGCGGCCACATAGGTGATTACGGATCTAGATAAGTTCAGACTACCGAAGGCTTTCAAAGGTGCCGTAAAAAAGCATATTTTAACACGATCTAAGGTTACGAAATACCTTTTCAGAAGAAGCAGAAGTAAGATTTGAAATCTGTTCAGGCAGTGTCAAAACTGTTGAAATGGAAACGCCCCCGCTACATTATTAAAAATAGGATGAGCCGCGCGCATCATCGCCCACAGTTTTTAGTCGTAACTCATCCGTATCACAGTTTTTGCGAATTAGACAGCTGTGCACGCCGAGACGAAGTGCGACTTTTGGGCGCGTTTGTCGCACGTGATGCTTTCTCGACGCAAGAATTTGTATTTTAAGGTGCCGCAGGCGACAGACTGGCTACAGCACGTGCGCTATAGTTGGCTTAGAATGGTGATCGCGATCGCTGAAACGAACAACATTTCGGCGAAGCATTCACTGCGACTTCTGTTCGTATGTTTACACTTAATTAAAATAGGATGATAGCTGTAGCAGCCGTAAGAAGCATGTGAATGTCACGGTGCATCACCGTACTCGCTAACGTTGCTTACCATTACTGCCATGCAAACTCGGTGGTAAACTGTGTACAATTGACGGGCCGTCAGATGATCCGGACGGGGTTGCGTGACTCATCAGGCAATATCGGCATCCAACTGATCAGAAAGGTCGTCTTGCCATCTACCACTTTTATGGCCCAAACTTAACCAAGCCCTTTCCCTGAGTTACTTGGAGGCTTGCTCAACCTTCATACGAGAGGCATGAACAGGCAGTTTGTGATAGGACGCTTACTTTCACGTTACTTCACCTGGATTTCTTGACAAAGGGTATGTGGCCTTCTTAATAATTACATTGGAATAACATCTCAGTAGCTGCATTGTTGAAGTTCACTTGTAAATGGGTGATGAAAATTGGACTGCAATTTGAAAATGCAAAGAAATTTAATACTGACTTGAGGCGTACTCTCTCTTTTGTGACGGGGAGCGTAAACATTTACTTCACTTTGCTTCTTTATTATAGGAAATGACTTGACCTTATAATAATTGCAATGCTACTTCATGAGATTGAATTAAACCGCTGAAACATTATGATAGGTTTGATTAATCTCGTAGTAAACCAAATTTATTGTTTGGTCTTCTCCTTTGCTCTGAATTGAAACGATGTTTCCCAAGGCAGCTTTTCAATTATTTATCGGCTGACACCATCGGTCGATACCACCTGTTCCTTTGAAAATTTGACCGCAAGATATGGTAATGAGTTGTGTGATCTGTTTTCGTATTGTTAACTTTGAACTAATGTCTTTATAGGTGTGAGATCCTTTACCTAATTGCCGTCCAGCCTGGTACTTTAAGGTCAGTTAGGCAAGTGTTACGTTTCGTCTATTTTCGATCCGTCCCGTCCATGTGGGCTGAAACAAGTCAAGCTGGTCAATTCATAATTGGGTCTAAATGAAAGTTCCTGATTCAATCTAGCCCGACGCGTGACGTATTCGCATTCTGCGGATTCGGCCAACTTGGTAAGTGCTTTGCTGTGTTAGTGCTTATACGTTGTTTGTTATTGAGATAGGCAAGAGAGGTATTAAGCATCTGGTTTTCGTCATTACGAGTTCAGAATGCTTTGCTGACAGTTATCGGCGTTCAATACAAGAGGAGGTATTCGTTAAAAGGCGTTATCTTGACTGCATTTGTAATACACGACGCTTCGAGCTTATGTTCAAGGCCAGAAGTGAGCAGAGTTGAAAATATCAGGACGTAAAAACCCAGAATTCAATAATCAGTGCAGACATCGCCACTAAACCAGATCGAAATAGCAAATGATCTAGGCTCGCACATCCTAATAACCGATGCATGGTACTTCACTAAGAGCTAGCAGAAACACGAACAACTAACCCGGGAGGTTACGATAGCACATGACAACAGTATAAGGTTAGAATATTACTGACCACGAACATCCGGTACCATGGACGCTACATGAGCCTCCTGAGCATCGCTTATACTCGGAGTCTGGCGTCCTAAGACCCCATACGCGGCACTGCTGAGGGCTGTCCAGACGGCTACGCCGAAAGGTTTCGATGAGCCGTGCTGGTAGACAGGTGGATCAGGATAGAGAGAAATTTGCCAGCGGGCGTCGGTGTCCGTTACAACGAGCAGTGAGCTAGTTTGAATGTGCCTTACCGAAACAAGGCTGCTCAAACCAGGTTCCATGAAACCTTTTGTGTGTTCAGCCTCGGACGAAGATTAAAAAAAAAATGCGTGCAACGATCCCTGGGTCTGCCCTCTAGCTCTACGAACAGGTCTGGGAATAGGCCTAGAAATACTAATGTACAGCAATTTTTAGGTCGGCCCAATCGTTAGCTACTGCTAGCGTACATATTTCAGAGTTAGTATTTGTTGCGCTTTGCACCCCTGCTTATGTCGGTCTACTATGGGTTTGCCCAGTGGTGCATTCGCTCTCCTTCTCCAGGGTGTGCATGAAATGGTCACGTACGCTACGCGCTGTTTTCCCGGAAAAATATTCTTGAGAAAGGTTACAAGATATCTCCTCTCGACTATTCTGTCTAAGGTTTAGCATTCTGTTACACGGCGCGCTCGCAGTGCACCCCAACAGGCCCTGCTGGTATTAGATGTGGAGAGCGGAGAGCATAGTGGCAGGTTACCCCCTGCCCCTCCCCAACATCGCTGGTCAAGCTGTGACAAAGCATGGTTATAAGATGTAATTTACTTTGACGGTAGGACTATGCTGTACCTTATTCTGTCGGAAAGCACATGTGTTGTAGACAAAGCACAACTCTTCAAAGGTCCTGAATGCATGCATGGGGCGGCGCTTATTGCCAGCGGAATCTCGGTTTCTCCGTTACAGAAGGCGCGGAAGATAGCGGTAGTTTTGACCAAACCATCCGCACGCTGAGAATCCAGCAAGCATGGCCTCCAGTCAAAGTCAGCGCCAGTAAGGATCAGGTGTCGACCTCACCATTATTATGCCAACGGTTTGAGAAACCATTTTACGAACTCGAAACAGTATTGAGGCAATGGTCGTCAAATGCTTCATTACCGGCCAACGTTTGAATGCGGCGTTCGTTCAGTTTCCTGTCACTTCCCGCCTGTCACATTTGTATGATCAGCAAAAAAGCACGCTGTGCTCAGAAATTCGAACTTGAGAGGAGGCTTGCATTCGACAGCTGCGAGACATCGCTGCTGGTTCCTTCACAAGCCGAGTTGGTGAGCGCAGAGTGCCGGGAGAGTTCCAGCCTTTCGCGCAAAACCGAATTATGTCCACAGATATGTATGACATAACGGTGGAAGCCCAAGACATCGATTAATTTGCTGAAATTTACTTTTTTATGCTCACCTTTATGACTGAAAGCGGGGACGATTGGCAACAAGTATCATGAGCTAAATTAGTCATTCTACCTCTCTTGTTTGCTATCGGCGCGCGATCGAAGTTTATCATGACGCCAGCTGAGGATCTTGCAAAGCGATGCGAACATCCTTCAGAACATGCTGGTTTTCTTTCATCATTACCGAAAGACCCGCAACGTTTCCACACAGATACATCATAAGGTAATCGTTTAAATGAGTGCAAACAGTTCTGCTGTCGCTGTGAACTTTTTACAGTTCGTGAATTTACATGCTTCGGCATTGCCCGCCATGTCACACACTGCGCTTCCCTTGAATGATACTAGCCAGCGCCGACGGAGCCCTCCAATACGCTCACTGCCTCTCCACCTTACCAGCCGCTCACCCAGCTCACCGCCTCCTCGCGATGTAACTGCTCACCACGTCACACACCTTCTCACCACGCCATCGTCACGTCATCTCGCTGCTCACCCTTCCCTCCCCGGCGACAGCTCACCTGCACGCGCGCCTCGCTCAGGTTGACACGGCGCGCCAGGTCCTCGCGCACGAACGCGTCCGGGTAGTGGGTGCGCTCGAACACGCGCTCGAGCGCGGCCAGCTGGCCGAGGTGAAGGTGGTGCGGTTCCGCCGCGGCTTCCGCTTGCGCGCCGCCTCGCCGCCGACGGCACCGCCCTTGGCCGTCTGGTCACAGTCCTTGGCGAGCTCGTCCTCTGTCGGACCACGGCGGGGCAGGGGAGGTCAGGCTGCGTCGGCACGGGTGCAGTAATGTCGGCGAATGCATAATGGGGGAGCGCGTGCCAGTGAGATGCCGCATAGGCCATTTTTCGTGCTACACCTTCAAGGGTGTGTCTTGGAGGTGTGTAGAGTACTCAAGTCCGATCTGTTGCTGGAGGAGGAGGTAGTTACATCTACCCTGCTTGGAGCCTCGGGTTTGTCGCTATCCGTAACGCTTGTTGACTCGAAAATACACAAAAATGATCACCTGAGTGTGTTCCCACTTTGAGCGAACGAGTGACGAGTCCATGCCTAGCCCACTGTACGACAATATTGAGCTGAATTGACCTCCCCGCTATATTTTGGTTTTCCCTAACCCCAGCAGCGGAGCATGCATAGGGAGATGTGCCGTACTGGCCACAGCGCTGTGCTGGCAAAGAGCTGTGCTGGCCAAGGGCTGTGCTGGTCAAAGGCTGTGCTGGCCCTCGTGCTGGCCATACATGGTGGAGCACGTCGGCGCCGTAGCCATTTTTCAAACAATTGGAATCCCGACTGGAGACAGCATTGCGTTGCAGATATTGTTCATGTAATATACCGGATAACTAAGGTCAAACACGTTTCAAACGAATACATGCGGAGAAAATATACCTTTAAATGCACCATCAACATGCATGCGTGATTTCGAACACATAGCACTGGCTTGCCCGCGTGACTTCGCCGAACGCTAGTGACTGCGATAAGGCCAATCAACACCCAATAGGCACCCTTTAAACATTGGAGAGTGGTCGTGGTCATCCATCCTGTAATCGCCAGAACGCGATGCTGATGCTAACAAAGCCATTGTTCGGCCTCAAGGTAGCCCGAAGCACGCTTGCAATTTTGACAGCTACCACTTATTTTTAGGAATAATACTCGCCCATCTCCGTGTGCCAAGCGATTAATGAATTGATTGTAATAATAAATGGGTTGATTGATGGTAATGCATCCCTTAAGTGCCGCGGTTACTTCCGAAACTTAATGAAATGTTTAGTAAGTGTTTGGGCACTCATTGCGTAGCAGAGAGTTTGGGAAGTGCGTCAGTTTAGCGATATTGTCTTTAATTCAGCAGTACACACGACTCAATGCAGTATCACAGCTTGCTCGGTGCACGTACAGCCGGCCTCAGTCTTGTCAGCCCTCTGATGTGCCTTCACTCTTCATCCCTGTTTCGCGATCGCGGCATGGTGAGCTGATGGACCACACTGCAGCTCATAGCCATACATACGCAGCCACAGCTCACAGTCACTCCTCACAGCCCTAGCTCAACTAACGGGCAGCGCTGTGCCAGCCGACTGCTGCACAACTACACGCTACGGCGTCGGGCCTCTTCCGCCTCGACTGCCGCCGATGGCGGTGGGCCCACTCCGCCTCGACTGCCGCCGATGCCGGTGGGCCCACTCCGCGCCGACTGCCGCCGATGGCGGTGGGCCCACTCCACCTCGACTGCCGCCGATGGCGGTGGGCCCACTCCGCTTCGACGGTCGCCGATGGCGGTGGGCCCACTCCGCCTCGACTGTCGCCGCCGGCGGCGTACCGTCGCCGTCGCCTGGCCATCCGTCACCGCCCGCCGGCTGCATTTGACAGGCGCGCCTCCGATCCGTCAGCGCGCGGGCGGGCCGCGTCGCGGCGCGCCACCGAGCCGACGCGCGCGCGCCGGGTATGCACCACGTGGCCGTCCAGCCGCGCCGCCGCTGGAATGTGCCGATGCCGCGGTCTCCATCGGCGGCCGAGGCGGGCCGGGGTCGCGGCCTCATCGGCGACCGGGGGCGGGCCAGGTCGCGGCCCCTCATCGGCGGCCGGGGCGGGCCGGGTCGCGGCCCCTTTATCGGCGGCCGGGGCGGGCCGGGGTCGCGGCCCTCATCGGCGGCCGGGGCGGGCCGGGTCGCGGCCTCATCGGCGGCCGAGGCGGGCCGGGTCGCGGCCCCTCATCGGCGGCCGGGGCGGGCCGGGTCGCGGCCCCTCATCGACGGCCGGGGCGGGCCGGGTCGCTGGCCTCATCGGCGGCCGAGGCGGGCCGGGTCGCGGCCCCTCATCGGCGGCCGGGGCGGGCCGGATCGCGACCTCATCGGCGGCCGGGGCGGGCCGGGTCGCGACCTCATCGGCGGTCGGGGCGGGCCGGACCGCGGCCCCTCATCGGCGGCAGGGGCGGGCCGGGCCGCGTCGCGATGTGATCGGCGGTGACTGTGGGCGGGCTGTGGTGGGCGTGGGCAGCTGGTAAAAACACGGGAGATGAACTGGACACACCTCGTCGGGCTCATGTCTGAGCCGCCTCCTGCGCGCTGCCACGTGTGACCCTCGATCTCATAAATGCGATGATATGCGCGTTGTCGCCGGTCGGCTCGCGTCAGGCACACCGACTCCGAAACTTTGTGGGCAGATTCGTTCCCCTGACAACACTTCCCTTCTTGAAGTTGATCTGAAAGAATACCTCCAATTTGAACATATGTTTGAAATTATTTATCATATTAGCATTTTTATACTTTTACAATGATAATTTTAAAAATATATGTTACTGTAATTTTTTAATTTAATTGATTTATTTACTTGTATCTATTTTAATTCAATTTTACGATAATAATTAATAACAATTAAGTATGCAGTGAAATTACATTATGCCAACTTTCAGTCCAAGTAAAAAAGACGTATATCTTGTTCTATCAAAAGTGTCATCCTAAGAGGCTCACCTGAGATGAGAAACCCGATCGCGGTCTTAGATTCAAACTTAGCCATTGCCTCTCGCATAGATGGTGTCCATCAGGAGAGCAAATCGTTCGCAGTAGCCCTCACGTGCGTGGGTTGATAGCAGACTCGAGCCACCTCACCAATGACAGCCTTCGGGGCCATCATGCACTATGTAAGCAGACTAACATCTCTGAGTGCGAGTAGTATCATTAGATAGGGTGCTGCAAAATCTTACATGTTTGCAATTGCGTACGATCCAGCAAAAGGTTGTCGGGTCGTCGGCTGTAACCTCTTTTCGTGTCCCTGATTACCAGGTAACGCGATCTTCCGAACAACTTCGGTGTGTTATTGATTAACGCTAGACTTGCGCATCACATCCTGAACTGCATACCCAGTGCGATTGGGCTTGGGCACTAGACCAACCCGGCAGGAACCTCAGCCATGTTTGCCATCACCGTCCCTGCCGCAACCATTCGTGTCCGTCCATTTTGCATGCTCTAGTCCCCATATCATATGTGTCCCATGCTTTTATATCCATGGCACAGCATACACCTGACCAATGATTTCAGATCATAATTTCGCCCGTGATTAGAAGTATGGGTTGGTGGTTCTAAATGAGTGCAGTTCAATTGTGTGATTTGGCAATGGCAGCAACACAATGGGCCTAATATATATTTATTCTTATGCTCCGGCGGGTTGTTTCGTCAATATGCACTTCAATGAAACTTTGAAAAGGCTCTTAACAAAACGGCTTGCCCTTAACAGCTTGCGAATGCCACTTGCAAAATTGCGGAGCATTGAAAGTCAACGCCCACTTCACGTTAGTCGCATCGCAACGATTGAAACATGTTCTTTGCGGCCAGATGAAGCCCCATATCTAGGTTTTTTCAGCATTTTATACTGTCTATTTCGGGACACTGAGAGGGTCGGCTGTTAAAAACAGCGAAGTCAGCCGACTGGCCGGGCCATGGAGAATACACTGATTTGTCGCCGAACTGTCATCCTGGGTCGGCCGACCAACAAAAAATCATGGAATATTTTACCCGGAAAGATACCATGGTGCCGTAGAGTAGGATAAAGAGTGCTTACCGAAACGTTTGCGGTGCTGTGTGACGAAATGTTTGCCATAGAGGCATAATATCTATGCATGCAGACCTCATGTTATGTTTTGATGCTGTATTATCTCGTCTCGGCCGTCACCAAAATTCGCTGTCCAAAAACATATTTGGCACCAAGGCTGGAGTTCGGCTGGAGTTCTATGGTAGACGGGGTACGGCTGAAGGTCTGTAGTGCATCTGAAGGGCTGTGGTAGGGCTGGAGGTCTGTGGTAGGGTTGGAGATCTGTGGTACAACTGAAGGGCTGTGGTACGGCTGGAGGTCAGTGGCAGGGCTGGAGATCTGTGGTACAACTGAAGGCCTGTAGTATGGCTGGAGGTTTTTGGTGTGACAGGAGGTCTGTAACACGGCTGGAGGTCTGCGCACAGCTGGAGCTCTATGGTACGGCTGACAGGCTGTAGTAAGACTGGAGGTCTGTAATACGGCTGGGGGTTTGTGGTGCGGCAAGAGGTCTGTAGAACAGGTGGAAGTCTGTGGGAACGGCTGGAGGTCTATGATACGGCTCGTGGTCTATGATACCGAAGGAGGTCGTCATTATGACGGCATGGCCATGATCCAGCACGGAGTGAGGTCCTCTTCGGACTAAGAAAGTATCGCTTCAGCGGTTGGGAGCAGACCAGGGTGGGACTGGGAGGAGGCGTTTGTCCCGACCAACGGGAAGCTCGAGCAACGCAGCCAAGTCGTGCAGACGTGTTGGATTTAATAAAACCATATGAGAGCTACTATTGCGCTGAACTAAAACTCGCATCGTCACAGTTGCTGAAATTTAGGCCTGCACAAAAAAACATTACAAGCAGCTACCCGGCTTAATCAAGCGCGTAATGTTTGGGAGGCTTCCAGCCCGGTTTCTAGCTCACCATACATCCTGACCTGTCCAGGCTGTGCAAAAAAGGAAAAACCAGTGCCCATACAACTCCGTAAAGCGGTCTGGCTACCAAAACATGCCATCACATAAGTACAATAATCATGGCATGTCATGCACGCCTTGTTTTCATACTTTGACCGCGAAGGGCCCCCAATCCTGCGGAATGTCCCCATGTTAATCGCTTTATCCATGTGCGGCGCTGTACCTTTGTGGCACCGCCCTCTCTGGGGTTGGTGTATTTGTGGCACCGCCTTTGAGTTGGTATATTTGTGACACCGTCCTCTGGGGTTTGGTATATTTGTGGCACTGGTCTCGGGGTGGGGTATTTGTGCACCACTCTGGGGTTGGTGGTAATTTGTGGCACCAGCCTTCTGGGTTGGTGTATTTGTGGCACCGCCTCTGGGGTTGGGTATGTATTTTGTGGCACCGCCTCTGGGGTTGGTGTATTTGTGGCACCGCCTCTGGGGTTGGTGTGTTTGTGGCACCGCTCTGGGGTTGGTGTATTTGTGGCACCACCTCTGGGGTTGGTGTGTTTGTGGCACCGGCTCTGGGGTTGGTGTATTTTGTGGCACCGCCTCTGAGGTTGGTGTATTTGTGGCACCGCCTCTGGGGTTGGTGTATTTGTGGCACCGCCTCTGGGGTTGGTGTATTTTTGTAGCGGTTTGAGGCTTTGGTTTGGCGCTTCAGCCTCTCTCAAGCCTCCGTCATCTGATTAGCTACCGGCGGACGCGCAACCAATAGCTTCGGAGCAGTTGGGCTGCCGGCTACACTGCGTTTTGCTTATTGCCGCGTGCTCTTTGCATGGGTGTAACTTTGCTCTTAGGTGAGGATGCAGCTGCATCTCCCAAATTTCAGGGGACTGATTCTGGACTGAATCTTCCAATCAGGAACTTAGCATTACGTCTATAGCTTTGCAAGTAAAAATAGGACCTACAAGTTACACTTGGAACCCGAACTTTTTTAAATGTTTCAGCTCATGCTGCTTGCAGCTACCATCCCCTATTAGACCATACATCAGTTGAAGTTATATGCCGATGGTTTAATTTGTGTTAGCTAGGTCTGCTTCTTTCGTCATCTTTGGCGGCAAAATGATCCTCAAGCGTCAGTAGCAGATGTGTTTTTTTTCTATGGCTTCTGGATGTGACGCTTTCCCATTGAAATCAAAACTTTGCCGAACAAAAAACGCCTGTGAAGAGAGGCGATAAATGCAAAAATATCACATGAATTAGAGGCCTATGCTACATTTTTTTTACCCATTTTCCAGACAACACACAGGAATGGGCATCCGACCCTTTTGCTTCGAGATCATGGATATTTTGTGATAAATATCTGAGCTTCCTTTAGTGAAGCAATGCGGTGCCTAACACACATGGTAATGAGTTACTTCTTTTGAATCGGTTTGAATATTAATCTAATAAAGTCTGGCTACACATAGCACTTCTCAATAGAATGACACGTTGCCACCGCGACACCGTAAGCATTTGATCAAAGTACCTATGACATTACCGATGATTGCATGATACACGCTGGAACTTCAGCAGTATTTGATCTCAAATGTCAACTTTTGCGATGCATTCTTAACTTGGTTGCCGTGGAACAGGCATGTCATTGAAATCACTCGCACATACGATGTTGCTGCAGTTTAAGGAACATTCCCAGCCCCGGGAAATGGCATGGGAGCTCATCGCTAATTAACAAATTACCCAGCACAGCGCACCGACTTCTTTAATTGGCAAAACATGGTAGCGGGCAAAAAGCCGAAATGTCGCTCGCTTCCCACAGCGTGTTTGGGGTCTGTAGCACCTGCTGAATGCCACCAGAACATTAGCGGGCGTGGGGCTCGCAGCTCGTTTGGTGAGAGACAACCGTGAAATGATGCTGTTGGCCCTCTGAAAACCGACAACTTAATCAGGCTGACTTTGCGCAGCCATAAAATCAGACTTGACAGCCTGGTTTCCCTACGCACGTTTTCATCGCAGCGCCCCAGCAGCATTCATGCTTGTTGGCATTGCTGTACGAGCTGAAGCAGCTGAACCCTACAACTCGCCGGCCTACTTGGTGATCAGCAGTTTATCGCGTCATTACCCGCTTTGCAGAGTTTGTTCTGTCCGACACGACGCATCATGAAACCCGACACTGCCCGCTGCGATGGCTCCCAACGGCTGAAAAAACCCGTCCGTCGCTCCAACAGCGCCCGTGGGAGCCGGCCGTCTTGGCAGGGCGGGCACAACATTTGCGTTCGTAAATCCGTTTAATTGCCTGTTAATCTACGGGCGAAGCCTCCTGAATTAGCGCGGCGCGCGCCGGCCGCGCCGTCGCCGACGCCGACGCCATTGTATCGTCGACGTCGACGGGCCCGCTCGCGGCGCGGGTCAGCGCTGGCCTCGGGCGACGGCCGGCCTCCAGCAGCCCGGCATGTGCGGCACCGACCCCCGCCGACAGTTGCTCGCGCCGATCAGAGCTGACAGTCGCGTCGAAAAAGCGGCCTGCCCTCTCCGGGGGATGCTCCGGCGGCACTTCAAAGCCGCACCGCCCGCTCGCCGGCCGCGCGCGGCGGGTGAATCAAGCTCGCTCGGTCTCTCGGGCGAGACGTGCGGGCGGGCGAGAGGTGGAGTCGATCTGAGGTGAGGAAGAGTTTTGAGGGAGCGTAGGAAGGGAGGGAGGGTCGTAAGAAGCCTCCTCATAGTCGTGAACCATTTGGAGAGTTTGCCATGGATGTGGTACCGTCGCAGGCGTCCAGTTCGGGAATCCACGGGATGGGTCCGGCCCTGCATCCAGTTTTTCATGATGCCAGGCACACGTGATGCTTGCAGATACCAGCAGGAATGTGTGGCACTTCTTTGTGTAAGCCCGGAAATTACTTCCTTTCTTCTTGCTTTAGGCGGCCGATCGGTTGTTTTGCAAACTAACATTGATGTCTATGAATCATTCATTTTGACGAGTGGGTATTTCTTAAGTAATCAGCAATCACCGCTGCTTTGATCGCGAGGTGGCCCTGCGGCTTCCTTTGGTGAGCCCCTTCAAGAGCAATCGTGTTTGAGTCACGACACGACCCAGACCTCCTGCTGCATGTGCTGTGCACCCGCTTGCGCTGCTCGAGTGATGAAATAGGTATCGCTTTTCCCAGTGACGGTGTATGTACTGGAGGGAGGGTACCCATCTTGGGAGAAGTTAGCACAAGAGCCTGAACACTGCACGGAAAGAAATGTGGCCGAAACCGCGTTCGCTCGCCGCTTCCACTTCAATAAGTTTCTCAGAGGCTTTGCCGTCATGGGATATTCATCTTTTGTCGTGCAATTGGCTGAGCAGGAACATTCTTATAGTTTCGTTAGCATTACCATCACAGGATATTCCATGACATAGCCATTCCTCGCGAGACCTCCATCCGGCTATCTGCCTGAGTGACTGCAAACACAAACTAAGGCTGGATTAACCAGCTCGTTGAAACACCACAGCGGCGGCTTCTGCTCCAGCTGGTGTTTATTGACCCAGCTGCTGTGGCCTCCGCACCCCGTGCCGGCCACCTTGTCCCGACCGTCGCGGCACGTGGCACGCGGCCGTGCCGGCCACCTTGTTCCGACCGTCGCGGCACGTGGCACGCGGCCGTGCCGGGCCACCTTGTCCCGACCCGCCGGGGCACATGGCACGCGACAGTGCCGGCCACCCTTGTCCCGGTCGTCGCGGCACATGGCACGCGGCCGTGCCGACCACCTTGTCCCGACCCCCGGGGCACATGGCACGCGGCCGTACCGACCACCTTGCCCCGGTCGTCGCGGCACATGGCACGCGGCCGTGCCGACCACCTTGCCCCGGTCGTCGCGGCGCATGGCAGGCGGCCCTGTCGGCGTCGCCGCTGCCTCGTTCCCCGCCGCCAGTTGTGGTGCTCGTCATGTCACCGCCATGATCGGGCCGCCATGTTAACACCGCCGATGATGTTCACCTGGGGCTTCCGTGACGGCCGGGCTGTAGTGCTGCGCCAGCATCGACAACTCCGTTCAAACGTGCGGTGCCACGCCGACAGCAGCAGCGCCCGGCTCCGCTGACGCGCTGCAGGGGTGCCCTACATGGCTCCCAGAGTGCTCTGACTCCAGCTCCTGGAGTGCTCTGACCCAGGCTCCCCGGAGTGCTCTACTCAGCTCCCGGAGTGCTCTACTCAGCTCCCGGGAGTGCTCTACTCAGCCCCCGGGGTGCTCTACTCAGTCTCCTCCCGGAGTGCCTCTACTCAGCTCCCGGAGTGCTCTACTCAGCCCCCGGGGTGCTCTGACTCAGCCTTCTAGAACGCTCTGCTCAGCTCCTGAAGCACTCTTGAACTTAGCTCCCGGAGTGCTTTGTCTTAGCTCCCGGAGTGCTCTGTCTCATCAGCCGGGCACTTGACTCAGTCCCAGGACACATTAGCTCTACCCCGAACGCTTTGACACTGCTCCCGAGCATCCTAGGAGGGCATCCTCACATCCCG
Organism: Pollicipes pollicipes; assembly: GCF_011947565.3. NCBI lineage: Eukaryota > Metazoa > Arthropoda > Thecostraca > Pollicipedomorpha > Pollicipedidae > Pollicipes > Pollicipes pollicipes. The sequence goes on from NW_023596746.1 coordinate 13,276,837, forward strand.
GTCAGGAGACGCGGCAACATTTCAGCCAGCCAATCGCGGCGCGAAATACCGGCTGACATCGTATCAAAGCCATTAGTCTAAACGGCCGCTGTCGGCTCGTGTAGTGGCGGCCGCTTGGCTGCCGGGCGAGGGCAGAGCCGTGGAGCACGGGGCAGAGCGTAGGAGCGGAGCGGCGGCGCGCCCGCGCTGGTGGGCGGCACGTGCACGAAATTGGTGCAGGGGCGCTGGAGAGAGCAGAGGTGACGCAGGCAGATGCTAATGCAAATATTGCTTTGGGGCGGCCATCAAAACGGAATTGAAAGCCCAAACAAAAAACATCAATTTACACTGATGTACATACACCAATGAGCAAATACGAAGATGCCATGGGGAGCGGGCGGAACTGGTGTGACCTGGACGACACAGTCCCGTGTCGACCGCCGGAGCGGTGGGACAGCTCGCACGGCCAGATAATTATAGCCGGCGTGTGTTTTCCTGCGGCGGCGGCGGCGCGCGCCGGCAGCATCTTTAGCATCATGTCAAACTGCGCGGCCGGCGCGGCGCGGTCGGCCTTTTGATCTGGCTGCGGCCCCAGTTTTATCGCGGCCGCCTGACGGGCAGACGGGCCGTATTGACAGTTCAAAGCGGCCGTTCGACGGGCGGCCGGCGGCCGGCGCGCGCTGTTGACTCGCGCGCGCTGCTGCGGGCGCAACAACAAACGACGGCCGATCATGCGCGGCCGGCGGCGCCGGACAGCGGCGATCGATGGTCTGTCGTCGGCGCCGGCGGGCCGCCCCCGCCGCCGCTGCAGGCCAGGGCGCGCCGCCGGAAGGCCTTGCACGCCGGCAAACATCCTGCGCGGGCCGCCGACGACGGCCGGGGGAGGGGCGGACAGGTGCTGGGATAACAGGCTCAACACTTGACAGACACGACCGGTCCTGCGGATCACGTCCGGAAAGCGATGTTTTCTTTTGCCTTGTGATAATTCGCGGCACTTTGGGTGATTCCAAGAAGCGTGATGGTATTAGTTTGCTAACTAGGGGTTTAAAACAAAAACTGAAGGATGGTGAAAGCGTCACTTTACCGATCACTTAAATCTCTCCAATGCCGCAATACGTTGAAAAACGTCGAAATAATAGTCCCACGAGATAGTGGGTAGACATGAGCCATCCGTCTCATCCGACCACGGCCGTCTCCCTATCACCACACGAAACTTATATTCGGTTTTAAAACATGCGAAACGTCTTATTAGCCGGTTAGTGCTGGCATAGCGAAGGGGGCTTTTGGGTCCGTACCCCGAACCCTCACCCAATTGGAGGTTGCGGGGGAGTTTCGTACGCCCGTAGGGTTTCTAAAACATAAAAGCAGCCCCACAAGACGTCAAAACACGGTCTCGAGCTTGGAGGGGTAAAAAAGCACACCTCAATTTTGCCCCGTCAAATGAAGGCCTTCTGGGCGAAATCCTGCTTTGCCACTGGCAGTTAGCCTCTTAATTCCCGACATAACTTCCACATTGTCATCATGTCCTCAAGTTGGCCTCAGTAGCCGATACACCCTATACCAGTATCTCCATGTCCTGCCGTGTTAATGTGCGGTTTTCTGCGTCAACCATCAGTAATATCGGGTAATTGATAACGCACATCCATAGCCATATTCACAAACATCGCCAGGAGGAATACGGAGCGAGCAGGATTTCTCGCTGACACGTCCCACTGTTAACAACACCACATTTATCGTGTGGTGCGTGTTTTAGGCACCACATAAATAATCCCCCAGACGGAACGGAAACGGCGCATGCCCCTCAAAATGGACAGCTGCCCCCCGCCTGGTGATAAACACGCGTCCCGCCCCGCCTCGTGCTCGGCAGCGCCGGCGCTGACACAGGGCTCGGGTGGCGACCACAGCCACCGCGGCCGGTCCGTAGCTCCTCCGCGGCCGGCTGCGCGCCCCGCGTCCTGTTTGTGCACCGATGTTTGGCGCGACCCTCCGTACGGCGGGCGACGATAACGAACTGGGCCGGGCGGGCGGCGCCGGCGGCCGCCTTCCCAGCGACGGCCGCCGGCAGCGAAACCGGAGCCCCCGGGAAATTAGGGGTATTTAGCGCCGCCATCCGTCAGCCAGGCCGTAAAACGTCAGCGCTCGCGACAGGCCGGCGGCACTGTGTCGCGCGCGGCGGGCCCGCCGGGCGGCGCCGCACGCAGATGGTCCCGGGGGCGGGCGGCACTGTGTCGCGCACGGCGGGTCCGGGGAGGCGGCGCCGCGCACGGCGGGTCCGGGGAGGCGGCGCCGCGCAGCGGCGGGTCCGGGGAGGCGGCACAGCGAGCGGCGGGTCCGGGGAGGCGGAGTCGCGAGCGGCGGGTCCGGGGAGGCGGCACAGCGTCGCGAAGGCGTCGCGACGGGGTCCGGGGAGGCGGCGCGCGAGCGGCGGGTCCGGGGAGGCGGCGTCGCGAGCGGCGGGTCCGGGGAGGCGGCGCCGCGAGCGGCGGGTCCGGGGAGGCGGCGTCGCGAGCGGCGGGTCCGGGGAGGCGTCACAGCGAGCGGCGGGTCCCGAGGAGACGGCGCTGCGCGCGGCGGGTCCCGGGGCAGGCGGCACAGCGAGCGGCGGGTCCACACCCGGCTGCAGAAGGGCTGCTGTGGGCCTGAAAGACCGCAGGCTGGCTGTGACGGGCCGGCAGGTCGCGAGGGAGACTGTGACCGATCAGCTACATCGCAAGACGGCTGTGACGGACAGTGACGAACGTTTGACATTTTTGAGCCTTCTGTAAATTCTGACTATTGTCACAGTGGGAAAGCGTGGCACAGATATTGTAGCGCCTTGGTGGCGCGATCAAGACTCAGCTACAGGCATGGGGCTGTCTCAACCATACGCATGCCAATATATTCTGGTAACGTGAACATCTCCCAGACCTTTAGTCCACAAAGGCGTTGACACATTCGCTGCTCATTAGCAATGGGTGGCAGAGCTCGAAAGGGTGTCTTCATTTATAATTTGCAGTTGTGACATTTCACTGTCATTGACGCATGAAGTGAGGCCCGAGTGTTTTCGCCTTGATGTTCTGTGCACACGGTCTGCATCTCAGTGTGTTAACACATCAGCCAGTCAGCAAACCTGACACTCCAATAAATCACATTCTTTTGAATCCTTCATACTGTGCAGACTGGACAGAACACCATCTCTAAAAGCCCGTCTGCTTTATTCGTTATCGAGAAACACGATGCTAGAGGCTGTTAGCTTTTTCGAGTGCTGTCACAATGTTGACGAAATAACCTACTGGTTACACGTAAGACAGCATTCCCAGCGAGAAGTTCCTTATTCCGACATCCACCGTGCCCTTGCACACTATGCTCATTAATTGTCTGTTTTCATAAGGTGTTGATTCCCAACTCCGAATGGACAGCGCAATAAGCTTCTGCTGAAAAATCGACATCCCTGACGACAAGATCATTAGGAGACTGTCGAATTAGCATTCTGAAGAATTAGCGGCCGGCATGCCTGTTGAGCGAGTGCCTGACGGAATGACTTATCGACTGAGTGACTGACTGACTAACGGGCCGTGCAGCAGTTGGTTGCCATTAAAGGGGCTGGCTAAGCAACCGTGCAGCGGTTGGTCGCCATTAGAAGGGGCTGGCTTACTAACCGTGCAGCAATAAGTCACCATCAGGAGGGGCTGACTAGCCGACCATGCAGCAGTTGGTCGCCATCAGGGGAGGCTGACTAGCCGACCATGCAGCAGTTGGTCGCCATCAGGAGGGGGCTGACTAGCCGACCGTACAGCAATTGGTCGCCATTAGGGGAGGCTGGCTAGCCGACCGTGCAGCGGTTGGTCGCCATCAGGGGAGGCTGACTAGCCGACCATGCAGCGGTTGGTCACCATCAGGAGGGGCTGACTAGCCGACCATGCAGCGGTTGGTCACCATCAGGAGGAGCTGACTAACCGACCGTGCAGCAGTTGGTCGCCATCGGAAGTGGCTGACTAACCAACCGTGCAGCAGGAAGTCGCCATCAGGAGGGGCTGACTAGCCGACCGTGCAGCAGTTGGTCACCATCAGGAGGGGCTGACTAGCCGACCGTACAGCAATTGGTCACCATTAGGGGAGGCTGGCTAGCCGACCGTACAGCAGTTGGTCACCATTAGGGGAGGCTGGCTAGCCGACCGTACAGCAGTTAATCACCATCGGGAGGAGTTTTATCTTGATCATTGTGCCCACCGGGGGGGGGGGGGGGGGGGTTTGATGCTGATTACCGTGACGTTCACTCGGAAATATTATATGAATTAATTGCTTAGTTCCGATGAATAGCAAAGCTTTTGAGTGCATTGATATGGCATAATCTCACATAATTAGGTTAATGCAATGATTGCGCGATAGCTTATGGTCAGCTGCACCTTTTATACTATTACGCACGGATTATATGAAACGTAAATGTGATTTGGCTCGCAGCAGATCCGACGCTGACGTTGCATTGAGACTTTTGGGCCGAACAAACCTCGTTGCGCTAATGCTCCGCGGGAAGGGCATTTACAAGGGCATATGCGGTGGGCGGGTTAGCGCACTGTTCAAAAACCTCCAAAAATGAGTTAATGGAAGTAGAGAATTACGGAAATTTACTCTGAGATTGTAGAATTTTGCGTTTTGAAATGTAAACACACGTATAAGCCAGTGTGCCGTATCATGGGAGTTATTGTTCAAAGTCGTGAGGCCGTCGGCATTCCAGCGTAATTAGTTTTTAAGCAACACCTGCAGCCTGTGACCAGTTTCAAAGAGCGATGCTACTCCGTGTTTCAAGCTGGCCAAAATAATTTTGGCGTAGCTCCTTACCTCCTGGCTGACCGGCGTAATTTCGGCGTAACTCCTTGCTTCTTTAACTCCGCCGGTTTCATAAGCCTGGCACCACCTCACCGAGGTAAATCGTAAAATGCCGAGGCTGAATTACTTTCAGCAACGTCAATGTCAATGCATGCGTTCGTTGCCAGAGCAGCCATGTCGTTGCCTGGGCCCAAACTTTTGGATGCCTGTAATAAATTATACATCATTGCTACAGCTACATGAAAGGTGTCTTTATGTACGGGTTAAATCAGCAATAAATTTTTGATCTGTCTGAAGATCCAGTCATAGAAAAGTGGCAACTTTTTATTTCACTTGAAATACAGATGTCCTACAACTCTTGACACTGTTCCACTGCCCACGGCTATATTATCGACCAAAGCTACTGTGGTTCGTGGGTTCATATCCTGAGCTTCCCTGTGCCTGATACGTGTGTAGGCTAAACGCATCTAAAATACAAAAGTTCACTGAAATAGCTGACTTTATCCTTACCCTATGTTGCGCAATTTGTGAACTCACATCACGTTTGTCCGTGCCATGGCAAGACAGATGTCAATTGCTGCGCAAATGTCATGATCTCGCGAAATTCGCGACATGTGGAAAAGAGACATATTTTCACACCCGCGTACCTAATTTATGCCTCACACTTGTTGGCACCTGTTTTTGATGCCTACAAGGTTACAGCGCGAACTTCCATTGCATTCATTTTCCCGCATACGCGTACAACGTCTGCCCTACGTACAAATTCCACGCTTGATATGCTGACATCGCTTCAGAGCTCAGTGGTATCCCACTGCAGGTTGGCTCTCGGTCTAAATGTTCCGCTCCACTGATCTTGTCTGGCCATGCGCCGGTCCCTCTGTGATCATCGCGATTTATTTTACCACGAGACAGAGCATCTTTTAAATTCATTTCAGCTCGATGTGAATGTCTTTTCCATGGCAAAGGCAGCTGCGCTGATGGAACCCGATGGGTGCCTGGTAGAACATGGAAACACTCCTTATCTCAAATTTTCCCGTAACTAGTAGACGTTTGCGGGCGAAATGTTACCTAGTTACTTCTTAGTCTGTGCAACCGGATTTGAAGTAAAAGCGCGGGAAGTTACTTCCCATGTCAAAATTGTACGCATTTGTCTCTTATTTACATTCAAGTCGTTAAAGCAGGCTTCAGGTCAGGAAAAGTAGTGGCCAAGCTGCTCCAAATAGGCAAAAAGTGTCTCAATCGCACTGTGGTCCGTACTGTCATGCTAATCCATTCAAAGGGAATACTTTCCACGTCATGAAAATATGGCAGCGCTTATAGTTGTCATAGCAACCACAGCGGCTTGTGCATGGAACTTGACGTAAACAAAGCGTCCGTTTTGGACACCGTTGAGTTTTGTGATCCGTTTATTCAAGACAGTTATAGGCTTCTATTCGTGCCAGTCTCTTCTTGAAAGGTGTGGTAGTTTCAGCCATTCGTCCACATTAAGATTGGATCTTACCAATATCCGCCTTTGTGCATTGCGCGCAGCTGTTTCGGCGTTACCACCGGTGTTTGATCGATTGCGGGCAGTTCGCGTGAACGTGGGTTTGATGCTGGCGTTCGTTGGTTCGCTGGCGAGCTGTAGAGAACCTTCAGTGCTGTGTGGTGAGAAGTGATCGACGTTATGTGGTCATCCCGTTACCGCAATCAGCCTGCTGCCGGAAGTGGGGGCGCATAAAACAGATCACCGCTGTGTGGCCCTTTCGGCATGCCAAGAAGTCCCATGTTTTTGCCAAGCCGGTGATTTGGTTGGTTAGGTAGAAAAGGACCGCGACGGCACGGTGCCTATCTCGTGTACCTGTGTGATCTCACAGGCACTTGTTCTCGAGTGCTCCACGTTCCATGCGATGGTGGTAAACGACCCCAAAGCCGAGTCATTGCGCGCGAAGCACGGCTTAGATATAGAACAACTTGATTATAAATATGTTAGGAACTGCAAAGACGCAAAAGTCGTAGAGAAGATCCTGCTCGTACTGCGGTCGGGACAGGAGGGAGTGTACCCCGATCTCAGCCGTTTCACTGAAGACAGGCTCAGAAGTCTGAAGCCGAACAGCCCACTCCTGCGATCCGAGCACCCCGCGACCGCCATTCGAACGCTGGATTCGCGGGCAAGGAAGGAGCTTCTCTCCGACTTGGAACAGTGGAAGAGTGAGGTGTCCATCGTCGACGCAGATCTCAAATCCGCCCATGCGGAGAAGATCGACAGCAACGATGGCCAGCTCCCTCCAGTGCGTGGCACAGGTGCAGCTGACCACGGCGAGGGAAGAGCAGAAGCCGGCCGACCCGAAAGCGGCCCGAATTTCTTCGTACGACTATGCCGCCTGGGATCGGTACGATGTGGAGGCGCAGCTGAAGCTGTTGGAGGACTCGGATACACCTCAGCAACCTGCGACGCTTCCGGAACGGAACGACCCTGCCATCGACGATCAGCCGGACGTGAAGGGGCTCAGCGAGCCGGAGAGAGCAGCCCTTGCGCTGAGGGAGAGAGAGAAGGGCAACGAGTACTTCCGCAGTGGTGACTTCGCCAGAGCAGCTGTCTACTACACGAGGAGCATTCACGCCAGCCCGACCGTGGCGGCGTACAACAACCGCGCCCAGGCCAATCTGAAGCTGAAGAAGCACGGCTCGGCGCTGATGGACTGCGGCTCTGTCCTGCGCAGAGAGCCCAACAACGTCAAGGCACTCCTGCGCAGAGGCATTGCCAGGCAGATGGCGAAGGACTGGATCAAAGCCAGGCTGGACTTCCAGCAGGTGCTGCAGCTTGAGCCGAATAATGTGCAGGCTAAAAAGTACATTGGCGAGGTGGAGAAGTGTATCATTGGAAGTGAGAAATCCAGGAAGAAAATGTTGATACAAGAAGTCGACTCGATTGTAGAGCAATCTGGAAATTGTGCTGACTTTAGTGATGTTGGACCTAATGACAGGCACGCCTCAAGACTATCACGTGGTGTAGGTGATGCCGCTGAAGCTCATGTTTGCAATCCAAATATCTACGACAAACACCAAAAGACGAAGAAGGCGAAGGGTACCGAGGGAGACGAAGTGGTAACCCAGGCTAACAGCAATACCAACGATGGCAATAAAATGTTCATCCATGAGATAAATGCGGGCGATAACCAATGTAATATAAGAACGGAGGACAACAAATCCAACCTTCGCCCGGTGCATGGGGAGCGATCGCAAATGCCGACAAATCAACCGCCTTTAGCTGTGGACGGGAGCGATCAAGGCGTCTGTGAGTCACGCTCGTCCCACCAATATTCATCGGCAATGGAGGTTCCGAAGGCCTCGACAGCTAAACCTGTGACCAGAGCCGTGCAGCTCAATACCGGATCGCACAGTGGCGAACCGTTGTCAGAGCCGAGGCAGCATGCTCAGTCGGTTCCTCAGCAACCGCCGCCAGGGCCAGCGACGGAACCAGACCTTCTGTCGACTCGAGCGACAGCACGTTCCCCTCCCAGCTGCACGGCGACCGTGGAACCTGTCGGGCATCAGCCCCATGCTGCTGCCTGTGAAGCCGCGCGGGATCCATCGCGTCCCCAGCCGCGCTGCTGGAGGCCGTACGAGTTCATGCGTCGCTGGCGGGCTCTGCGGTCCTGCAGCTCCCTGGCGCCCTACGCGGACCTGCTGCGCACTGGTGGCGCCTCACCAGCTGAAGGACGTGTTCGGCTCCGAGCTCGACGCCGGCACTTTGTCCATCATCATCAGGTGCGTGCTGGAGGTGATGCTGAAGGAAGACGGGGCGGAGTGCTGCCAACGGCTGCTGGAACACCTCTCTGGGGCGGAAAGGTTTCACGTGGTGAAGGTGATGCTGGATAAGCGTGATCAGGAGAGACTGGTCAGGATTGCGGGCCAGTTCCAGCGACTGGGCCTGGATGTGTCGCTCCTGGTGAAACGCTTTCGGCTGTGAGATGAAATATGCATCGGCAAGTTTATCATGTTTTCCGCGCTAAGGTGTCCTGCTGTTCTTATTCAGTCACCCTTCCTTCATTGCTCCAGCCAAAGTGACCAATGACGTGATGTGTTTAACATTGGTGTCAATATGCGATAAGGCCAGCAGTTGGGTTATTGGATCAGGTTTATGTCACGAATGGCCTACAAAAGCGATAGCTTCCACCACTTTACGATGGCTGGATTGCTCATCTCGTTGGCGTCGCACTGCATCATACTGGTTCTAGCGGAACATTGTGTTGCTGGAGGACTGTTGGTTTTGCGCCTGTGATCCACAACCACTCGGCCACGTATCCAGCACTTTTCCCGTGTTATGGCATTCCCAATACAAGAGGAAGGAACAAGTGGAACCAAGAGATGAAATAGCCCACCAAAGTGAAGCATCCCATAGACTAACGTTCCGAGCTGTGGATGTCACTGCTACTGGGAGACGTGCACGCGGAGTTCGCTTCTTAGCTAAAGTGACATTTGAAAGCGCAGAATATCAGCGTACGGATTGGGTTTCCCCCACTGTCGCAAATTCCACCATCTTCATTACAAATGTGGTGAAGATATCATCACAAGCTGTTCCCCACGTGTTATACAAAAGCCAGCCCAAAAAGCTACCCTGATCTGTACCAAAAGTTCGATCAGTTGTTTAGCTCGCTTACGTGACTAGTTCCGGCGCAAAATGGCGAGTGTATTTCCATCTGGCGATCGAGTTGATTCAGCAGTGGGCGGCCGGGTGTCATGACCCATTAGCATGACAGGCGGCAGTGCCACCCCGCAGCTCCGGCCGGTGCCAAGTGGGCGATCCAGCCCCATGCTCCATCAAGCCCTCGACCGATGACCGAGCGAGACGCGCCCGGGGCGCTGATCAAGCCCCGATCCAATGCAGGCGGACAGGCTGCTGATTCCAGAGTTTGTGCAGCTGAAACGCGGCCGGGTAAACCGTCTAGACTGGTGCTTCGGAATTTCGCAAAGGTGAAGTGGCACTTCGAATAGGCTGAGGAAGTGTGAATTGCCCTGCAAGTGTGCCGACATGGAACAAAACGCGTGATTTCTTGTGATGACTTGCCAGTGGGGTAAGCACGTTAGTGGGCGTGGAACATCCTGGGAATTCAAGTCATTTGGCGCATATTTTTGTACACAAACGTATGAATGAAAATTACGGTTTCGCGTCACAGCAACGTAACTCCCGACGTAAGTATTCTCGTAGCAACGCATATACCATGATTTACACATGAAACAGGCCGACTTGCACGTAAGTTTAAAGTTCCGCTATACAGTACTGCGTTTGATAATCCAAACAGATGTAAGATCTTTGGCACCTAAGTAGTAACAGAGCAGTGTCACCAAAGTGGTGAGGAAACGTGTCCCCTACTTATCTTACAAACATTTCGTCCCTGTCTTATGTGGAAAAATACTTAAATCAACCTCCGGCCCCAATGGTCACCAGTTACCAATCCGACGCCAATGGCACTCTCTGCAAGTCGTGTTTCACCCGCGCATAGCGTGTCTTAGTCCGCCGTTATGCCGCGGCCCAGAGTGCCCCGCAACTGGGTCGAGCCGGCCCTGCCGTGCAGCGGATTTTGAGTCGGCCGCCAACGGCGTTGCAGATCGTAGCGCAACTTGATTAAGTTGCGAGAAGAGAAGAGACCCTCGCAAATCCAGCCCTTCGAATCGATTCCATGATCATTCCACTGGTCCTGACCTGCGCTAACGTGCACTTCCCAAGCTTTGCGCCTTCACCTCCGCTTCAAGCACATCCAGCAAGCGTTCTACAGCACGACACGGACCGCGGTCCTACCAACTCGCCAGCGACCCGCCTCGTTCCGGACCGGGACCATCCGCCGTCGTCGGCCGCACCCAGCCGCGTGGTGCCGCCTACCTTCGCTGTCGGCAGCCTTCTCGTCGGCGGCGTGTCCCTGCTCCATGCTGTCCAGCTCCAGCAGATGGCTGACTGAGAAGCGCTTGGTGTTCTCTGACGAGCTGACGGGCAGCGCCTGCAGCCGCTCCAGGTACGAGCCCGGGTCGAACTGCAAGCCGCAACCGGCCGACAGGTTCAGCGCGCCCATGGCGTTGTAGTTCATGGTCGGACCTACCGCGATCCGTCGGCACTGCCCAACCCGCACCTGCGCCCGCGCCGCGCACTGCCGGCCGCCGCGTCGGTTCCGACGGACAACCCTCGTCGTTACCGACGCTCCGCCCCCTGGTGGCGGCGAGCGGCGCCGGCCGCGCCCCGTCGGTCGGATGCCGCGGAGTGGTGCCCCGAGGAGCGGCTGGAACGGCTTTGGGGTTGGACGTGCATGCTGGAGGGCGGTAATTTATACGATCATTGAAAAAACTATTCCCGGGTGTTTTCTCAAGTTCATTTCACATGCATTTGCTGATCTTGTGATATTCTGGCGATCACAAAAGGTGCTATCAGTCGAAAATAACGAGAACTAGATCATTGTGCGCTGTCTAATGCATTTTAGCTACAGACTAAACATTCTAGGAGGCCTTTGAGCGATTTTCGCTCAGAAATCCGCGAAAAACGCTGTCAGGCGGCATTCTTCGACTATTCACGTGAGATTCCGCGTGAAGTAGGGAAATCCGGAAAACAGCGCCCGGCACTCACGGCAACGTGCCGACCTTCATGGGCCGTTGTGATAGCCCGTGCTTAGTAACTACACGCACATGAGTACCGGGATGAATGCAAAATATTCGAGCACGCCTTTGCTGACAAATGCGCAAATAAGATTGAACTAATTATCGGGCTAAACAGCTCATTAACCACCATTGTAGTGACGGGCTCAAGTAGCGCGCTCGTGACGACTAAAGGCAAGGCGCGAGCAAAACAACCCAGCTCTATGTGTGTATGTGTGTGTGTGTGCGTCTGTCTGTCTGTCTGTCTGTCTGTATGTCTGTCTGTCTGTCTGTCTGTCTGTCTGTCTGTCTGTCTGTCTGTCTGTCTGTCTGTCTGTCTGTCTGTCTGTCTGTCTGTCCGTCTGTCTGTCTGTCTGTCTGTCTGTCTGTCTGTCTGTCTGTCTGTCTGTCTGTCTGTCTGTCTGTCTGTCTGTCTGTCTGTCTGTCTGTCTGTCTGTCTGTCTGTCTGTCTGTCTGACTGCCAATCGGTCGGTCGGTCTGCATGTCTGTCTGTTTGTCTGTTTGTCACTCTTTCTGTCTCTGGTTGTTTGACCTACGTGACTGTCTGTCTCCCGGAGATCTACGGCATTGTACGTTGGGAAGTATACAGCAAAGAAGGTTCACTTAACTTCTCAAATTAACTCAAAACTGAAAGTTTGAGGATGTGTATAGCTAATGCGCGAAAATACGCAAAAATAAGATAACCATTCGTCTCGCCTCTCGTCGTTGTGTTCTCTTGTTTTAGAATGTACTAGTGTGTGAGCGTGCTATATTAGAACTGTTGAAGAGTGTACGCACGCCGGGTGTTCACGTGCAGTCCCCATTTCCCACCATCCGCTTAAAAATGTACCGACCCAAATGCCAAACCGACAGAAGAACATGACACCTAATGACGCAAGTATGTTATACTCTGAAAGTTGTGGAGTTGCTATATACGCATGTCAATAAGTGCATATGCATTCCTAAGACCTATACTGCGGTAACTGGTCCACTGAAGTAAATTTAGTACAGGGTACACCGAGTTCAGAAACTGAGAGCATGTTGCTCATGCAGGCATGTCTTTCATTGTAAGCGCGTTGCATTACAAATTAGTCCAAAGGCAGCGTGCATGCTGCTTGAACGTCCATGTTGCCGCGTGCATGTTGCTTGATGACGGAACTTCAAAACTTGAGTGATCCTGCTCGCCACGGCGCTCGTGCGTTCTATCTGCCAGTACCTTCGCAAGTGGCGCAGGTAAGGGCGTTTTGGGGGCTGTGATCCCCCTGGAAGCGGTGCCACGCGGGTACTTGGGAGCAGTTTAAAACGCCCGCACAGCTTCTAAAACAGACGCACGGGCGCTCGATGCATCGAAATAAGATCCCAAGCCTACAAGGCCTCCCCTAAATCCAAGGTCAGCGACCTTAATCAACGGGAGCGGCTGCTTGGCTGAGATTGTTACCAGTGACCTACTTTGGACACCCTCTTCGCCGATATCTACGCTGCGCCACCGGTCTTTGCAGCTACTGATCGCAAGCTCATGTATTGTCAGCGACGGGGAACACAACTCTTTAAAAGTTGTGCCATAGAAATTGTCAGGCACTGGCATGCCGGCCATTTGACCACACTCGTTTTCCTATAACGTTGTAATTTTACCACGATTTTACTTTCGTATTTCAGTCCAATTGGGAGAAAGCAAAAGCTTCAACTTGCAAGAAGCTAAAAAAAACAAGCGGAAACCGGGTCCAGAGCTTTACGAACTGGCATCTCAGTGGCATGAGACTGACATATTGATTTCCCATTGACATAAGACTTTCGCCAATGTACGAAATAAGATCCCAAGCCTACAAGCCCCCAAATCCAAAGTCAGGGACCTTAATCAACGGGGAGGGGCTGCTTGGCTGAGATTGACAGCAGATGACTTACGCCGAAGCCAATGCTGTGTTCATTAAGTAGTCATGTACCACTGGTTGTAGTTATGTTATGTAGTCATGCAGTTACATGCAGTTATGTGTCGCGCAGTCCGGTGGAGCACATGTTGAAACTTTCACCGATGTACCTCTTAGCAAATGACTCACGCCGACGCCGACGTAGTCATGTACCAGCGATATACCACGTGGTCCGGTGAAGCACATGTTGAAACTTCCACTTACGTTCTTCTTGGTAAATGACTTACGCTGACCGCTGTTTCAGTCATGAACTCTCATTCGCACGGACGCCATTCATGCCTATAAATGGCAGAAAGCATTCGCACCACTATGTATCAGGCATATCGCGGGTCTGAGTGGCAGCCTGGAGGGAGTGCCCATAACTCTCATAAAGTTTGCAAAGGTTGTTAAGAAATCTGATGGTAACGCATGCAAAGATTGACTTAAAAAGGCATGTTTATCATCTCGTTTGCTTTCTCTCGCTCACATTTCGCTATTCCTTAGCCATATGTGTGGGCTTGACCCTCTCCAAACCCGAATCGCTTGACAATATCGTGAACCTCTCGACTTACCAGGGTCTTAATGGACACTTTTGGAATGAAAATAGGTCATGCCATTGCAACATGTTCCATAGCTATACAGTTCATCACCGAGGTTTACAAGCACAGTTTTGAACATCATCTTTTGGCCAAAGACGTCAAAGTGAGCATGTTTCCAATTTGGGTGTCGTGACCAATGCTAGTCTGCGTCAGCTGGTATTTGCTGTGACGGGGGGGGGGGGGGGGCTGGACGGATTCGATCTATCCCAGACTCTCGTGCGCAGTCATCAGGAAGCACAAGAGCATGCCCAGCGAGGGACAGTACAAAGACGCACCCTGCACGGGGCCTACGGCACTGAAAAGCTCCTCATACAATTTTTTAGACAGCTGTACTGGTGGGTGTTGGTGAAACATCACGGAGCGACGCTGCTCTTCAAACATGCCCATTTTTAGGAGAGTAACTGACGAGGCGCCATTGGAGAGCGTTACCATGGGACTGTGCAAGCCCGCCCGGCATGGCAATGGACAATGGGCGCAATTTCCAAGCCTTGTCTGGTAATTCCCTTGCGATGCAAGCAGGGCTGACGACCATCCTCGGGCCAACCGGATCGTAACTCTGGTGGTGCCGTGAAGGCTTTCGCCTTCTTCTGAGTCTCATGTGATGTCACGGCGCGCTTTGTGCTGATGAATAATCGAGTCCCCGGATTGCCGCCGGAGTAAAGTAAAAACCCTGAAGTGCATCAATTATATTTTTGGCCGAGCTGACACAATCGACAAAGTCGTTTTGTTACTGCAGTCAAAGGCCATCCCAGGGCAGCTGGCCACAAGAACACGCGGACTGCAAAAGGGATCGGGTATAACATGGAGGTGCAAAGCATGTCTGTGCTGGCTTCTCTCTCGAAGCGAGGCTGTTACGCATTCATTTACGAAAAATGTAGCCATTATGAATTGAAGATATTATGTTGAGTGAACGGCCTGCAATGCACCAGGGGTACTGATTAAAGGGATGCTTCACATTTGAAGATGTGAGGCAGGCATCAGATAAGATAAACAAGCTCACTTACGCCAATTGGTATATTTTTAAGTGGAAAAGACTGATCTGGACAGCACAATTCTCTGTTTAATACATATGCCTCTCAATGCGCCTTGATTTGATTACGTCATCGTACCTTGCACTGCAACTGACTGAGAGCCAACTGACGGCCGTTTATCTGGTAATTGAGCTCACGAGCGCCATACATGAACGCCTCAACAATTGTATTTTTTGGCTTTGATCACCGTATGGGTTATGTGATGACAGGATTTGAATGGCGTTGTTATCACGTCATGAATGTCAAGGTGGCTTTGAAATACTCTCTCTGATATACCTCTCCCCCATTTTCGCGGGTGTGTAGTTCAGAAACTAGAGAAGCCTAGGTCAGAAGGGCCGGATTGTGAACTGCATCGAAAGGTCTTCAAGATGGCTATGTTAGTTCAAAACCCCATATAAATGTGGATCACTCCCTTTAAACTACGTTGCAATGCGCTAATTGACGATTGCATTGACGGCAATCAATATTTCGAGCTGCGCTCATCATCAAGAGAGATGAGCACAGCCGATTACATCAGATCGAGGACGATCGTGGATGTTATAGGCGTAGATAAATTATGTAGCCATAATTGTCGCTACGGGAAATATCACAACAGTGAGTATTCGGTGGACTACGAATTATTGATCGGACTGGAGCCGCGTGTTATCGAAGCATTACAGCAATGAGCCAAATTTAATAACATAATAAACATAGTTGGTTTTAAATTTCCAGCATCCAAAAGAATGCGCCAAAATAACCAACCGAAAACCGAGCACAGCCCGGCACGTAAGCTTCACACGGGCTCATTAGCACGCTGTTTTATAATGGTTGGATCCATTTCGTTCACTTTGCATTCCCGTATTATTGTTCTGTACTGTATGGTTATGAAAGTGAAAGAAAAAAGAACGTGCTCTCTAGATGTTTTGTGGCCGTTGATAAGCCACTGATGTGAATTTAGATCATGGCAAGTTGTTGCCATGGCCAGTGGTGAGTTAGTGCGTTCGTTTTTGCCGCGGTGGCCTCGGAGGCAGAAACACAATTCAAGCCTCACGAGCTGCTGGAGCCGAGCGCCAGTCACTGGTCATTGTGCACAAAGACAGGGCCTACGCACATAGAAGCCCCCGCGGGTATATATCCTTACCAAATTTATGACACGTATCAATATGCACGTGTCCAGATGTTGACAGTGCAAAATTCCAGGTGGACAAGTACAAATAGAATCCAGAACGTGAAAAGCTGCGTTACGGCACGCAGAAACTAGGGGGTCAACACTTTTTAGCTGTCACTTCCCGCCTCCCCCCCCCCCCTTATATGAAATCCTGTGTATGCCTGTGCATGCACGTGTCTTCAAGAAACAGTAGGAATGATTCGATGACCGGATGACTCTTGCCAAAAACTTAATTTAGGAGTGAGTGGTGATTTGGCTAAGAGCTGTGGAATTTGTGCAGCCTAAAAACCTTCACTGCTTGGGACGCATAGAAATCAATTAGGCATTTGCAGTCATCGCTAAAATCGGCATGCCTTGACTGCCTTAACTTCTACCACCGATTCGAGGATGTGCAAAAAACGTTGGCGCTTATTGAATAGGTGCATGTGGGTGTACAAAAAGACCTTAACTCCATTGAATTATGCGGGTTAGATGATAATGAATAGAGACTGACAGTACGGCTGGTGCTTTCCACAGACGGTGATGCATTGACACGTGATCGGGTGGGGGTCAAATTGACCCCCCGAAGGTTTTTCCAGAATGGTTTTTCGAACGGCGCGGCGTAGCCGCGCCAAATTTTGCTTACCTGTAGACAATTGAATAGTGGGTCTTCTGACGAGAAAATGTATATGTGCCTGGTAAGGTCACTGACCAATGGCAGGTCAAAGTCAGGACATGGTCTCAGCGAAGGCAATTTCTAGGAATCGTCCAATCTGGTACAATAGCGGAGAGTTTGACAGAGCCATACATCTCTGAGATGCTTTCTTAGGCAACACAAATTTGAATAAGCAAATTAAGTTGGCCTAAGGTAAGATATGAAGGTCAGACGAAGGTCAAAGCCAACATGTTTTATTACTTTACGGCTTGCTGTATGGGATAGTTTCTGGTGCTCATTCGAATTTGTTGACAGCAGGAACCACATTATAGTCTTTCATTGACTTTTAGAGGTCAGAACAAGTCATTGATCTACGATGACCCGGGTCGACATTTTGTTTTAGGAACATACTGCCCAGCGTAATCTTTGTCGCTTATTCAAATGCAAAACCCAAAACGGTCTTGCATGATTTTGACCATCATGACCTTCAAAAGGTCAAACAAGGTCGCTGACCTCAGGACCACTGACCTGTGACTTTTTGCTTAGAAACAGTTGCCTAGGTTCTTGGGGCACTCTAGAGACGAACCTGGAACTTGACCTTGTTTGACCTTATTTGACCTGAAGGTCATGACCTAGGAAGCTCAAACTTTGACCTAAGTGAGTTCACGTACAGTTCAAGACACCCTGTGAATTTGGTATCTATAGCTCTTTTAGTTTCCGAGATCTCAGGGCGGTCAAATTGAACCCCCCTCCCGAGCAAAGGGTATCTAACCGGCCACGCGGGGGCGTGTTAAGCTGAAACAAAGGTCTGTTCTACAGTGCATCACGCGACAACCAGAGAGAGCAGGGACGGGTGCTGGAAGTAAGGGAGGGAGACATATGGGAAGCTGCTCCTTATCTTCCCCCTCCCGGGTAACTAACGCTGCGTAGGTGCCGTGAGAGTGGTCAGCTACATCCAAGATCCACGAAAGCTGGCATTATCATTATGACGTTGCATGGAAAAATCCAAGGGATACATCGTGTTGACCTCCAAAACTATGAGGATTCGTCATCAACGCAAGTTGATCCAATGCTGCGGATAAGAAAAGAAAAGCACCGAGGGATTAAGCGTGTTGACTTCCAAAATTCCTCAGGGAATTCGTCTTGACTGGAAACAATCTGACCCACGGCCGACAAATTCCAGCGTACTAGGGCAGATCCGATGTGTGACTGAGTGTTGCTTGCGTGATGTCATGTTTTTCACTTACGTGTCTATACGTTTTGTGTTTGCGCGACAGAGGATCGCAGCTTTTCATGAAACTGAGTCAATAAGAATATAATCCAGCAGAACTATGAGTTTAGAGTTCTTATGTTGAGTCACCAACCTTCAGTATTCCAGACGGTACTGATTAAAAGACGTTGTGGAGAAGACATCTATAATATTGACAGCATTTAACGTTTCAAGCCCTGTTTCAACAGATTGAAACATTAAGTGCTGTAGATAAAACAAACGTTTGTGTTTTATCGTCGTTTCGCCAGTGCCTCCTGGTAGACTGAAGGTCGCTAACGCAGCATAAGCGCTCTGAATTCATAGTACCGAAAAATCAGGAGCTGAGGGCTTTTATATCATCCAGAAGCGCAGAATAAGCCCTGGTGGTCATATTCTTGGCCAAATTTCGGACACTGCTGCACGAATCAAATTTCAGCTGACACAAGTTAATATGCCTGGCCTTTCAAGTGTCTCTGCGCTCATCTTCCGTTTTCTTGTTTTCCTATTTCAGAACAGCCGCCTCGTCTGAGAATGCTTATCCCCATACAGAACGCATGCATTCACCGTGACCCCGAGTTAAGCTTTCTCACAGTCTGCGCCTGAACTGCTTAAAAGACCGGGTCGTTACTGGGAGGACGGGGAGGGAGAATTACTCCCAGTCCTCAGAAAACCACTTTAAAACAGGCCCTATCTCGTGAGAATGGTGACGCCCGTGAGCCGGCAGGGAGCTCTCATATCTCGGACGCTCTTGATTGTCAAGAGGTTTTCGGTCATGTGCTGGGCTGCTTGGCCTTCGTGACCATTGCTCGCCGTGCGGTTTATGCATCCTGAACACTTGATGGCCTATCATACAATCGCCTGACAATATCAGAGACCTTCACCATGTACTCATTGATTAGTACTGCAGCTGGTCGCCTGATATTGACCTACGGTTGGTTTTCACATGTTAATGATTTAGAAACCGAGAGAGGGGGACCTCGGAGGATTTAGACTAAGAAAAGACGACAGACTGTGGGCACCCATTATGGATGCCCGCAGGCCCTCGAGGACCAGAGTAAACCAGTATTAGTCACAACAAATTGACAAGGATATTTAAACTAAAGGATACGAGCTCTGATAGTGCCCTCTCGACGCGTTTGATCACATATTAGACTTTAGTGATTATCTCACTCCCTGGTTGGACACCTGGCCACAAATCATTAATGAATCACCCGACGCCATCTGCAGCTGCTTTGAAGTTGTGTTGCTGCCAGCGATGATGCCTGTCATAAGCGATGACGGTGTGCGTCACAACAGCGGGGCGCCGGCCGGCTCTCCAAGCCAGCTGCACAACCATGGATTCGCAAACGAATTTGCTCGACCACGTTTTTGATGCGACAACATTGCTGTTGCCCTTTTGCCTTAACTGTTCAGAAATTTGCCTATCTGTCTTGGTGAGCGTTTCTGACGCAGGCCCCGGCCGAATGACGGACGCCAGCAGCGGTACATCATGCCGAGTGTGGGCATGTTCTAA
The DNA here is from genome assembly GCF_011947565.3 of Pollicipes pollicipes. Lineage (NCBI taxonomy): Eukaryota > Metazoa > Arthropoda > Thecostraca > Pollicipedomorpha > Pollicipedidae > Pollicipes > Pollicipes pollicipes. Next base: position 13,296,302 of record NW_023596746.1, read on the forward strand.
ACCGCCGGTGGTGACCTGCCTTTTCGAAGGATCTTTAACTTTTCTATCTTGGCACTGCCTTCTGGTCAGACATGGGTTGAACGCTTGTCCGTATTCGCTTGTAAACGCGAATGCTGATAAAGCCTTAGCAAAGAGCCGCACACCTCACTTTCGTTTTCCTTTGTCTATCTCTGTATCTTCTCCCTCTCTCTCTCTCACTCACTCACTCACTCACTCACTCACTCACTCACTCACTCACTCACTCACTCACTCACTCTCCCTCCCTTCCTCCCTCCCTCTCTCCCTCTTTTTTTTCTCTCTCTCTCCCTCTCTCTCCGTACTTCCATCAAATTCTTGCGGCCATAATTTATCACTATGCATTTACCAGCAACCGACCACAAAACCTGTTGAACGTTCACGGCGGTTCGTCCTCCATAGCATGTCAGCACTGTTGCTCCACTCGACGAAACACAACACATTCCAGTCTTGAATGTAGCAGGTGCATCCCGCTCACCTCCCACCATCGACTTGGCGGTGATAGTTGGTACTTTCCAGACCTGATCAAGCTGTCAAACAACACGCCCGTTCGTTATCGAGATCCCTGTTGCTGCCAGACTCCCCCCCACCCCCCGTTGTGAGAGCGCTGCGAGTGATCTCATACTGGGGTTGCATCACATTTTAGGCTACCATGCTTGGGAATCAAGCACGGTACCCAGGCGTTCTAGCCGTTATAGCTGCTTAGAGGCAGGGGGGGGGGGGGGGGCGCTACATAGTGTCAAGTTTGCACACAATATTCGACATGCTACCGTACGGTGGTGGCCGCGCAGTCCCCTGGCACAGCGCTCGGGGCGCAGCCGCCGCTGCCGCCAGCTGGCCGCCAGCTAACGCGCGCTGTCAAAACGGCGCGCCGCCGCCGTCTGGCTCTCGTCGGCGCGCCGTCACACGCCGCCGGCGCGCCGCCCCAGGTGCGCCGCCGCCGCCAGATGGCGCGCGGCGCCGGCGGCGGCCGCACGCGCTTTGAACACCACGGCCAGGGAGCTGCAGACGCTGGTGACGGCGGACGTTGTCAACTGCTGGATTTCGTGTTCAACGAACGCGGGTCACGAGCTCGCTCCGCGGCGCGGCTGACTCCCTGGGTGTTGGGCGTGACGCTGCTCGTAAGCGACAGTGTTGATGATGTTGGTGACTGGCAAGGCATGTCCGAACGCATGCGTTGATGTGTGTGTATCAGATCAGTGAGGTCCACTGGAATTAAATTGCTTTCACTGGATTTTACTCTGTTTTTGGGCTTGGCAGTTTGCAGCTGTTTAATTGGTTTGGCTCACGTCAAGTTTTTCACTCAGCGACTGATTTAACACAGAAAAACCTATGAAACGGGTGGGTTCAATCTTGAAAGTCAATCTTACAAAGCAACAGCAATCACAGAGTATGACCACCATTGTTGTCTTGTCCCATGCATGTTGCAAAGCGTCTAATCCTACTAAACCGGCCCCCGAACTCGCAAACTCCCCTATTCAAATGAAGGCTCTGCACACAAGATACTAAGAAACGAAAACTGCAAAGGACTGGCAGACGTAAGCTGTAAGAAAGCAATCACAGTGCCCCATCGTTTGGTCTGCGTGCTTCATCGCGAATGTAACTAGCGGCGTTTGCTCAGCGAAATTAAAAAGTACACTAAAGAGTTCCAACATATCCGAAACATTCCCCATATCTACGCTTTAAAAACGAGGCGGATTTTCCTGCAAGTGTATGTGTATCCCGAACAGGGCCCGAAGTGTTGCACTTAGCAGAGTGCTGTTCAGCTGAGTCACAACGCTACGTCCGAAAGCAAGGACAACGCCACGAATTTTGAGTTTGGGTAGGACAGGATATTCCACTGGGCCTCCTGGACAAAATAAAGCATCCTAACAGACACTCCTGGGCAGTGCGGCAATGCAGGGCAGGGCACCGGGGCACGTGCCTCCTTATCGAACTAAGCATGTATCAGTATCCATATAGATAAACGTCGGCAATAAATCGATCCAGAATAGAGGCCTTCCGATTAATACAAGAGCCTTCCAGAACACCAAAGGAACTCCAAAAAACAGGGTCTCCTGTTCCTGAAAAGGGTCTCCTGATGCACATATAGGTATCCTGTTCCGATCCACGAAGCGGCCTCCAGATCCAGCAAAGGACTTGCTATCCAAGAGCAGGACATTCTGATCAGAAACTATGGTCATCTGATGCGTGAAAGGGGCCTCCTGTTCAAGATTAAGCCATCTGACAAAAAGAAGGGTCCCTCCAAGTTCATAACAGGAGCCTCCCTACGCAGCAAAGGACCTTCTGGCACAAAATTGGGCTCTCCGATCTACATCATGAGTTACCTAATTCATAAAGGCAGTCTTTCGGGCCGAGAAGTGGGCCTCTTGATGCAGAAAAGGGTCTCCTGAACCCAATTTAGCACCCTCTAGCTCAGTTGCTGCGGTCTGCTTGATTCGAATTTTGGTAGTGCACGAAACCTATGAAGTCTTCCGTTTGAACAAAAGGTGCCTGCCAAAATTTTGAGGGGATTACATCATACTCTCACCCGTGCTTCCCGCCAGCAGGGGGCCCCGTCTGCCCCCTTCCTCCTGTGCCGCCTGTGGTCGAACGCGCTGCCATATTTGAGAGTGCCACTACTGAAAAGGCACTACCCCCCTTTTCTCCCACAGGACCATAACGTTGCGTGTTGAAGTCAAAACTCCGCACCATTATTGTAACTATAGAGAGACAACCCCTGGCAAAAGGTGGAAAGAGTCCCTCTGAGCCAAGAGATTGGGGAAACTTTCTGCTCTTCGTCGCACCGGTGCGATGCCTTGTGGTTTGTCCGGCGGGGGTCAAGCTAGAATAAAAAGGAGACTACCATCATGTGGATGACATCAAAACTTAAGCGATTGGAGCTAACTGTGTATGGAAGTCCGAATGAACAGGTCATGCCAGTGCACTGCATGTCCGCCGTTCATTGGTATGGCAGTTGTGGGCCAATGCATCGATTGTATTGCCCGGAAATTGCCTGGCTGCGCGTGTAACTTAACATCTTCTCAAACCTACCGCTTCAGCCGATAAAATCTGCAAACTGACAATGGGTTACGGTCTCGCTTACCGTAATCGCAACTAACTGAAACACAATTTGGGGTGCGAATTGGTCACAGCGAGCTGCCTTTCACGCCTACAGAGTTCTCATGAGATTTTACTTTCCGGTTTTGACGAGAGCGGGTTGTGTTCGAGACCGGCTTTGAGAAAGGCCACTTTTGGCGCTTCCAGGTCGATACTGGCGCATCTGTTGCCTGGACAGTGTTGATACAGGCCAGAGACTGTAGTTATCCAACTTTGAAAGCGCCCAAAAGCAGGCAGACCCAAGACTCGCTATCGAGCTTACGTGAACAACTGCTACTGCACTGATCAAACCACTTCATTGCCGTTTTACAGTGGCTCGTGTTCCTCCGTGTCCGACAGTAGAGATCACGTGGCAGTGCCACGCTCGGATGTCGGCCTCTTGGCGCGGTTTCGATGCGTGTTACGCGGCTCATATTCACAGTTAGCATATTATTTTTAGTTCTCACGTTTATCAAATGGAGCCGGCTCTATTTCACTGGTATTGCAATGCTGCATTAAAACGGCACCTGATAAAACGACTTGAACCACATGACCTTGCACAGCCTAATGCACTGCAGGTGCCCCGAGCCTAAGCAAACCTCGACCACCTCTAGATTTGCCCGGTAAAATATATATATATATATATATATATATATATATATATATATATATCCCAACCACCAGACGACGCGGACAAATAGCACCAGATTTTGACGTAAAGCCTGATTGGCCCTGCGCACTGATCATGCCCACTTCCCCCAAGGCTCAATCAAATTATGCGCACAACTCCCAAGGTCTCCCAAAAAACAACATTAACCCATAACCGCTCTCCCCTTTACAAAACGATGCGTGCGCGCCTGACTCGTGCCCCTGTGATGCCGTCATCCAGTAGCACAGGCAGGGGGCGAAGACACGTGGGGCACATGCATCCTCCCCCTCGGACCCCAGTGCCCGGGCAGCCATTGAGGTTTTACGACGCACTCAGCTGTTGAGGCTATATAGCGTCGCCCGCCTCTTACCATGGCAGGAAGGGCGGACAGCGCGGAGAGTCGAACCCCGCACCTCTGGTTTCTCGAACTCGCAGTGCTTCACGTAGATGCGTTAACCACTACACTTTCAGCACGCCGGTCCCCAGTGCCCCAAAGGGCCCAACAGCACCTACAATTAATGACGCAAAGGAAATGAAGTGCTGGCCGGAGGACACATCAAGGGGCCCGAGGAGGGACCATTATTCTGAGGGACCGTTTCCCAAGCAGGGATAAGGCTGGGGGACCACGGTTTACTTGATCGGAGCCCCTTCCACTAAGAGGCTACCGGTATCGGCCAGCGGCCACATTGCCAAACAGGGGTCCTATGTTGGCAAGAGGCCCCAGGTCGGTCAGGGATAACGGTTGCGGAGTTTCGAAGAGGGGCCAAGTGGCCTCTCGGGGCCTGTGATCAATGCCCCGATTGGGGGCCGAAAGGCTCGCGATCCGGCACATTAAGGACCCCAGCCCGTGCGGCCGGAACCTCTAATGCCATTCAGAGGGCCTCCTGCGCCGATTGCGGACCCCCTAGAATAATGCGGGTCTGTATTTTCGTCAGAGGCCACAAACACCGAGCAGCCGGCTACATGTCAGTCTGAACCCTGAAGACCCATTTCCCAAGTATGAACAAGGCCGGGGCCCGCAATTTGGATTGATCGGGGCCCCTAAGACAATGACGGGCCCCTGTGTCCGTCAGGAGACCACAGTGCCTGTGTTGGCAAGAGTACCCGAGTTGATCACGGGAACATTTGCTGAGCATGGACAGGGAAGAGGCCCCGAAAGCCAAGAGGGCCTGTTGCGTTGGTCAGGGCGTTTGCCAATGAAAGGAGATATGAGTACTTATGAGAGACCACCATGAGACAATGGAAGGGTCCTGTGTCCCCTACCGCTCTACTCAAGGGGCCTCTTGCCCGGAAAATGATGAGGGGTCTCATTAGTGTTTGATAATGAATCGAAATGACGTCTAAAATGAAAAAAGACAACTTATGTTGTTTGAGGACATGCAATCGTTTGCAGAATTGATTAGTGAAATAAATTATATAAGCAAGTTTTGAGCTTGCGTGCTCGCAACCTTAGGGGCAAGAATATGAATGACGGGTGTTGTAGTTCCCGTAAAACCCAACGGAGCTGGTCGCCGCGACTAACACCAGGAAGCGGGTGCAGGGCGCGAGTTATGGTCGTTCAGGATTAGCTTGGGCGTATATGTCGCCTGTATAACTTCGAGGTAGTCCTCTGGACAGAGTAACAGTTTCTGCGGCACAAAAATAGATTCTACCTTTGCTGTTTAGTTTCAGCAACAGATTCCAGAACCAGCTGGCGGTGCTCTCAATGTCAATCCATTCCTAGCATCAATCTACAAATAGCGCAGGTGAAATACACGCCAGCACGCACACGTACACCTACACGTACGGTTTGATGTCCTAAAGCGTGCAAAGGCACTTCTTTCAAACGCGCCGTAATTTTTCGTCCGCCCGCTGGCCGCCACTTAGTTTTAGCCACGGAGCCGATACCCCTCGGCGTTAGAGACTATAACGTCAGGCGTCAGTGTTCGCAAGACTTGAGGGCTGCGAGCGCGCATCTTCAGAACTATGTTGCATATTCTGCCTTTGCCAATCTTAAACGAAGCTTGACCATGTCCCGAAAAACCTGGGTTGGGCGTGTTGGCCATGTTAATACAAGTTTTTAACCCCATTTCGACCTACAATCTAGGTTCACGGGGTCCCCAGCATTTCTGTCGAATCCAGAAAACTTATGGCGAAGCGTCCGAATGCGAGCAGCTTCGAATGGGTCCACTAAGTCATTGTAAAATGAGCAGCATCAACAGTTTATTGCGTGCAGCCGGTTGAGCATTCTTGCAGTATGCAGTTTCTTTCAGTTTATTGACTTGAGAAAACTATCATTGCATTTCCCGACGTCTTTTGGCTTCTGTTCAGCAAAAGAAGGTTAACATGCCAATGCAACGGAAACTCGCAACCCTCGAAATCGAGGGGATGCGAATGAGATCGCGATTACGACTGCAGGGGCCGTGATTGGTGAAGTTGTTTTCTATTAGAGGTGGATCAACATTAGGCGACCGTTTGTCGATTCCGCTCCCATCCCCCCCCCCCCCCACCCCGGCACTCCCTTATCAAGGCTCTGGTTGCGTCCAGCCGTTACAAGTGCAGAAGCCCATATGATCATTATTCAGGCCTCAGAATCCTCATTCTACTACATGTTCGAAGTGACGACGCATCAACGCGGAATAATGGACAACTGTCCTGTTTTACCACAGGCTTAACCCCGACACGATTCATAGCATTCCTCAGAAAACAGCCTTTTCCACATAAACTCTTTTATTTAGCGATAATCGACACTAAAACCTGGAAGAACGAAACAATCGTGCTGCAACACGGAGCCAACACCGCCCAGCAGCAGCGCGTGGATGGTCCAACATTTGTCTTTGTACCACGATACCCTCAGTGCCAGCCCCACCAGGCAGTCATCTATACGCCCCGCCCCTCACGCGGCCCTTCTCGTCACAGCAGCCGGTATCACTCGGTCACACAGGCGCCTGGCGCCGCGCGCACGGAATAGGTGCAGGGATCACATAATACATGATAAATTCCCGCGCAGCACGGCTAATTTCAGGTAGATCTAGTTCGCGATACCGCCGCCCGGGCGGCGCCACCGTCGGGAGGGGCGGGCTAACGCCTTGCACGTCTCATCGTCGAACAGCGCGCGCCCCTTGGTGCCGAACGCCTGGGCCAGGTGGCCGGCGTTGGCCAGCGCGTGGGTAGCTGTCGACGAAGGCGCGCAGGATGCGTTCGAACGCATCGTACTTGTGCACGGCGCGCGCCGTGTTGGTCAGGTCGAAACGGCTCTGTCGGCGCGGGCCGGGCCAGTGTGAGCGGCTGTTCTCGGTTCACGGCGGCACAGAATTGACGCGGTCACGCTCTGTGATCCACGCAAAAACCGCCAACACGTTAACCGCCGTATGTTCTACACAGGTTGGAAATGCAATATGCTTGCGCACGCACCCCACCCTCACAGCTGTTTGATTGGTCCCTGCTGAAGGGAGCTGACCCTCTCCTGGGAGGGAGTTGACGTCCGCCCTCCAGCGCCGTGCCACGGGGCGAAAGCAACCCATCCGCCAAGTCATGGGCACTGTGTCCACCTCATTCGAATCCCAAAACATGTAACTCAGCGCGCAAATTCAATGCTGAGTCCTTAACCGCGAAACTTACCACGTTCCGAGCTCGCCAGACCGGTCCGCTGCTGCACACCCCCCCCCCCCCCCCCCCCCGGAGCACCCCGACACCTTCGCCTGCGGTCTTACCTTCGACACAGAACGTACTTCCACATGCCCGGCGCGTTTTGTACGCCACCACGGCGCGGCACTGGTACTTGTGGAGATACGACGCCGTCCTCACGGACGCCACTTGCGTCTGGAAACTGACAGAGGACGTATAATGACGTGCGGGGGTCTCCACATGGGCTTGGAGAGGTCACGTGGTATAAACACTCGTAAACCACCGTCAGCCTAACCAGCCAGAAGAAGTCGAGCTTCAAAGCCCGGCAAAGCTCCCTGGCAACGAGCTACTCTGCACCCAAAATGGTACCAAAATCAGGTACGTTTTCTTCCTTCTGCGAGAATAGTATTCCAACATCATTCTCCTGAGTACATTTTTGGGCTCCAAAACACCACACGGGAGAGATACTAACGATCTGCACGAACGCTTTCCACTGCACGAGAATGACACTTCAGTTGAGGGAGGCGGCGTTTTGCAGGGATGATATTTAGAATCAGCGTCCTTGCTCAGCGTGGCTTGTCGCGCAAATCACCATATCCAAAATCAGAGGGGCAATCACACTTGAACAGACAATTTCGACCGAACGATCAAAAGGCACCACATGCACTTGGCAACATTAGCACCCTGTGCCAGTATGGCCCTCTCAAGGCCGGATGTCAACTGACGGTCTTTGACGATCCCGGTAACCCGACGCTAATCCTGGAACACCAACCAACACTGTCTGCCGCTGGTGGCCCGGTGTCCGGGCACTCGGATCAACTGGGCTACGGGGCGGCAAACATGGGAAATGTTTCAATGGCATCTACTCATTCATTGTCGAAGCCGGACACCGGCAGCGCTCGCTGCGCCTGGCGCCGGCTGTGCACCGCTCCCAGGCCTCTGTTCGGCACTAGGGAGCCCCCGGCACACCGGTCAACCTCTATTCCAACGGCATGAACTGACTGACTCGAACTAACTCTGACTCGAACTGAGCTCGAACTCGAACTGACTCGAACTCGTAGGCGTAGTAGCGCAGGAAGCCGAGGAACAGCTGGCCCAGGCTATCCGTGTTGCGCGACCGCCACGTGCGCCACGCAGTCGTCCTTGGGGATAGAGCGGATCGGGCTGGCCCGGCCGGAACTTCGCCTTGCACATCCGCTGCAGGTTCGGCAGCACGGCCGGACGCACGCCGCCTGGTGGACGGAGCGAGAAACAGTGAGGCTGCCTGGCGGACGGATTGGGAAGTAAAGTCTGTGGAATGCCCAGCGATTTATCAGGGCCCGGTTCTCATTGGCTCGCGCCCCAGCGGGCTGGCCCTTGAGGTGGCGTCACAAATATGAGCCAATAAAGAACGCATGAAATTCGAAATATGGGCACAGACAAATCAGCTGATATAACCTGATGTAGACATACACCGCGCAGGAATGGCGCACTTGAATATCATTCCAATGAAGTTATTGGCAAGGTATGGCGGGCCCCGACATAACTTCGATCACACTATCCAAGTGGGATCGACAGTTTCAAATGATAAAGTGAGGCGATCAGAAAAAGTGGAAATATTTTGTAACGACAACTCTGTAGCTTAAAATGTAAAGTAGTTATAACGCTACACGTCGTAACGACCTCATGCGATGGATGAGATTGGTTTATATGTACTTCCCAGTGTTCAACTTGGATCGAAAAAAAAAATTGGTTGCAGCAGACTGCGTAGTGTGGTTTGCTTCAATTTCAGACATCTTAATACCTTATTAGGGTATGGCAGAAGCATTGAACAGATGGTGGGACAAGCAGCACGAAAATCCACAGGAGATAAAGACCTGCATATCCGCCAGACATACAAGACGTCAGCAGTGCACGGAACGCCCAATAGGCGTTATGCGTCAGCAGTAAACAACTCGCTTGTAAACAAAGCCCTAAGTTCACCTCTCGGCCGAGAAGGGAATAGGCTTGGGCCGTGACAATCATAAATGGGTTTACCCAAACAGGGCATGGGCTTCCATTTACCAATGAAGACGGGCCTCGGGAACCGTTCTTCCTTGGGCAAGTGGGAAGCCTAAGCCTTCCTTCAGGGTATGCCCTTCCTTTCCTATGACGTCCAGGCCCAGGCCAATTTCCTACCCGGACGAGAGGCGAAGTACTTGCATTTGTTTGCAACTAATTCAATGATTGTTAAGGCAGCAACACCTGGCAACGGTCTATATGCCGTTGACGGTCTTGCGTGTCAGGCAAATAGGCCACGTCTCGACCACATGTGGATAGTGTGATCACAATTATGCCTTTATCCACAGAATTTGCCAAGTAATGGTCAATGGAATAATGTTTGAGCACGCCAATTCCTGTGCAGCGTCCGTCTCCATGGGGTTGAATCAGCCGATTCTACTTGCGCCCACATTTTAAATGCGAGGTGTTCGTCACTAGTTTACATCTTGTGACGCCATATATTGCTTCCTCAATGGACGGAGTCTAGGTGGTAAGTCAATGAAAAATTGGGCCCGGGAGTCGGTGACGCTTGCCAGCGGTAGGGCGAGGCCACCTGGCGGCCAGATCAGGAAACACTTGGCCACCTGGCGGACGGGCAGGAAAACGCGACCACTTTTTTGCCTAGCGGACAAGATATGACAGGTGCCGCCACCTGGTGACCAGTTCGGGAAATGTTATATCATGGCGGACACATCGGGAAGCAGCGAAGACTGACGGACATATCCGAAAAGTCTTGCCCCTTAAAATATAGCCCCAGTAGCAATGCCTAGCCTAAAGATGAGCTTACAAGAAACATATCACCAAAACTGGCAACATTATGAAGACCATAATTCTGAAACCATGCCATGTATCACCGCAGACACACAAACAATGACCAGCATCGTGTGCTTATATATCACGCGTCGGAGCACCGCCAGCTCGCTTCTGATGTCACGTATCACGAGTCACACAAGAACAGGAGACCTGAAAGCTGCATACGACACCAACAAACGCGACGCGCGGGAGGACGTCGCCACAAAACTGACCTCGCCGACACCAGTCGGCTGGAGGGCACGCCGCCAGAGTCCGACCGGTCCGGCGCCACCTGCCGCGCTGGTACTCACACTGCAGGAAGTGTATGACCATGAGCACCAGAGAGTATGAGCTGAGGGTGGCGCGGCAGGCGTCGTTGATGTCATGCGATTGCGCCCACAGCTTGACTATGACGATCAGCGGACACACCCGCTCGTCCACTGCAACAGAGACCGGCCGAGGGCGCCGTCAGGCGACGGCCGGCCGGCCGACACGGACGGGCGTAGTCGCCGCACACTGCACGCCGCGCACGACACCAGCGGGCGCCGGCAGGTTCTGAGCAGCGGATTCCCAGCCCAGGACGGGCCGTGCTGACCCGGCCGCGCCGCGAAGCCAAGCGGCGCCTGCGGGTCCCGAAGCCCGTCCCGCCCGCCGCTCCGCCGGAGGCTCACCAGCGGCACAAGGCGCGGGTCGGCAGGTGCCACGGGGTCCCAAAGCCCCGCTCCGCCCGCCGTTCCGTCGGAGGCTCAAAGCGGCACCTGGCGCGGGCTGGCCGGCGCCAGCGGGTCCCGAAGCCCCTGTCCCACCCGTCGCTCCGCCAGAGGCTCACCGGCGGCACCAGGCGCGGGTCGGCTCTGGCGCACCGCCGCCAGCCGGAGGTGCGCCACTTCACCGCCCGAGTAGCACTGCAGCAGGTTGGGTGTTGCGGATGCCCACCAGGTTGTTGCAGTTGAGGGTCCACCTGGATGCCGGTGGAGACAGAGAGGAAGCGCAGGATCGGCACCTTGGCGCGGATCAGCTCCATCCGGTAGTCCGGGTCTGCGGGGCGGCACGCGTCACACCGCCCATCACGGCACGCGGCACGCTCAGCCGCGGCGCAGTGCCGCCTGGCGCGGCCGAGTGCGGTCAAATGTTAACATCTGACGGCATTATGTGCCAGCAGGCTTCAGAGCCCCCTTGCCCGGACCGACCGTGCGGTGTTCTACCTCGCCTAAAGAGACACTCTAGAGACTTAGTACCAACCTGCGCTTATTCCATTCCATGACATGGTTCACACAGAAAGCGGCAATGCCGACAGGCGTGTTATAAAACAGTAAGCTGCACAGAGAACTTCAGTCAAAAACGTGCGACTTAAGCAGCCTGCTTAGACATCAACCCTCGACGCGGAGGCCGCCACGCCTCAAGTTCAAGAGGCGGCACCAGCATTCACTCGCGACATACCAGCATGCACCGCACAGCAGCCGGCGCTGCACGGAGCCGACGCGCACGCGACGGCTCGCTCCGCTGACCTTTGGCCAGCAGCCCGCTCCACCTCCGTCAGGATGCGCGTGGCATCGTGCTGCTGGTCGATCCGCGACTCGGTCAGGAACAGGCAGATGTCGACATCGCTCTGTCGCACGCGAAGCCCGTGCACGACGAGCCGACAATGTGCAGTTCACAGCGCTGGTACAGGTCCCTGACGGCGGATGTGTCGCGTGACCCTGTGCTGCTCACAGCGCTGATAAAGGTCCTGATAGAACGGCATTCAAATGATCGCATGACCTTTTGCGACTCACTTCGCTCTCCTCCAGTGTTTGGATGCAAGAAATGCATGGGGAGCAATCTCGAAAAATGAAAATGCTCTACGACATGCGAATTAACTGCAGGACTGCTTCCCCCTCCCCCAAACAAGGGCCAGACATACCCACATATTGACGCATCGTTACCACGTGCACATACCCGTAGTGCCTCCCGTACTTTATCCCTGAGGACAAGCTTATTCTTGTACACAACTTCATCCTGGCGGCAAGATTCGAAAATCTTCTTGATCTGGTCGGACACCTAAGGCATAGCCAAGACGAGATCAGTATCACACGCCCATGGCTACTGATTCACCTCTGACTGTTAGGTACTAGAAGATCTCTCGATCACGACGCAGCGGTTGTCACGTGGACATCTGCACAGAATACATCAAAACACTTCATAGATATTTTCTCCTTTTCATATCCACACAGCAACGCCCACCAATTTCGACAACTGACCAAGGCTGCGGAACACTCTTTACCTTTACAGCTTCAGCTCTACCCATCTCCCGCGTGTCCGCAGCGGCCGTACCGTGTCGACGCCGACCGCGGCGCCGGGCGAGCCGAGCGCGCCGGCGCGTCGGCGCGCTTGTGGCGCTGGTCGCGCGCCGGGCTGACTGGCTCCGGGCAGCCGCGCTTGGTGCCCTGGCGGCGCGCGCCCGGCCGACGTCGGCGTCGTCGGCCGCGAGCCGTAGCCGGCCGTCCGACTCCGAAGTCGTCGTGTCGCTCCCAGCCGGCGGTCGACGGCGGCGGACGGCGGCGCGGCCTGCCGGGGCGGCGGGCACCGGTGAGAGGCAGCTCACTACGACCGGGCACGCCAGGCAGAGGCAGCCACGAGAGGGCGGTGGCGGCCAGCGCCAGCGAGAGGCCGCACACTGAGGCCGGGCACGCGAGAGAACAGCAGCCACGAGAGGGGCGGTGGCGGCCAGTGCCGGCGAGGGGTCGCACACTGAGGTCGGGCGCGCGAGGGAACAGCAGCCACGAGAGGGGCAGTGGCAGCCAGTGCCGGCGAGGGGTCGCACACTGAGGCCGGGCGCGCGAGGGAACAGCAGCCACGAGAGGGGCAGTGGCAGCCAGCAATAGTGAGAGCCTGCACACTGAGGCCAGGCACACCCAGCATCTCATGTCTCCTTAATATGCCATATCTTCTTAAATGTGTTTCATTGCTCACACACAATAGCAAATACAGGTGGCATGCTATGCAGCTGTTCCTCTTTGCAGTTATAAGCAGTCCTGTTATAAGGTAAGCAAAATTTCATGGCATAACTGTTCCACAATCACCATGAGGCAAAGGATGCATCTCACCGTAGAACATTTTGCCAGAGGTAGTTCATCATCTCCAATTCTCCATATGGCCTGGGGGCCAGCCGGTGGTATGGAGATCCAGGACGCATATATGGGATGGCAGGGGGTGGGGATGCAAGACCAATGCTCTGCAACAGGGACCAGACAAGCCATATCACTGTCACTTTACAAGTCAGTTATATAGCATAACCTCATTCATGCTGCTGGGAATCTCTTTCATGGCAGGTCTTGAGTCACTGACAGGTCCAAAATATTGAGTGTGGCATATGCCATACTTGGGAAGCTATCCATGCCATTAAAAAAAATAATAATACAGACTTCTGGAATCCTGAAACCTCCAGCCATCCTGGTCAACCAGTTACCAGAGTTAAAAAGCATAACAGAGTTTGAAAACAAAAGATAAACCAGGAGTGAAAACAATGCTATGCTCAATCTCACCATAAAAGTAAAACAGAATATACATGATTGTCTCAAGATGCGAAGGTAGGCAATAAGAGTGTTGACATCTTTTACCTGAGAAACCATCCATTGTTGAGGCCAGCTTCTGTACATGATGCTACAGTGAAAAGCTCTCTGAGGGTTTCTGAATGGATTGAACAGAGCCAGACTTTGAAAACAAAGTCAAATGTCCTGCATTCCCAGACACACAAAGGATTTAGACAAGAAGAGTTTACTCTTCAATTTCACATGTCTAGCTTCTTCCAGGACATGATATCTTGCCTTATTAATACATATGCCTGAAAATGGAATGGCGTGCATAAGTGATGAGATCAGTATAATAGGCATAAGGCAAGTAAGAAATATGAGCAAATCAAATTTGGCACATGTGAGGTTAAATTCCCATCCTTCTGGGAAGATCTTTGAAAATATACATAACCTACTTTTTCAATTAAATATCCATTTACTGCACACACTAAACAAGCCCTTTCACACCCAAACAATGCCATCCAAAATGAACTGACATTAGAAAGCAACACCTTGAAGAAAAGGACTTGCATAAACCTCAGCATTTAAGTGGCATGCAATGCATGAAAATGCAGCAATTTATGGTTACTCAACCCACCAACATCACAGGAGTGAAAATGATAACAGGTTTGAGCTGAGGACTCACTTTTGTTTTCACACAACCAATTGAAACCAAATGAGTTCAATTTCAGAGTGGCAAGAACTAAGTACCAACCCTCCTGGACTGTTT
>NW_023596746.1:13310841-13398693 GCF_011947565.3 Pollicipes pollicipes
CAGCTGTACCACTACCCATCCTACAACCATCTTGCAATTTCCTAGCACGATTTTCCATCCTCGTCATTCGGACGGAAACTGCGCGCTTATCTCCGCATGAGAGCATCGCTTGCGTCATTTTAGTTTTTGGTTCCACTCGCATACCCTTACAGGGGGTTTCACATTTGTATGAGGTCTGAACTGAAATAGTCATCTTGAAGATCATTCGGCGCAGTTTACAGCCCTGTTCGTGTCATGAACTTTTTGTTTCTGTGGACGCGCGCCGCAAAATGAGCAGGACTATTCCGTGCGAACTATTTCAAAGCTACTCAGAATCCATGACGCCATCATAGCATCATTCAAGTTCTGTCAACCCACTGGCTATGCGGCGTTCGAGGTCAATGCAAATATAATTGTCGAATCGTTCATATCTGGCATTCGTGAGCACGACTTTCAGATACAGCGGCCGTCAACAGGCTCTCAACCAATGTTGTGCAAGCTATGCCAAATTTTAAAAGGATTTATGTTTTGTGCTTCATAATACAAGACATTATGCATTCTTCCATTACGGAAAAACCTGTAATCGAATAGCTTAACCACAGCGCTATAACCGAGTATGTGAATGCAAGTAAGGACCTTAATGAGCACTTCATTCTTCACACCCGCTATTGCGGCCGGTAATTACAGCTTTGCCATCAGATCTCAGCACCAATAGATGGGCAACACAGGCCTCAGTCACGGCTATGACGATATAAAATGGTATGGTGTGGTAAAAGGCATGCTAAAATGTAATGTATGGGAATATAATGCACATCGTATGTAAAATGTCTCTCGCTGCCAAGCTTGACATCAACTTTGATACTTTGAATGGATCGCTACGCGCGCGTTTAATGCAGCTTAAGTTGAACAATAGGTTGGTCAATGTGGGACGGGAGACGGGTTGAGTTGGGTACATATTTGAGGAAATTGCGCGTGTGGGTACGGATATGGGTACCAGCAATCTACGAAACTTACGGTACAGATGCAAGAATCATCACACAGTGTTACTGCTGGCTCCACTCTTCGTCATAAACTCTCTCAACCCTTCAATTCAAGATCTCCTGATGCCCAGGTAAAAAGACAGCAGCTTTAGGCCTTTCTTGTTAAAACCAAGTCAACCAGCACATCCTACCACATCCCGTTGCCACGACCTCAAACTGTATCACCTCTGACGGTGGTGCTGCTGCACATGCTGATTTATTATTTAGCTATGGGTGAACATGTACATTGTATATTCCTATTAGAGACGCATCTTTTTCATGAAATGTCAGCCCGCAGCCCGGCCCGCTGCCCGCCCGCCCGGCCTGTAAGGGACACAACCCACTATAGACCGCTGTGCTGCAATGTCAGGCCGCAGCCCGGCCCGCCCCGGCCAGCTAGGGATACAGCCCACCACAGACCGCTATGCTACAATACTGACTCGGCGCTAAGTTGCAAGTACTAAGTTAATTACGATCTGCACTGTGTCATTTCAGATGACATGACTGATAACCAAATATATTCCGCTCCTTCTTAGGGTTCCATAGCACCGGACAATGAATGGCGAGTTAGCGCCTATGGATGGGAAAGCTAGCTGGCTCTCTATCAAGTTGGAGAGCTCAACTGCCGTAAGTTGGAGGGGGCTGCGCCCCTTCAACCGGTACGATCTCACACCCTGGCTGCTGCAGACTGCGTACATCACGCCTGTACAACACGCTCACATCTCAGGTAAATCCTGAAAGTTCGGAGCCGGTGGATGGCGTGGTTAAACACCGTCCGCAGACATGGCCTTGCCTGGGGCACCGACAGCAACAAAAACGCTCAGAACTGCCCTCTTCCTGGCGAGACGATCGCCAGCAAAACCAACCCCTATGCGTCCGATCTTCAGTCTCAGCACGGAGCGTTCAGATGTCCTGAGGCTGGCCGACCAGCTGACCACCACCCACCGAATGGGCCTTTGGCAAGGGAGCCCCGCTTGAGGCCGGCAAAAGTCCCTCGTGCTGTAAATGGGCTGGCATGTAAGCGGGCCGTTGCATGATGCGGAGCTCCGCCGACTGGGCCGCTCCCGTCCGGCGTCCCCAAGGCCACTGCCTGCAGAGCACTGCAAGTCAGCGCCGTGCAGGCGCCGTGATCGTGCAAGGATGGGCACTGGCCCCCCTCCTCAAGACCATTCCAGCACCCCGACAGCTGGTCCTGTCCCGTGCTATGTGGCGCACTGGCTGCAAGCTGCACCGAAGCGGCTGGACATTCCATGTCACGGCTGGTCAGCGTTGCGGTGGCTAGCTGGCTCCTGGACCGACACCCCGCGGGCGCGCGAGACAGCCACCTGTCTCAGCGGTGGGGCGCGCCCGCAGTGGCCGACCGGCAACACCCGCGGGCGGCGCACTCTGGCAAGGTGGTCACTACGCGCACGTCGACGACAGCTCAGAACGCGGCACGTTCGTATCTGCTCGAAGCATTGCACATCTCCATATGCCGTTTGCTGTGAACAACAGCATTAATCTGCATGGCTTTTACAGGAGAAACAATGAAATACAACTGGGAAGTGACTCGCTATATGTAACCTAAAAGGTGTCAAACTTGATTCCCATGAAACCATTGGGGATATGGCGCTAGGTCGGATTAAGATGGGAGACTCTCAGAATATTTTCTGAGCTTTTGTGCCACGAAAGATAAAAAGCATCTCAGCACTCTTCACTTTAGGATGATTGCTAGTAGACAATAAAGACGCTTTTCAGCACCGCACGCAGCACTTTCAAAACTGATCAGGGCCTCCACTTTTCAACATCGGTTGTGGGGAATGAGCCGATGAAGTTGACCCAGCCGACCCGCAAAACCTGATTTCTTCCCGGGATTTCGGCCGCATATATTCGCGTTCCACATATCAAGGATTGAAATATATATGTTTTGTATGAATATGTAACTGGTGAAAATCGGGCGATGAAAGATTGTTTTAAAGAAGAAAAACATCCTATTTCGAGCCCACATCAAACCGCAGTTGTGAAAAGCTCATACTTGTGTGTAGTTCACAGAAAACATACAGGTAAGACGGTCCGATATGACCAACGAAAATAGCTGTTGCTTATCGTTGATAGGAGGCGGCCCGAGGGTAGAAATACAGTTTTAGGCTGAATGGTGTTGTCTCACACCGAGCCGACCAGTGAAGAGCGCACATGACACACTTTCTGGGCAGATGCCTCCGAGAATGCGCATGCGCACTGCCAAGAAGTACCACCAGCTAACATTGAAACTAAACTTGCACGACCTCAGCAGATATCTCGACACCGGCAAGGACACAGTAAATTCATGCTGGTTAGCGGGAGAGTCGCCAGAATGGCCGTCATAATAAATAGCGCGATCAGTGCTTCGATATGAGTCTGAAGTGAATATAAACAAGAACGGCCTTGCCTTCGTGATGCTTCGGCGTAATGATCTGCGGCCTCCAGTTTGCCAGGAGGTATTAATGCCTTGTCGAAAACCAGTTGGCTAAGCAATGTTATCAAGCAAGCAATGAGTATGTTCGGAAAATTCGACAGATTGAGGCTGAATGCAGTTCCCTCACATAAGTTCAGTAACACCGTACCAATATTTCATTCACTCGGCAACATACCGCGCAAAATGCGCCGAAATTGCGCCTCGTCATCCTTTTGTGAAGCAATCGGGTGGTAGAAATACCGCAAAAATCTACTTTAGATCCTTGGCCACCATCATGCTGCACGGTAACTGCTAGCTAAGAAATCAGTCCTTATAGCACAAAGGCGGCACGCATATAGCTGCCGCTCCCTCCCCCCTATCAAAAATAGGGTTTGTATTAAAATGTACGCAACTAAACGTTGACGGCTAAAAATGTCAGGTAGACACGTCAAAATAAAAAGATCAAAAGCACGCAGTGCTGTTATACGACACAAAAAGAGCTGTGCGAGCCTGTGGCGCACTGAGAGCGATTTTACTTTTTTTATTTGCTCCTCCGTCGCAAAATCATGTGTACATTTCTGGTAAACCCACGTCCGGCTGGGGGCAGTTGATTTCCTCCCTCCGGTTTTGCGAGTACAGGTCAAAAATGAAGGATCGCAGCAGCACGAAACTGCAGTGCCTGTTAATCTGTTAATTTGGCATCATTCGCGCGGATTGAAGTTTTGATGTACCAACATCAGTGACCGAGGACTGGTCAGGGAGGTCAACCTATAAAAAACTGAACACAGAATTTGCATGTGCCATTTGCAATTGTTCAAACTTTCTTTTGTAATAGAGCATGCCAGTACCTGCAATTTTGTATCCTGCAGATTTTCAAAAGGTGAGGCCAGCGACCAGAGGTCATGTAAGTTTGGCTAATTTCGTAAATAATGCAGATTTGAACGTTTATTTGTGTGGGTTCGGTGTTTGTATTTAAGGTAAAGAGTACTAACTTACCTGCACAACCAACTTTTAAACACAGAGCATATGGCCTTGGCCAAGGTCATAACCTGTCTATATGGGCACCCTCTGCAAAACACATACTGTACGTGTTTTTGTGTAGTTTCGGTGTTTGTTCATGAGGTAAACAGTACTGACTCACCTGCACAACCATTCTATGACCACAGAGCATGTAGCCTTGGCCAAGGTCATGACCTGTCTCTATGGGCACCCTCTGCAAAACACATCCTGAGCTCATAATAGGCAGTTTTCTTGGGTAATTTTGGACGCGGATTTCGAATACTCCACAGAAAACATGTTGTGATATCATCCTAATTCATCACGAGATGACAATAGGTCACATGAGAAAATGTAAGGTCATACGAGGTCATCTAAGGTCGATGACTTATTCTGCCAGCAGCGGAGAGGCCAAAAGTGAACCTGACGACGCATGATTTGATGTACCAACGTGCCTATTCTCAGTTCGCTACAAATACATAACCAAACGTCGAAGGGAAAATGCAAAATGTGGACGACAGCTATGCGATCTTGAGTGCTTGCAGACGTTCAATGCACTATTTCTGACAAAAGAAAGGCATTGTACTGGTCACATAAACCCGGCTAGCAATTCATGTTTTTGGGGTGGTTCATAAATATAATTACGTGGACCTCATATGGCCTTTAGGTCAATCTATAATGGTATTTTTGTGTCTAAAATATTTTTGTCCAAAAGCTGCACCTAAAAAATAAACTTAGACAGGAGCACATTGCGATAAATATCGTTCTTGTAGGGTGCTGGTGGACCAATTTTGAACGATGAATTGATCTGACCCTCATCGTGCCCTTGCGGATGAAGAGAAAGGGTTGGAATGGACTCCCCACACTACCGCTTATTTCCGTGCCCACAATATCGGTTATGGCGTGTCGACATGGGTTCTAACTGCATCTATAGGAGCGGCCATTTTTGACCTATCGTGGCCTTTGATAACCTCAAATTCGATCCAAGATAAAAAATTTGGCGTGCGTTCTTAGTTTTTTGACGAAACCTTCAAAAGAGTTTTTTTTCTCATACGGCGTTTGAAAATTGGAGATACTTGGGGAAGCCAACTTCCCCGGCCGGGCGCGCTTGTATCAGACCCCGGTCGTACGCGGGTTAACAGTCAGGTTGAATCAGGTTGGTGATGAAATCAGGTGAAACAAGCAAGTCATCTATTTGTGAAACTCGTGCTGTTTCATATTTGCGATTATGCGTGCACCATTTCCGTGCACGTATAATCGCGTGAACCCCGCTGACAAGTAGGCGTAAACACATCCGCGATATACTAAGTAATGACAGAGTGGGTAACGAAATCGTAAAAACTTCGGAAAGCCCTCGACTCAAAGAACGGCGCATTTTGTGGATGCGTGCGTTTGTAAATGTGTGATTTCGTTCCTCTTAAATAAAGTCGCCTCCCCTCCCCCAAGAGCCCCCGCAGATAAAAGACCCGACCCTGGCCGCGGTCGTATTAAGGGGCCCCGACCCACGAGGTCGGGCCCTCTAATGCCATTCAGAAGGCAATTTGCGCTGATTTGGGGGGGGGGGGGCCTGAGTCAATGAGGGTTTGCATGTCAGTCAGGCGCCGCACTGCCAGCAACAAACAGTCGGCTCTATGTCTGTCTGAGCGGCCTAAGGCTCTATTTCCCAAACACAGAGAAGACCGGAGCCCGCGATTTACATTGGTCGCGGTCCTTGGGTCAATGAGGGGCCCCCTGTGTTGACCATGGGCTTGCAGTGCCTACTAGAGAGTCCTGTGTTGCTGAGTGGCCCACGTCGGCCGGGGGCGGTGTTCGAGGGGCCCGAAAATGAGCCCGAAACGCCACCCGGGCGTAACGATCAAGGGCCCGATTGGAGGCTGAAGGGCTTGAGGGGTCCGAAGGCTATAGTCCCAACCAGACCAAAAGACGAAGACCTGTTCCGTGCTATCTTTTGCTGGGGCCGGTCGACAAGGCCTTAGGACGCCCATAGAAGATAAGTTAATAGGTGCATTTAATTTTTAGCGCTGTTAATGAAGCCTAACCATGAATAAATGCCTCCAGCAGCCTGCAATTTCACACGATCTGATTAATTGGCCTTTTGAAGAATTAATAACCGCCAACCGATACAAGCACAAGTTGGATGGAAGACTGACCTGTGCTACTCGTCGTGAGCTTGCAGAACAGCGTGCACACCGCAGGCCACGTCTGGCTGCTCATGAATAGCACTTATCGTTGTGGTCAATTTGTACTGTTTACGACTTTATCCAGCAAGACCCGTTGCACCGAGTTACTTGGCGGGGGGGGGGGGGGGGGTAGAGACACCGTATTAACATTTATGGCCTCAGATCACCGCACGGGATTCCGGGAGCATGTTGTTTATGGCGTACTAAACAAACACAATTCATGATAAACCTTGAACTGAGCATAGTAATGGTGAAAATCCGCTTTGCTGATCATCTGATGCGATGAACCAGTCTTCAATCGGCGGTCTTGATCGCGTGTCCATTGCCCATTTGGGGATCATGACTTGATGACTATACGACGATGACTGTGCTTTGAGAAATGCTACCTGATAGAGCTGCTCGCGGCTATCTAGCTTCGTTCACACGATGCCCGTTAAAAGCAACGCAAGCGGCCTGGGTGTAAAATTTCCTGAAACCTTTCCGTGATTAGGAGCTTAAGTGCTGGACAATGCAGACGATTGTGGGTATCGGGTGAATACAACTGATGAGGGACGGGTATCGGTGGGTATGGGGGTTGACTTGTTGGGTTGGGTTGGGGTGAGACTATAAAAGTGTGGACAGTGTAACATTGGGGCAAACACGCCTTCCAGCCAAGACTTGTGGGTAGACACCAGCTGAGACTTATCAGTCGAGGAGTGTCGGAAAGTGAAAGCGTTTTAAGGGATTGCACGGAAATTTCTTTGAAATCCTCGCATTTTCTCCCTTCGGGAATTTCCTCCCGGGCGGGAGCACTGGCTATCAATCGGCAATTTGTGTTGGCATCTTAGAGATGGGCAGCGTTGCGCCAGCTCATTCCTTAGAGGTGGACAACACTGCGCCAGCTCATTCCTTAAAGATGGACAACACTGCGCCAGCTCATTCCTTAGAGATGGACAGCGCTGCGCCAGCTCATTTCTTAGAGATGGGCAGCACTGCGTCCGCTCATTCCTTGGACACGAATGCTCGAATCGTGGAAAACAAAAAAAATGTTGTGTTCTGTACATATACTATCATATCATTTCAACAGTATAGTAGCTGGTATGATGATAAATAACAACTTTGATGTCAGGTTTCAACATTTTTTTGCGTTTTTGTTTTTGCATCCACACACCCTACTAAAAATATATATTCCACCCCACCACACGAGGAATTCCCATTGCATACAGAAGCGCACTGAGAGCGGTGTGAAAAAATGTGCATCAGGCCTATTCAAATTTGCAATCTAGCCACTTACGTGGTTTTGAGCTAAGGTACATACCTCTACAGTATGTTTAAACAACAGAAATGTCGCATAGCAGCGTAAATGACATAGACAAATGCTCTACGATTGCACAGGTTTAAGTTAGGGATATGTGCTCCACGTACTCTTCGCATTTCTTGTATCGGCTGTGAAAGCAGACCGAGCCCTTCACATAACCAATGATTGCTTAAATTATTTGTAAGTCTGCACACTTCAATGCATACCTACCTCACAAATGCCTGGATAATCATTGTTGCCGCCGTCTCCTTGATATCACTTCCAAACGAAATGCGCACTTCAAAATAAATCCCCAGCCCGTTTCGGGCCTTTCGCCGGTGCCCGGCCCAATCAAAAGTTGAACTGAAGTGAACTTCCCCGGGCCGGCCGGCCAGCCGGCGGCGGCCAATTTCCCCAAGTTCACACCGCCGGAGGCATTCCGCGCCGGCATTCCCGGTGGTGCTTCACGGTTTTCCGCGCAGGAAAAAATTCGTGAGAACCGGGGTTAAGCCGGAGCATATTATCCGAGCCTAGCCTTTCCATTTCATGTAATAATTTAGTCACCGGTCTTTTTGGCCAGGAGAAGGCAATGGGAGACCTTCTCCGTACCGTACAATTACACGACGCGTACGTCCCTTGCCATGTCAGCCTTTGGCCTGAAGCCAGCAGACCTTTCCATCTCAGTCGGACTAGCTTGATAAGGCCTCAGATATTTTCACACTCAGAATGTATCGCACGCCTACCTGCTTCAACGGCTTGTCTTTAGCACTCACTTATCACGAGGGTGGTCCTTCGCTACTGCAGTTTTGCCATCGCACGATTCCACTAGGCCCTAACGTGGCATTCAGATCCGCTGAAAATGGTCAGCACTGAACATACATAACAATGAACAGCACACAACAGTTTCAAGAATTTGCTAAGAGAAATCACAAGTTCCTCTCCAGTCAAGTGCAAGATCCCCCCCCCCCCCCCTCCCAGTGAAAACTCGGATTTGCGGGCAGCTCGCGCTAGGCTCACGACTCTCGACCAGGTTTTTTAAACGATTCTGACAGATCGGAATCGCGGCGGATGTGTGCGCTCTGTATGTGGCCGAGCATTTTAAGCTGAGGCGGCTGTTCTTAAACATAAAAAGAAGAAGATACAGCTTTGAGTAGCCGCTTTTGACACGTCGGTGGTTACTGATGCTCAGCAGCACACTCACCTGCTTGACATCTCCTGTCTCCCACCCAGGCAGAAACGGTGGGCACCGCGCGGAGTTGAACCTCGCACCTCTACGTTCTTAGACGGTCAGCTTCACCACTACACCACCGGTACCCAATTCTTGGCGGGCCAGTGATCATTGTGATTGAGACCAAAGCAGCCACTGTAGTGGTCAACAGTGCGCTAGTGGTGAACGCGAGCGTCAGAAGGGAAAACAACGCGAATTCGTTGCGGTAATGAAGTAGCATTGATGTAAGAATTATTTCGACGTGCGGCAGATACTGGGCCAAGCATTTCATGACTGTCATATCATTTTCAACTACACCACCGTCTTTTCAAAGGGCTGGGAGGCCTATGTCAGACAGATCAGATAGACAAGACAGGTTTGCAAAATGTATTGCGCAACGTAACATCACAGTCCATGTTTTCGATCTTTTTCGTGTTCACGTCTTTCAGCTGGAGTTTGATTGGCGCAAATGTGTTCCAAAATCTGGGCATGTACATGGCCAACAGGTGCTACCCATGATTACGACTGTTCTGCTGGATTTCATCATGATCGGTTCGACTTTATGAACAGCGGCGACCGCAAGCCAGATAAGACGGTCGGCGTAAAATGCGGGGTATCCAGCTGGTGGGGCATTGCAAAATGTTAAGCTTCGAACTTGACGTAGTTCGAGCATGGCACAAAGTTCCGAGCATAAGGCAAACGTGATCGGTCCCTCGGTTCTTTTCATGCGACACCATAATACCTGGGATACAGCTAAACAGTTTTACGGTACACACTCAACGTTCATACACATAAACATTTGCCGTCAAGTTCCCTTGAACACCTACGCATCTGTGGCATAACCCAACGCAGTCATGCAGTGGTCCAGCCAGGTTTTATGGTCGGAACGGCTGGTCGCAGCTCTTGTTAAAGGAGGCCGGTTGTGTGGTCCGGGCCCTGAAATGCCAGTCAGAGTACCATTGGTACCAATCAGGGCATTTTGACTAGATGAGGGCCTCTATGTCTGTTATGTACCACTAATACCAAATAGCCGGCTTCGTGTTGGTCTGAGTCTGAGGAACCCATTTCCAAAGCAAGGACAAGGTCGGGGCCTGCAATTTACATTGGTCGGGCCCCTGAGTCAATGAGGACACCTGTTTCGTTCAGGAGTCCACGGCGCCCAATAGGGGTCCATGTTGGCAAACAGTCCGAACCGGTCTGGGGCAGTGTTCGAGGGGCCAGAAGAGGAGCACGAAGAGCCTCTGGGAAACCGCAATCAAGAACGCGATTACAGGGCCTGAAGGGCCCTCTAATCACGATCCTGACCCAGGACCCCGGTCCTGCGGGTCAGGGTCCCATCCTACATCAAGGACCCTGACCCATAGGACTGGGGTCCTGGTGATCCCGTGTCGCAACGAGCCTCGAGAGGGCCATGACTCGCGCTGGTCGGGGCCTCTGGCAATGGACGCAGATATGAGAAGTTTCGACAAGGGTCCATAATGAGGCAATGGAAAGGCCCTGCGTAGGTCAGGGCCCACAGTAACGAACAAAGGCCCTCCACCCACATCTCAGCAGGAAGCCAGTTAAGCCAACTGGAGTCTTGGTGCCACTTATTGAACCCCTGGGGCGATAAGAGATGCTTTTGCCTCAATGAGACCCTGAATGGATCCTGACGAACTCGCTAGGTCAGAGCGCCTCCCGCGTCGGAGAGGAGACAAATGCAAAATATATCCCTCTAAGCGTCTCCAGATTGACCAGGGGAACCCGAGCCGTGTCTCTAGAATGGCAGCCGGCAGGCCCCCCGCGCTGGAACGGAATGGCTCTTCAATCCCTGGCAGGGAAATATAATGTGTCCCCTATTGTTCTATCTAAGGGATCCCTTACCCCAAAAAGCAAGGGTTTCTTTAATATTCAAAAGTGTGTCTCGAAATAAGGTAAAAGACGGAATAAGGCCATTTCATGTTGGCAGGCGGATGTCCATCTTATTTTCAGAATCGACTGGTGAAAGAAATTACAAAAAAAAGCTTTGAGCCTGCACGCTCGTCACTTAAGGAACAAGAACACCAATGTCCGTGATCGCAGTTCCCATCAGGCCGAGTGGCGTTGTCCGTGCAGCTAACACCAGGCAACGGGGGGGGGGGGGGGGGGACCTGGGAAGACGTTCGTCGTAAAATAATCTCTCGAAACTGTATGAAGATAAATTTCCACCGCTCAAGATAAAAATGGAGCGTACGTTTCACCTGTAAAATTTCAAGGCTGTCCCTTGGCAGCTTAACAGCAGCAGCGAGATAGGTAGAGATTCTATTTTACATTCGCCAGTTCTACCAACTGATTCACCAGTTTGCGGTGCTCTGAATGCTAATCCGCTCCTATCATGCATCTACAAATCGCGCTAGTAAAACATACATTGTCTTTCAAACGTACGAACTGAGGTATTGAAGGTTACAAAAACGGTTCTTTCAAAAACAGATGACGCGCCGTTCGGCCTTTGGAGACTGCAACGCCGGGCGTCAGTGCTTTTTGTCCCCATGACTTCTGAGCGCGCAAGATCTAAAATATATTATATAATTTTGCATTACTTGATTCAGAGCGACGGTTAAGCATTTGAAAGCGGACATGAGTGGCCACGTCAATCATGGCGACGTCCTGATCGACAATCTACGCTCACGGGGTCCTCAAAATCCCTGTACAGCCCAGAGCAATTTCGGCCACCCTCCAAGGTGCCATCGTCAAGCGCGTGTCTACTGAACCAATTCAAAATGAAGTAGTGTATTCCAGTGTATTCCACGGGCAGTGTATTCCACACAGTCATTGGACGCATGGCTCCTTCAGATTACCTTCCTCAAAATACAAACAGGGTTGTATCGTCAGAGTGCCTTCTTGCTACTGTTTCAGTTAAAGCAGGTAAATTTTGAAACACCATGTGGAAAATCGTGTCCCTTAAAATCAAGTGGAACATATCTGCATATTTTGTTTAGGAGCTCTCACAGCGGACCCTTTGGGAACCCCATGCCCCCTCCCTCCCCCCTGCTCCGTTACCGAGACCGGCTGGCGCAGTATGACCTTTTATGTCGACCCACCATAAAACCTCAAATCATCAAGACCCTGGCTGCGCCTCTGCCGTCGAGTCATTCCGATTTTTGCCGTGGCTCCAAATGCTTGGCTTCATGTTAAGTGTCGCAAGCAGGGGGTCGGAGATGGAAATACTAAAACGATTTTTTGCTAAAAATATATTTAAATGTATCGTAGGCCAGCAAAGTTTCTTGCATGCTTAAAATAGCATCGCATGTGCTTCATATTATTTTCACATGTTCACCTGGAACTCATTATCTACGTGTAGTCTCGTTCATATCCATATATGTCATAAATTTGGTAGAGGGGCAGAAGACGAACCCCCGGGGCTTCTATGTGCATACGCCCCCGTCTCTCTGCACAGTGATTGACGCTTGCCTTGAGTCGTTCATAAGACTAAAATCATGCCTCCTCCGCCAAGGACGCATTCTGAACGACCAGCATGCATTTTTGGAGCACTTCCAAAGCCATGCAGTGCGGACAGGCAACGGTGGAATGCATTGTTACTAAAGCGAGCCTGACATTTTACAACGCGGCGTAAAAATGAACAGGTGTAAAGTTAAGACTTGGTAAGACTTGTCCTGCGGTCGGTTAGCGGTTGGTTACCACCGCGTCTTTTTTAGCAAGCCGGAAACTGCAGGTGAGTCAAGTTGTTTCTAACTCCGTTGTTTTATTCCAGACCATCTTACCACTACTGCGATGCTTCGACAGCGCATAATTCCAGCCTGACCCACAATGCGCAGTTTGTCGAATGGTCACTGCTGGGACATACCCGACGGCGTCAAATAGCGTTGAATAAGTTATCTGTACGTATTATCCCCTTGATCATCCTCGATCTGCGATACCGGATTGCGTGTACGGACGCCATCTACGTAAATTGGGCATCCCACAAGTGGTGATGCTAAGATTCATGGTTGCTCGCGTGACAAATTGAATATCCTTTCGACGGCTTCGCTTTCGCTCACTTTGTTTCACCACGTATACAACAAATAGTAACCCTACGGGCTTAAAAACTAACCTCGCTACTAATGCAAGGCGCTTATCAATACCCGAACCAAGTTTTCAGCACTCATGAGCACTCTTCACCAGAGGGCGTGGTCTTGAAAAAATGAATTGAGGGAGCTGAGCAGTGAAAAATGAGGCCACTCATCCACATATGCCGACAAGGACTGTCCCGGATTCCGCCTACTCTCTTCTCAATGTGGTAGAGAGGGGACGCCCCCCCCCCCCCCCAAACTGAATAGGAAACTGCATCCCTTCTCTTCATGCTCGTACATGCGTGCTGTGCAAATTTCAGGATCTTCCTGCCCTCTGTTAAACCTGCACGTAGGTCAACAAGCAAACGATGCCTGACAGTGAAATAAACCTGCAGACGCACATAATCGAAGATAGTCTAATATATGAAAGCTTCGTTTCACCACGAAGCCTCTACAGAAAGGCTATAAATATCCATACCGTAACCGATGTCCTTATGCAGTTCGGGGGTTCAGCCTGGTTGAAAGATGCCTTGGTTCTAAATGGAACGAAAATAAAAAAATGACAGTTGTGTGCATGTGTCGGCATGACAGCGATGGCGACGAAATACGCAGATTTTGCTTTAATGTTACCCGGAAGTCGACTGCCCCCCCCCCCCCACACCCAGTGATTTGGTCTTAAAATATGCCCTGTGTAGCCAACTGTTAGCTGGCGCTAGATAAAAAATGAGAAGCAAGTGTGACTAGAGGCTGCAACGCTCGAAACTTTGCCGGACATTGATGCGGACTAGATTGTATGCACAAATCGCAAACATAAAGGGTGACACCTTCTGTCCTTAGTGGCCATGCATCTCAACAGAAAGCCGCACTTCTGTCTGGACTAGCTTGTACTGATGTGTGCCATTATAGTCGGGTAAAGTTGATCACATCGCAATGCGGTGTAAACTGAAAGGGCCATTCTCGGTCGGTACGGGCCACATGGGGACGCTGGCTTCTGACAGTATGTAACGGGAACTGTTTGCCAGAGTCCAGGTAGCACGCAGTACGGCTTCGTGGCACGCTTGGCAATCCACGTCATCATGCTAGCGGTGCCTGGCCTTTCCTCTGGCACACCGGGCCATTGGGGCCCCATAAAAACGACTCGTCTCTATCAGATAGAAATCAGAGGCTGTGGTCAGCGGGTCAGCCCAAGGTGAACGCGCCGCTCGCGAGAGGCTACCGGGAGGGCGCGGACAGGAACTGGCCGCTTCGCTCCGTTGCTGCAGAGGGGCGCACCGGATGACCTTCCCGTGCCGTCCTCTCTGGGAGCGGATCGGCCCCGCCTCTCTCTCTCTCTCTCTCTCTCTCTCTCTCTCTCTCTCTCTCTCTCTCTCTCTCTCTCTCTCTCTCTCTCTCTCTCTCTCTCTCTCTCTCTCTCTCCTCTCTCTCTCTCTCTCTCTCTCTCTCTCTCTCTCTCTCTCTCTCTCTCTCTCTCTCTCTCTCCTCTCTCTCTCTCTCTCCTCTCTCTCTCTCTCTCTCTCTCTCTCTCTCTCTCTCTCTCTCTCTCTCTCTCTCTCCTCTCTCTCTCTCTCTCTCTCTCTCTCTCTCTCTCTCTCTCTCTCTCTCTCTCTCTCTCTCTCTCTCTCTCTCTCCCCCTCTCTCTCTCTCTCTCTCTCTCGCTCTCTCTCTCTCTCCCCTCTCTCTCTCTCTCTTCCTCCTTCCCTCCCTCTCTCTCTCCCTCTCTCTCTCCGCGCAAACATTCGGTTTATCGTCCAAATCAATGTGGGCGAGGAAACGCATTCAAACCACTGCTCCAGAAACATGCCACGTGTGCTGGCTATATCCACTTTTCGAATATCACTTTCAAGCCTCGTCGCAGATAAAACACACGAAAACACGTGATCGTGCTAGATGCGCCGGTCAGTAATCCGAGTCGAACACAGAGGTGATCAGCGGCAGTGACTTCCACCCCTCGTCGCCACGCCTGCGGCCACCGTCCCGACCGTTCCGCAGTTTCAGATAGTCTGCCGCACAAGCCGAGCAAGCACCTCGTTTGCACACACGCGCGCCGGTTGCGAGGCCGCTGGTTAGTAATCTCGCGCAGGTCGTCGGAAGCGCTCTCGCGTGCCGTAAAACAGTGCGGGCTTCCCAGACAGCAAGGTCGCGGCCAGGGGTGGAATGCACCGCGCGGACCAATCATCCGCGTCGTTAAATACAGCATGCTCCGGTCCGTTGCGTTCAGAAGCATGAAGTGATTTCAGATGGACCACCAAATTGTTAACGCAGTTCCGCACGTCGCTGCTGGCTCCGGCAAACCGGAGTTCTGCGCTGTCTGGCTGTTACTATCGGGTGGTAAGCGTCAGAAAATTAGGATTGGTAGAAAGTCGGACCTTCGAACTCTGCGATTTCTAATGCTACAGGTACAGTTATCAAGTTAGCTGCTGCTTTTTGTAGCGATGTCCACCAGCTGCCAAGTTCCATGCGGCACGAAGCATTTCATTACCATGGACTTAGGCGGGCGCCTTCCGCCAATAAAAAAGCCAAAAAAATCAAACAAACTTGCAAACTTGCAAACAGCAAACTTGCTGTTATATCCCGTGTACGACCTGACCGTTATCGCAGGTAAAAGAGCTGTGAGACTAACCTCGCTATTCGACTTGGCCTTGAGAGGGCTCAAGCTTGTATGCAGCATTTCCGAAAATAACGTGAAGTACAGACAGAAAATAGGCTTATCACACCATTGCGAACATGTAAGGCATTTTTTCATGCAGTTTAAACATGCAGCTATACGTTCGTTTCGGTAACGATCGCAGTCATCTAATCAGTCATTGCCCTTCCGCATCTCGCGTGTGGTAAATTAACTTTGTTTTTCGAGGTGATTTATATTATATGGCACGCACTGACTTTCAGTGCGTGCAATATCTTCAAGATATAACGATCTTCGATTTTCATGATCGCACAAGCAAACAGACGGTCTTCACTGCCGGTCTTGATCGCACAAACAAACGGTTACTTATCTTTTAGATCGGTCGCAATCGATCTTCAAGATCGCAACGGCACGCAACTCAATTCGCGCGTTCAGTTCAAGCGTTGAGTCTTCTTCGTGGATGGTACATCCGGGCATTATTATATCGCACTATCTCTGACCAGACATAAGCCTGGTTCCTAGCGTTTCTTCCTGGAAACAGATTCCTGGTTCCTGGTTCCAAAAACAGGAAGAACCCAGAAACCAGTCTGGTGTTAGGCTGAGGGACCTAGCAGGAACTAGAAGGTAGCTTCATATTAAGCCGGAAGATGCAGCAAGAGCCAGGATCCAGCCTCATATCAAGTCCAGTCATATCAAGATCCAGCAAAAACCATGATCCAGCCAGACAATAGGCGGGGATATCCAGCAAGAACCAAGATCCAACATGTTATTATACCGAGAGATCTAGCAAGAGCTAATATCCAGCCTAACACTATGTCAAGAGACCTAGCAAAAACCCAGATCCAACGTGGAAAATGTGGGGATCCAGCAAGAACCGAGATACAGCTCAGGATTAAGATAAGATCCAGCCAAACCAGCCTCTAGTCTGGAGTAAAACCGAAGTAAGCAGCAAGAGCCAGAATCTTACCTAAGGCTCCTGTCCGCCTTGACTTTCGAGGTTCAGCAAGGTGTTACTCACCGGAACAATCCTTCCAAATAGAGTAGGAGGCCGAGCGGGGAATGGTCGTGACATCCCCGCCTTCTTTTTAGAGTCGGGAAGTCTGAGGCGACCCGACAATGAGAAACTACGCGCCTAGTGTTCCTTAAAGTTGATGAAGGAACGCCTGACTCAGTGGAAACAATGTACATCAACCGTTTGAGAAAGGTGCCCAAACTTCAGTTGCTTGATGCAACCCTCATAGACACTCGTCCTGCTTTGCAGAATGGAACATGGGATGTGCAGCCACGTCAGCTTGACCATTCATATAATGCACGACCATTCATGTTCTGCATGCATGTATTCTTGCACATATGGTTCAAGCATTTGCTTTTGACACTTTGCAACATAAACTTTCCTCCAAAGATGGTGAGTGGAATGCCTGCAGGTACGGAACATTGCTGCTTCACCACAATAACCCCGGATTCACTGAAATGCTTGTTTTTTTCCTTCACATTGTGCCCACCACCAAGCCTTTTCTAACGGCTAACTGTCATAGAAACCCCCTTTCCAACCAAATAAAACCTCAGCAGCCACAAACACAGGTAACTGCAACCCTCCATTACAGCATGTTAGCAAGAGGACCAGAGGGCACGTACGATAACACATATAATAACGGCAGTATCTGACCCAACTACAAGTGATCTATCCCGCCAGCCGTTTTGTTTACATCCGTTTTGTCCAGCATGATATAAGTTAGGTAGCGGTGAACCTGTGTGTGCTTCTGAGAAAAAACACAGGCTCCACTAGATTACCTTGGTCAACTGATGCTCTTCTAACAATCCTCTTGGAAACAGCTAGACTATAGGTCTACTCATGAAAATCTTTAATCATCAACATTCATTCAGGCAATGGGTGGAGGGCCGCTTATCAGCTGGCCGCCCCGAGTTAGCGACACTACTCTGGTTCTGTCAGTATCTGATTTCTGACCTTTATTTCATACGTTTCATCTGTTACACGGCCGTGGGTTCTGACCACACCTTGTTTCGATACGAGCAAGAGGGGCACCGTCCGAAAAAAACTGCAAGTTTTTGAAGCGGGAAGAACATGAACACAGCATAGCCAGATTACATAGAGCTATTCACTTTAGCTGACATCAGACAGCAGGGACAATGGAAGTACTTCCAGTTTGGAGGCCTGGGATCTACATTTCTTTTTTCTTTTCAGTCAACGCATAGTCAACATTGCCCGTATCTTGAAAGGGCCAAGATCAAATATTTCAAAGCCACCACCATCAGATGAAAATGTAAAGTATTCTTTAAATGCTCTTGCAACTCTGGCAGCTGCAACTCTGACGGCATTTAAGGAAGAACCTGATGGTTGGATAATGAAAATTCTAACAGCTTTGCACTACTATATAACCTAATGGGGTATCACAAGATAATAATGGGGTTGATTAGGGCGCCATTCATAAAATACACCTTCTACCACTCTGCAATGATGGTCGGTTGGTGCACATCCCTATCATTCTGTAGATGGTTTAAGCTGTTAAGTACTCATTTGCAGATGCCATCCAATGACCTTCAACTAATACTAAAACCTTGCTGGTAGTAGTGGTGGTATCAGAACATGCTGATATATCTTCAGTGTATGACTTTTATCTGTCTTTATGGCAAATATGTGTATCATCCAGGGGATTCTTTCAGCTGCAGGCACTCTGTTCCTCGTAGAAGGCAATAGTCTTCAACTGACAGTAAAGCTTCACTGGTTGTAATGGTGGCATGAGAGCTGCCACGCACTCATTTCTGAGCTGAAGGTAATGCTCTTCAACTAGTAATTAACATGCGCCCGGGCGGCTGGTTGGATGCCCTTCGCTCGGGTGAGGGTCAATTCCCCCCCCCCCGCGGTCTCAGGAACTAAGGGAGCTAAAGACACCAAATTCACAGAGTGTGTTGACCCGTACTCGAATTCACTTATGTGAAAGCTTTAAGCTCCTAGGTTATACTCTTCAGGTCAAATAAGATCATATAAGGTCAAACTCCAGGTTGATCCCCAAAGTGTCCCCAGAACTAGATACCTGTTTTAAGCAGGTCACATGCTCATTTAAGATCAGTGCCCTTGTTTGACCTTTCGAAGGTCATGGTGAACAAAATCATAGAAGACTGTCATGAGTTTTACATTTGAGTAAACAATAATGTTCACGCTATGCAGTACAGTTCTAAAACCAAAAAGTGAACTTGAGTCATTTTAGGCCAGTTACCTATTCTGACCTTTAAGAAGTCGATGAGAGATGTGTTGCCTAAGAAAGTGTCTCAGAGATGTACGGCTTCGTATAGCACTCCGTTGTGGCACACGATTGACCGATTCCCTAGAAATTCACTTCGCTGTATTCATAGCCTGGCTTTCATCTACCCTATGTTAGCGACCTCACAATTTGCTTCTAAATTTTTATACCGAACGATCCGCTAATACAGCTATGCAAAATTTGGTGCGGCTACGCCGCGCTGTGCAGAAGCCCGTCCGGAAAAAAACCTTCGGGGGTCAATTTGACCTCACCCGAGCGTGTGTTAAGCCTTGTTGGTTGCATTGGTGGTATCAGGAATGCTGATTGTTTGACTTGTCTTTGGTGTGCAGCTTTTAATGAGTGTGGAAGCAACAAATATGAGGATCGTCCTGTATGGCTTCCATGACTTCGCGGCTGGAACCAAGAGCCAGGGTCTTGTACGTATGAGAAGTCAGTAACTACCAGTATGTAATGCCCGGTGTTTTCAACAGACCCAATGAAAACCAGGGACCAGGAACCATGCTCACGGTCTGCTGAAGAACCAGAATGAACCTGCGTCCAGTGTTTGGCTTTGTCGAAGGAACCAGTGGGAATCAGGAACCAAAACTTGTAAATTGGCTCATGCCTGCCTTCAACACGCATGGCGTTGAAAAAGAAAGGTCCGGAGCACACTCCGCAGAGTTCAGGAACCATAAGTACTTTGTGGCAGACATAAACTACGCTCTTTTGGGTTGTGGGACAGGCCACTGGCTCGCTATTTGAGTGGGTCTGGTGTTGATTAACTAAATAAATGCGATCAATTAAAGTGGTATCTTTTTCTAGAGCAAGCACGTGTCTTGGCTTCTACAACATGTGACACAAAAATAGCATGTGCACCGGATTTACATGCAACACGCAACTCACATGCAACGTACCGGCAGGCGTTAATTAGATCGTCGCATTGCTTTTGAGCTTGTCAGTTGGTCAGTCGCAGGTGCGGCCTAGCCTCCGTCATGTGACGGAACGGCGCTGGCATGCGGACAAGGATCACTTGTCAACAGCAAAACGCAAACGGTAATGAGGAGCTGCCAAAGCCAGACACGAACACGCGGACTTTTGCGATGGAGGACCTTCAACTGGGGCTTGACAACAATGCGCTGTGTTTCTGAAAACACATTCCTTCGCAAGAAATTTGAGCTCCAGGGCTGAAAAACAGACATCTCGGAAAAATCGTTTCAATACGATTGTTACCCATACCATACCCATTTATGAATATGATATGAAATATATCTTTAAGTGAATGGCTTCTAACCTATCGACGTTCCTCAAACGCTGCTAATTACCGAAGCGATCTATCGGAAGCTAACGAGATGAGCAAATGTGCTTGCATGCCCCTTGGTTTATCGGTCCGCTGCAAATACCTGGCAATACCGAGAGGCCTGGTTGTCCCCGCCGCCCGGTACCGTACCAGCCTGCAAAGACATGAAACATGCAACATGCACTGCACTGCACTGCAACAGGCTGTGTCGTCACTCTGATTGGCAAGCGTTTCAGCATTTACTCTTTTGCTTCGAATGTTTGCCACAGGTTTGTTAAACGCCTTTCTGGTTTCCAGATCTGTACAGTGAAAGAATGAAGCCTAGAGGCAAGACTTGAAGCTGTGTGTGAAGAGTGACGATATTCAGTTCGTTTTAGAGCACTGGCACACCAACCAGAAAACCTCTTTCCTCTTCACAGTTTAAAATCATGTCAATCTATGGGGTAGATCACGGGTTGGTGATGCTGCCGATAGCATGTGACAGTCCTCTTCGTGCAGTACCAGATCTCACTATTTGTGAATGTATCATTACAGCCTCCGACGGTCGTGAAAAGCGCCACATATCCAACGTACGTTCGACAAGAAGGTTGTAGTTTTTATCCGTATACAACATCTCATGAGAAACATTAAACTAGCTATCATGTGCAGTGCATGCGTAATAGCAATGCCTTGACGTGTTGTTTGAAGTTCAGTTTAGTTTCAGTTCTTTAGTTCTTCAGTTTCAGGTCAGTTAAAGAACCGTGTTCCCCCTGCCCCGCCTACATGGCTGACTTCCTCCCTGGATTAATTAATGGCCTGTTAAAGCTATTTGGGTTTACAACCACGTTCAGATGAACTGTGACATCCAATGCGCACGAAAAGCCGTTGAAGACCGAAGAAGACCCACAGTCGCTGCTGTAGTGAAAATATGGCGCGATGTCTGGCGACAGTTACAACTCAATTCAGGATACACCAGCATCAGTGGTCTCTTGGATCAATCTAGAGCTGTGCACTCAGATTTGTCAGATCAGAATATTCGACCGCGTGCTACAATTCAGGGAAGATTCAAGCATGCATTTCAATATTCGAGAACATTGGAATGCCTCCTGAATAAACATAAGAAACATTTACAGCAAAAGAACAATTTTGCACTTCATTTCATGTCAACATGAATGTCTCTGGCTGATGGGACACGGTCGAGTACTTGTGGGCCATAAACATTGGTTCGAGTACCAGAGATTGTGAGCTGCATGGCCCTACTGGACACATTGCTGCGTTAAAAAGTGTACACACTGACGCGCGTGTGCTACAAAATCGCATCGCATGAATGACACGAACGTTTAGTGTATTCTACGTCGGAATCTTGGTGTTGCGTCGCATTCTAGCAACAGAGCCTCAGTCTAGTTTTTGGACAGTACAATTGATTTTGAAAGGCAAACACATTATTCACGACGTTCGTTTGCGCGCGCCCGATGCCCGCCACCAGATGTCGTTTGCAGCGGCCGACACCGTTTGATGTTACGGAAACTGCAACCGCGGTCACAGCTGTTCTCGCTCCTAAAATTGCAAGCGCGCATGCTCGAAACTTTTTATTGAATTTGTTTCACAGGTCAGCTCTGCAAAAAATGGACGCTCTCGAGCAAACATGGGCTGGCATTTTTCGTTTCTGACATTATTTTGCTCAGCATTACTGAACACCAACGATACCTCTAACCTTTTCCGGGCAAGGGGCCCGGTAAGAAGAATACTAGGGAGGTCATAATCATTCCCGGCCAAGGGCTGAAGGGCGATTCCGTCTCAGCACGAGGCGCCTATCGACTGCCATCCTGGTGAAAAGAGGCGGAATCTCCTGGTCGATCCGGAGGCCCTTCGAGAGATACGTCATACGTTAATCACCTACCTGGCGCAGAAAATCCTCTGACCCGTTCAGTTGGTCCCAAATCGACGCAGAAGCCCTCATTGACACAACAAGATCCATTATCGTCGCAGGTGGTCCAAAAGCTGGCACAGAGACTCCAGTCCGGCCAAACGGACCTTCGGATGGGGTGAAGAGCTCCTCCCTCGATACTGAGAGTCCTGATTGCACAGGGCTCTTGCAATGACTCATTGTAAGCTATCATCATAAGCCATCACATCCTCTTGACCTTGCGTCTCCTTTACTGTAGACAGCGATTGTACTAGCATGACACATTCTTGCCCCCCCCCCCCCCCCGGTTCCGTTTAATCACCAAGCATGCTTTCCTTTCAGAGACGGACCGTGGAGACAGCAAAAACGTCATGCAACCTAGTTTGACCCAACACGACAGGTCAACCGTATAACTTGAAAGATATCCTCGCTCACATTTTTGGATCATGTTCGGCGTAAGTACTCCGTTGCTGAACTTGCATCATAGTTCGCCAGTTATGGAATCGTTAACAGGTTGGCCCTCCCCCCCCCACGCTATGGCCGTGGGACGAAACGACAGAAGCTGATGACGGTTCATCTGCCACAAAATAATCACCAAATCAAGTCATGCCATCGCATGACGTTACAAAAAGCCTCAGTGTGTGTCAATCTTCACTCACACTTGACAACATTGTCAAAATATCATGTGGACACAAAACGTCGCTCGGCGGCACCACTATCGCCATAAGAACCAGCCGTTTTGCTTCGTACCAGATGGGCACGTGTTTTTGTCAATTTTGTACGGGTAGCACGAGTTTCGCGCACAAGCAGGTTGATGTGCGACTAACAGTACAAACTAATATTGACATCCGCTACCTAAGACGACTTTGGACACGATCTACGGCAAGAGGAAAATCACTGCATAGTAAGCTTAGATAAAGCATGTAACCAGTACCACCTTTCACCTGAGCTTCATGCTCCACACATTTGTGCTTTAAGTGCGGCAAAGTCATAAGCCATTGCTTGCTGGATCGATCCTTTCCAGAAGGTTGTTTTTATGTTCATCAGTTGACATGACTGGACAGGCATTGCTGTGCACGGGCATGTCTACTCTTTTTCCCGTGCTGACAATAGCCTAGTTTATAATCACCAGCGGGCTCCTCGTTCTACTGTTGGAATGTTTGATAGGTGACCTGTCAACCACAACTCACGGTTTGATAACCCAAGAAGGCTTCGAAGTCATTACTGGCATTGACACCTGCCACTTTGCAGTCAGCGTTGGCCGAAAACAACAGGCACTGGCCTGCAGCCATCTCATCTGCAATCCATAGCATAACTGGTAACTTTCTTTGTTCACACCGAGGAAACCCCAGCTGTACGGACATGTGGGAGTACGCACGCAAGTAATAACAATTGACTGCATTTGGAAACGAACGCTGTTACACTTCACCTGGTGTGATTGAGCCACAGGGGCATGAATTGCAGACAGTTGAATTGTTTCGCCTGTACCGCACGAATGAGAACTAACGTCAGTGGCGCATTCCTGCCATGAGACTCTCATCCCTCAGCACACAGAGGTGGACGAGCATCGGACTGCTGAGCAGGTTCTCGACAGCCTTCACCAGTAAGAAAGAGTACCTCGAGTACAAGGAGAACAAGTGCCTCCATCCTCTTCAAATCATGCTCGCGCATTCGCCCCCGACTCGACACGAGTCGGGGGCGAAGAGAACATCGGGAACCAGCGGCCAAGGCTGTTAGATATGACTACTAATCGCGCCGTGGGGATTACAGGTTTTCGCAGGAACGTGGACGGATCGTGGACCAATGTCAGGAGGCTATGGGCTCTGTGATGCTGCCACACGGCGAGGTCGGAGGCGCGCGCATGGGGTCGGCCGGGCGTACGGTCGGAGGATTGAGGGAACGTTACCAATCTCGCAGGACATCCCTCTGCCCGAACCAGACCGAGTACGCCTCATATGATTACTATCGTATTATTGACATCGTCTATCGACCTGCAGATTACGTAACATTGAGACTTTAGCGTCTTCGACATTAGGTTCCTACGCATAATCTCACCTCCAAACGATTGGCATCTGCCCCCAATGACACCTGCCCCTGATTGGTCAATCCGACCGATCACGTTTGACGGCCTCTCGCTCACGTGACCGACGCTGATGGTGACCTTGACTGACCTGCGCCGGAGCCATCCCGGGGCACGCGCGCTCCGCTACAAACGGCGAGCGACTGGCAGGCGCCGGCCAGCCGCGGCCACGCCCCGCTCTTCCCAGCACGAGGGACGGCCCTGGCCCCCGGCGAAATCGCAGCCGCCGCACACGTGACTTGTGTGTGACGTCACACCGCCGACGCCCGCGGCAGGTGTCGTCGGCGCGCCGTCGCGTCACTTCACTTTACACCTCACCGCGTGCTGCTCCATTTCACCAAGTCTTTGGGCGGGAGTGGGCACTCGTGTATTAATCAGTTAAGACCAAACGGTGGGCATTATAGCAAAGTCGATCCTGAAGAGCTTCGGCCCACGTCGTCTCTGGTTCGATTAGAACAGACACCTTACGGTCATTTGTATCGCTGTATGCTTTTTCTGCTTTTCAGTGCATCGATGTCGGTCGAAATGAGCCTTACCTCTTTTGACCCGACCTGGAGGTCAACCGCGCGAGAGCAATCGCTAAAAACTTGATCTCGTTAAAGGGAATGTTCGGCCTATGAAAGGATTGCATCAAGAACCAAATATGATGAAATAAGTTCATTTATAACTTGTGGTACACTTTTAAGCGGAAAAGATTGCTCTAAACAACACAATTCCCGGTTTGGCAAATGTGCATCTTAATACGCTATTGTTTGACTACGTCATCTCACCTAGCATAGTTTGATGACCCGACGATGGCCCTCCTTGAACTTCCTACGGAATTGTGCGATGATCTTAGGTCGATGACCCAGCTCAACGTTAAGCCCTGGCGCCGAGAAGAATCCATTCTGGTAGCGTAATTTGTCAGTTTTATTCCCTTGTTATCCGACATCATCGTTTCTTCACCCGCACGTGGCACTCTTACCTCCAAAGTCGGCGTACGTCACCAGCCTTAAGTGACCTGTGGGCTTACATTTTACACATTGTGGATCAGCGCCGGTATTTTTCAGCCTCAGTTGCCCTATCAATCCATATTGCCACCTACACAATGCCACTTACAAACATTTGTAAGTGGTATGATGACAAATCAAGCAAATTATTTAGAATAGTGGCCTCAGACTAGGATGGCCCTGAGTTCAGGTCTCTGATTATTTGCGTTTTTTCTTCAATGCTTAAAGTTATTCTCTCTTACATCGGCACAGTACTATTTCGCAGACATGGTACAGTGACCACAGAATGTCGCCCAACAAACGTAAGTGACTGACCTGAATTAAAGCCGAAACTGGGGTTTGATTCACTCGATTTTGTTCTCATACACGACCCCTGCCAGTTACAAGGAACACAACTGTTGGTAAAGACCCTGCTTGAGCAAAGGCATCAGAACACTAAACTGCGACAAGCACCCTTGGTTGAAACTAATCTTTTAAACGCAATTTTATAGCATATTACATGGAAACACCTCCACAGAGGTACCCCCAGAGACGTTATAAGGAGAAGACCAGATCCATCTGGAAAATGTCGCTTAACCTGATACAGCCATAAGGTTGGCTATATCAGGTTATACCCCCCTCCGCCCCACAGATACCAATATCATCGCAGTAAACCTTGTCAAGTTTTTCATGAGTTACCAAATGGCAGTTCGTTTCCTCTTTAACCCTTTTCTAGCCCAAGACACCAGGGGATGGGGTGGTGACATACCTACCCTGTGAGGATCAAATCGGCGTAGACCACTGCCGATGTAATGGGATATAATATTACGTCCATCTAGCTGCTTGGGACGGTGCAGGCCCTTTGGGTGGGGTGACACCTGTGTGCCCTGGCTGGCACGTTGAGATGCCTCTGACCGGCGGACCCTCCTCCGCCCCACTGTTGACCGGCGGACCCTTCTCCGTCCCATTGTTGATCGGTGGACCCCCCTCCGCCCCACTGTTGAACGGCGGACCCTCCTCCGCCCCACTGTTGACCGGTGGATCCTCCTCCGCCCCACTGTTGATCAGAGGACCCTCCTCCGCCCCACTGTTGATCGGTGGACCCTCCTCTGCCCCACTGTTGACCGACGGACTCTCCTCCGCCCCACTGTTGACCGGTGGATCCTCCTCCGCCCCACTGTTGATCGGTGGACCCGTCTCCGCCCCACTGTTGACCGGCGGACCCTCCTCCGCCTCAGTGATGACCGGCGGACCCCCCCCCCCCCCCCCCAGTGTCTGGGCGCAGCACTGCGTGTGCAGGAGTCCGTGCATCCGCACCAGCTTCACACGGAAACTGGAGACCATGCTCCCCGTGCAGCAGGCAAGCGCGCACTAGCATTACGTGACGGCAGTGTGATGCGGGGCCACGAGCTGGCGGGCCGCAAGTATCCGCTGCGAGCGTGCCTCGCGGCCAGCGCACCGTGTTGTATTCACTTGTGCCAGAATACAGCTGTCTTCTCGCGAGTCTATGCCTCTCCTAGCATACCGAGGCATGTGCCGGACTGCCAACATTAAGAATTGACGCGCGATTAGGTGAATTCATCTCATAATGCATGGCTTTAACACAAAAAAACAAAGTGGACTCTCTTTGAACAGTGTATAAGCCAGGCAAGCACTCTCGGCAATATGTCGACCACTTTCGGAAAGCATGTTTTTCGATTCACCGATCATATTCCCGGTTTGAGCAATCTGTTTAGGGCTTTGTTCTGACAGTAGAACACAGAAATCAGTGTCCTATTATTTGACATCAAATATTCTGCAACACTGACTTCAAGAGTAACCATTGCATCTACAGCAATAAACACAACCAAAAACACGCGTGCGGTGGCATGCCTGCACAGCCGGGTGTGTTGTGAATCCTGTTAATGCTATAGCCGAAACCGTCTACTCAACCGCTGAACGGCAACCCAGGTAAGGATTATAGCTTGTTGGTCCGGTGATATGCCCAGCATCATATGTACACCACGAAGACTCGGGAAAAAACGCCATGTTGATGACAGTTATTTCCGTGCATTATCATTGGAGCTGTAATCCACCCGCAGTCATGTCATGGATACGGGAGGCACCGCTCGGAAACAGCATGGCCTTGACTAATAACGGCTATTCATGACAATAGTCCCTGGTTTTGCACGTTTTAATGTTCACAACGAAAAGGCTGGTTCTTGGAAATGTATGCGGCCACGGTGTGTCAAATGACAGAACTCATGCCAGAATCTGCTCATCGCAGTGTTGGAGGCCAAATTGCAGTCCTATTGCAGGAAAGGTTTGCCCACGTTTGAGAACAAAGGCAGGTTGTCACGACTGATACTCAGGTTTCTCGGATTACTTTTATTGTTGACTACACATAAGATTTTACTTATAGCATTACTTGGATTTCTAGTTTCCATAATGGGGTGGTAGCTGCCTTCAGTCCCTAGTCCGCCAGACTCAGTTTTCCAGGGAAGCCGTGTTGGATGAGTGTTCGAGTATGGGTAAGTCTATGACCTTCCTAGCGATCTCCACTCTTATTGCTCATTCATTTCCCAACTTCGGGAGCCGGCCATGATTTTACGGATATATTTCACCGAATGGACCTGCTGGTGGCTTTGTGCCAGTGCGTGGTCTGTAACCCACCCGTTGTAAAGTGGCCAGTGGTTTTAGAGCGTTTGCACCACGCTTGTGGTGTATTTTCAGGTGTTGAGGCTTAAATCGTGCGGCATTTCGATATACGTTTGCAAATAACTGTTGCGCTTGTGCCTAATTGTGCGAGCCGTGATCATCAGCTTACTTGATTGACGATATAGACGATATGACCCACTAATGTTTGCTAGGCTTAGCCCTATTTTCTCCTTGTGTAAGGAAGATGAAGAAGTGCGTAACAGCCTTGCCGGTGACTTACTCTCAGTCTCTGCCTAGCCCCGTCCAAGTTACAAGATGTTCACCTCTTAGTCAGCATTGTAGCACATGAAGTTCGGACGGGCTCGCCCTCCTCCGTGGTGTGTCGATCTTTCTGTGAGCAGCACGACGCCTCCCCCCACATCTAGAACATATCTTGCCGATTACTCGCCGCTCTGCTCATAGCGAAGTTCCGTGTGTAGATCAGCTGTCTGAATCAGTGGGGAAATCACACATTTTGTATAAGTGGTGAAAGGCTCAATACTTGACGACTTGAGTATTCCCAAAGCAGGAAAAGCAGCGGTTTCTTCCGAAACATTTCCTAGCCTTACGTGAACATTTGTAAACCAACTGTTCGCATCCACGAATGCAGTCAGACCATTGCCTGTTTCTGTCCGGCTAACGGTTCGAACATTGAGTCACCCCTGCCTTCCCGACCTTCAACTCGAAGTCATCATCGCGCCCCTGGTGCACCTCCACCCCTGGGCAGGCGGCGCGCCGCAGGGGCGCGCAGGGCCAGCGGCCGTCGGCGGCCTCCACCCGCGCTGCCCCGGCGCCGGCCTCCCAGTGAAAGTAGAGCGGCGGCCAGACACGGGACCGGCGCGGTCGTGCGCCTTCGGACGCCGGCGACGCGCGGCCCACCGCGCCGGCCTTGGGGCGTGCCGGCGCCTTTGTCTATCCGCCGGCCACCCGTCCTGGACACCGGCCAGTGGAGGAACTCGGCTGACAGGTGCAGGGCATGCCTGTGGCGTGGGCGCCCTGGCGTGGGATCGCCTACGCCGAAAAGGCTTCTCCGGGAGTCCCAATAGAGTGTCACCTTCAGAGGCAATCACTAAAACGCTCTGCGGACCCTCGCAAGTGAGCATGCAGCACAACAATTACAGGATGACAGTAGTTTTAACGGAATTTCCATTTTCGATGTGCCCAAGGCTGTAGATATCACACCAAGTCTGACCACCCTCATCAGCGCGCTTGCTGGGAGGCAATCACGGAACAAATATTGAAGTTCCTAACCAATTCACTGAGAGGCGTTACCGCTGGGCTTTGACGGTGCTGACGATACTAGGATTTGTCTCCTGCGTCAAAGACTGCCCTTTAATTGATGCTTAGCCTTTGGATCGGGGCTCTGGATGCTTACTGGTGACAATCTCCTCCACAAACATTGAGACTGCCGGAAAAGCCAATTTTTTTTACTAAGTTCCCATGTTGTGGTTAAAGTACAGCATACCTATTCAAAGAAATACACTAGTATCAACACCTCAAAGAGAAAAATATTAGGTCTTGAGGCCCCAGTCAACAAAATTCAAATAACTTCGGTCTTTTAGGATCATGGTCGTGCCGGGTCAGGTTATACTGATCGCTCATGCCTTCTGGTTGTGAGCCCACCTAAAAAGTTAAGCAGTTTGCAGCGACTTCCCAATGACATTCAAACCACTCCATCCCGGTACAATGTGGCTCCGTCACAAGCAAGGCCACAGACAGAATGATTCCTGTTTGACCCGCAAAAAATTTCAGCTTAGGTAGCTTGGACTGGCTGGTCAAGAAATCACCTTCTCCAGAAGCTAAAATCGTTGCAATTATTTGGTGCAAGCGCGCACCATTGTCGGTCAAAAGGCTTAACTCTATAGCTTTGTCTTTGTATTAAGAACTAGAGACTGAGTTTTTTCTTGTGCTTAATTGCTACGTCCCCACGATTTCACCGCCCCACGCGATGAACATGAAAAACTTAGCATGCGCCCGGGTGGCCGGCTGGATACCTTTCGCTCGGGTAGCGGGTCACTTTGACCTCCCTGAAATATCAGGAACTAAGAGAGCTAGAGACACCAAATTCACATGGTGTGTTTAACTGTACATGAACTCACTAAGGGCAGAGCTTGAGGTGCCTAGGTCATGACCTTGGGTCAAATAAGGTCAAAACGGTCAAATTCCAGACTGGTCTCCATAGATCCTTTAAAACCTAAATAGCTGTTATAAGCAAAAGGTCACATGCTCAGATAAGGCCAGTGACCTTTTTTGACCTTTTAAAGGTCATAGTTCTAAAACAAAATGTTGACCTC
The DNA here is from genome assembly GCF_011947565.3 of Pollicipes pollicipes. Taxonomy (NCBI): domain Eukaryota; kingdom Metazoa; phylum Arthropoda; class Thecostraca; order Pollicipedomorpha; family Pollicipedidae; genus Pollicipes; species Pollicipes pollicipes. Next base: position 13,341,023 of record NW_023596746.1, read on the forward strand.
GATCATTTCACGTCAGTGACATGTTTTGACCTCAAAGGAGCCCATGGAAGGTGCATAATGCGGCTCCTGTCATCAATATATTCGAAATGAGCACCAGAAACTACCTCACACAGCAAGCTCCAGACTAATAAAACAGGTTGGGTTTGACCTTGGTTTGGCCTTCATGCCTGACACTAGGTCAATGTAATTTATTCACGTAACTGTTGTGTTGCCCAAGAAAGTAACTCAGAGATGTATGACTTCGTCTAACAGTCCGTTGTTGGATCAGATTTAGCTATTCCCTAGAAATTACCTTCGCTGAAACCATGGCCTGACTTTGACCTGCTATAGGTCAGCGACCTTACAAGGTACGTATACATTTCTGACGCCAGACGATCCACTATTTAAATTTCTACAGTTAGGCCAAATTTGGCGTCGCTACGTCGCGTCGTTCGAAAACCATTCTGGAAATACTTTTTTTTTGGGGGGGGGCAATTTGATCCCCATCCGAGCGCGTGTTAAGGTTACAAGCTGAAAAAACGGAAAGAAAGATCAGAAAAAGTAGACGGTCACGCACACTTAAGTATAAGCAGTTGATATACTCGTTTGGATCGTTTTCAAGTGTCGATGCCAAATTACAGCAGCTAGAGCACATGGAGATATCAAACCAAGTGCACGTTGTAGGCGAATGTGTCGGTTACAACGCCGGATCGACATTTGTATGGGATTTTGAACTGACATAGCCACCTTGAAGATCATTCGGTGCAGTTCACAGCCCTGCTCTCCTTAAACCTAAAACCTTCTGGTTTCTGAACTATACGCCCGCGAAGGTGTGCAGACTTTTTCATGCGGCCTTTTTCACTGCCATTCAGGCATACACGTCATATCAACGCCATTCAAATCTTGCCGCCCCCCCCCCCCTTCATAGCCCATGCGGTGTTCAAGGCGAGGAAAAGCATTACAGTCCAGCTGTCCAGATCCGGCAGTTCGACGGTAATACTTCGTTCGTGAGCACGATTTTAAAGTCTAGTGGATGTATCAATGCTGAGCAAGCAGTGCAACTTTCAACCCCTAATTATGTTTTGTGCTTCTTAATAAAAAAAGTTGGACATGATTGCCAGTTCATACGAAATTAAGTCTTGTAATCAGATAGCTAAACAACGGCGCAATAACCGAGCATATGGGAATGCAGCAAAACTCCGTGCCAAAACACGAGCACATACCGATATTTGGCTCAGCGAACACTTCCAGTGCCGCTAATGCCACCCCTTGACGAGCTGAAGTGCTACAGGTGAGTACGAGGGTGGCAAATTGCCGCTTACTGGGGCTGTAAATTGCCTCTTCACTAGCTTTTTTGGCACAATATGTCACCTGTGACATAAAATGCAGTCACACGTAGTCAACAAGGATGAATACATGACGCCATCAATTGCAACGGGGAAGTTGTGTTCCAATGAAGCCATTGAACCATCAGCTGGAACCAGTGGTGTTTCAAATGAAGCGAGGCAACCGAAGTCTTTTTCGCAGTTCAGCATCCCCCCGATAATTTTTTCGGAAACTACGCCCCTGCCAATGGCCATGCATCAGCTGTCCAGCGACGATAAGCGAACCGTTCGGATGATTCGGAAAACCCGGGAATATCTTTCAAAACGCAAGAGAAAGAGTGAAATTACCAATCATCTTCACAAATGCGCACGGGATATCCCCAGACTTTGGGTACAACCTAGCGTCTTTTGTGCCGACACTTTTTTGTGTTTGCCGGTCTACGAAAAGGGAATATGGTGACCTCTGTTCTAGCTCGTTGGGCTTGTTCACCTGCATTAGCATCTTCACTCGGTGTTGATATTTAATGGTTTTTACAATCCGAAAATATACAACGTGGCGGTAGTTCGTGTATTTTTGACGGTGCTAAGACGCCAGACACATTTTAGCGTTAGGTCAAACCCTGCAAATAATCTCGGACTATATCTCTATATCATGTTCCATAGGTCTGACAGAGGTACAACATTCTGTGTTGGTGGATTGAACGCGCGAAATAACCTTGATACCAATTTGTGAAGAAATCTGAGCAGTTAGCAATGCATTAGATTCGCATGACAATTGATTAACAAACGTCCGATTCCAGTGGCGTCCGAATGCCACAATTAATGAAAAATGTGATGTTTCGGGCAATAGTAGCCTGTTTAGACACTCGTGTCATATAATGCAATTTTGTGGTTTGGAAAAATGGCATACAAAAGATGTCATCTGCCGAGTATAAAGTTAAGAACAGATATCATGCGGTTTTGAAACGAATACCTGTAACTTAGGTAACCAGGTCACTTTTTCGACACTGACCGAGGCGAGTTTTCGTTTAATTAGTTTCATTATGGAAATCGTTATAACCTCAAAAATATTTTCACTGATAATATTCCGTTTAGTACTATGGAGGCCACGGTGGTAAGAACATATCAGTTCTAACTCATCCCATGATAACGCTTCTGAGAATATCTTGTAATTCATGGGTCAGAAGAAATTGGTTTAGAGTCAGGTGGATTCTACGCGTCAGATAACCCCTGGTGCCAATTTTTTTGTTGTAAAATCTTGAGATATGACCATGTTGATTCGCCCAGCTAGTGCTGCGCTAGGTGGAAGACCACATCAGTTACTGCTTCGTTGGTCATGGAAGTTTGTTCACTCTGCCTTTTAAAAAGGTCAACGCGCACCGTGCCATATTGCAGCATTGCATATATTGCAGTATGTCTTGATCAGGATCGAAACTGACAAAACTTAAACAGCGCCACTTTCGGATGGGTGTCAGTGCTTACGTAGAATGGACTGTTCTTGGATCGGAATGTAAATCCATTCGATGGTGTCGTGTTGTGGTGTAAGCGAGACACGATTTGGTTGCAGCGGAATTGGGTCTCATGCATAGCGTATCACGGCATGTTCAAAACATACGGCGTAGCACAGCGCAGACGCGACGATAAACTTAAAATATAGGCTAATATAAACCTGTTTCATGTTAAACAATCCGTTACATATAAAAACAAATCGCATACCGTTACATAACAATCCGCTATACTAATCCGTCACATCCGTTACATGTATTATAATGCATCTATAATATACCACATATATTCATGTAACACATAACCCATTACATATTTCATATAAAATAATCCGCTACATATATGGTTTATTCAACCATCTTCATGTTCAGTTTAAGTCAGCTCTTAAGGCTCAAGCGGCGTTGGGATCAGAGTGCTAGCTAAGAATGATTCACTCCAAGAATGCTGACCACTTCAGACCGAGAAGTTCAGAGTATGTAATAATTTCGACCCAGACTGTCGTCATACAGCATCGCGAAAGTTAGCGTACCATGCATTGTCATGACGCAGTCACTCGGCAGTAAGATAATCCGATCCTGCATGAAGCTGTATTATGTCATAAGGCGTACACTTTTGAAATAGTGAAACTGCTTCGTAGAATAGAGAGAAACAGTTAACTTTAACACGGGTAAAATTATGCTATTTATTTGAAGTCGGAAATTGTGCCGTTCTTTACCAGGCATCAAACGCGCTCCATACAGTCAGTTGATTTGACGGTGTAATAACAATTCACTTCAAATAAAGTGAAGGAATGGAGTAAATCAAAGGAAGCGAAAAAAATGGAGAAAGATAAAAAGATGCTCCTATCCGCCTTAAAGCCAGCCGAGGTGACCATAGAAAAGCTGGTGCACGATCAAGAGGAGAAAGCAGAATCCTTACACTCAGAGAATCTACCTATAATGGAAAATGGCTGGGCTATGTGTTGGCTCAGCATATAAATACCGACCTGTCTTCGTAGGCCCAACATTTTACGTGTCAGTGGCAAAGGAATATATCAACAGATGACGCTGCAAATTCTTACTCATTAAGAGATATATGTCTAGGATATGGCGAAGAAGAGTCGGCAAGGCGCTATGGCAGCGCATTTTTTCTTGTGATTTTCACAAAATAGATGTACTGTTTCTAGCGTGCTACAACAGCTTGACCTGTGTGTGTGTGTGCGTGCGTGTGTGTGTGTGTGCGTGAGTGTGTGTGTGTGTGCGTGTGTGTGTGTGTGTGTGTGTGTGTGTGTGTGTGTGTGTGTGTGTGTGTGTGTGTGTGTGTGTGTGTGTGTGCGTGTGTGTGTGTGTGTGTGTGTGTGTGTGTGTGTGTGTGTGTGTGTGTGTGTGTGTGTGTGTGTGTGTGTGTGTGTGTGTGTGTGTGTGTGTGTGTGTGTGTGTGTGTGTGTGTGTGTGTGCGTGTGTGTGCGCGCGTGTGTGTGTGTGTGCATGACATTGGGGCTTTACAACACCCTCAACTCTTAAGGCTCAGTACGTCGCCTGCCTCTCACCGTGGCAGGAAGGGCGGGCACAGTGGGGAATCGAGGCCCGTGCCTCTGGTTTCCCATACGCGAGGCTTTATTCGCCTAGCTTGACTGTATGTTTTGTTATAGCGATGTGTCTTACCATAGCTGTACTCAAGTTGTGTTAAAGTTAAGTACCCATTGCCTGCGTGCTCAGTGCAGGAAAGCTCAGGGAACGAGCTCACGAACTCAACAGTTATGCTTACCCTGTGAGTGGCTGAACGACGCTAAGAGACAAAGGATGGCTGCATTTCGACGAATTTAAACGCATTCCTCAGCTCTGCGTTAATTAATTGTTCTCATGGTATACCTAGTCTGCATTAAGTAGAGTAATGAAGCACAACACTTTAAATAATACTCAAGCCATATTTTGCACAGTGTTTCGCACCTGCACTCGCACTTGCATTCGCTTTTTCATTCGCACTTGCACCCATAGAGGCTTACACATGCGTAAACGCACACGCACACGCACGTGCATGCGCGCGTGTGTGTGCGCATATATATATATATATATATATATATATATATATATATATCACACATTTATGGGAGGCCACTTGGCCTATTGCGAATATGGAGGTTTGTTTCCAGTTGTCTTATGCTGAAGTTAAACTTTGCGGACTAAATCATAAGGCAAGACCGAGGGCTGGCACAGAAATGACATATGAAATCGAAATGAAATCGACATGACATGCCACAGCCTTCTTCATATGTAACTCAACGGTGTTTTTATAAACAAGAGCCCTTAAATAACTCGCAACTATTAATTTTTCCGATAAGATTAAACTAAAATTGGCATACTTTCTTGCTGTGAGAGCCACTGAAATCCGTGGCATTGTTGTAGGGAAATGTGGACACTACAGATCTCCACACTGAATGGTTTTTACGGCGTAGAATGTGATGGTTCGCGGTCACTGATCGCTGGTGGGATCCACGGCGGGCTACAGACCGGCTCGTCGCCTAAATTGGGGGCCTTGGCAAGGACACCGGATGAGCCGACGCGCTCAAATGAGCACAAGGTATGGCTTTGTAATTTGCGTCCACCCGCACTATCACGGAAGCGATGGTCAGGCCGGGCAGACGAGGGCTCCTAGTGACTTGCGAGTGACACTGTTTTGTCGTTGACGTTTTGGGGTCACCAAATAAGAAGCATGAGTGAACGTAGAGTCCGTGATAAGTACATTGCTGTAAACGCGAAATGAGGGTAACATGTATAAGTCGGCCCACAGGCCATCCTGAGCACACCCAAGAAACAACTACCGAAAACAGACGTAATGTAGGAGGCTTAATTCATTTCCGTGAGGGGTAACCTGACCGCTAAAATCATTATAAACCTGGTATTCTAAAGCTTTATGAGTTTTCCCTCCCATCGATCTCATACTATTTACCGAAACTTGAGCCAAGCATCTCGCACAGGCTTCTGCTCAAAAGCTCCGAGAAAAGTTTTAGGTGACATGTCAAGGTAAATCACGCACTGCTTGTGATGAAAGCGTCACCGTTGTTCTTTGACTGCGCTCGACCGATGCTTGACATGGGTGTTATATCGCGGTAGTGAGCATCAAGAATTATCCCGTTTTGGACAACTTGTGAAGAAGGCCTGCAGCCAAAGGTCGGCCCAAGGGCAATAAAGGGAGCAGTATAGTTAAGAGGAGTAGGGCACAGTATAACATATTATAAAGGGAGGGGAGTAGTAAAAGGCGAGTCCGTCGCGGCGGCTCAGTTGGTTAGAGCGCCTGACTTCCGATCCACCCACCGCTGGCGGCGTGGGCTCGAGTCGATTCAGACGTTCGCTGCTTGGCCTTGGCAGGTATGGCCTGCGGCCGGTGGCAGCGGTCGCGCTAAAGGTCAGTTGACATCAGAGGCCAGGACGGACGGGGCCGAGTATTGCGGCGCGTTAAACGCTCGCCACTAAATTGTGCCGTTGTCTGGAATTGCGCGATGGCATGGTAGTGGTCAGAGCTCGCACAACAAGCGCTACTTAGCATGGGTTCTGACCCCACAAATCCATCCATTCAAAGGGTTTGGAACAGTTTTTTAAAACATGAATACTGAGTTTGCCCACTACATGCAACATTAATAGCTCATGGAAACAAGATATTTGTGCTTGTAAAGGGATTTTAAAGGAGCTACCTATGCATTAACATGCAAGTAGCCTATCTACCCTATGATTAAAAAGGTTTCAACGTTAACTTACAACTCGAAGAACTTACAACTGGGTAGCCGTAGGGCAGTGAAAAGTATTTTTGATAGCATAGCTGGAACATCGCCAGTGTGCCTCTCAGAGCCCAATCCAACACAACAAATGGGGGGGGGGGGGGGCCTAACCTCTCTCTCCCAGGAAAAGTATCCGGCTCCCACAGCCATGAGGACGAAATCTTGTCACTGTGTTTGGAGTAGTATAGAATAATCACATTAGATAACGTCGGAATACATTCTGAATCTTCGGCTCTTTGACAAGCATAAAAGGCATTTCTCAGCTGTTTTTTGTTTTTGTTAAAGCAAGAGAAGCGTGAGAGATATTTCTAAAATTCTTCAGAAATTAGGGGTGCAAAATGTTCGTAAGAAATGCCTGTGTTTCGGCACATTTCACCATGGATATCACTGGGCTTGCGCATTGTGATCATGATCTTCAATCAACGTTACTTTTAGCACTTTTCGGCAGGATCTTCTTGGGTCTAAGACGTGGAAAGGAAATCAATGTTGCACATTTGAGATTAACTGACCAGAAAGTGCAGTCCATAAATAAAGTAAAAGTATGGAAGAAAGCTGGAGCCGTTTTAAGGCAGTGTACGGCATCTCAAAACATCTTAACAACAGCATTATGTCAATAAATGACCCCAGCGTGGCAGGTCAAAGCTCAAACTTTCCACAAAATCGCAATTTTCAGCTTTTCAACATCGCTCATACGAGACAATGCCTTGTGACGACACGAAACATAGCAGGTGCGTTTTTTGTTCAATTTGAGTGCCATGGTGTATATTTTTATGTGTTTTGAGGATGAGTCCATGATATGTTACCCCATTAATGCTGCAATGTTGGCCCGCCGCGCGTTCCGCAGCATCGTCGGTCGCCGCCCGAGCCGACCGCAGACCGCCGTGCAGTGTTCCTCAAAAAGCGCTGCTACTCCGACACCAAAAAAATAAAGCACGTTTTAACTCAGAATGCGCGTAGTGAACGTCCCATAGATTACTGTTAGTTTGGGCGCGATTGCACAAATGCCGAATAGGTGTCCTAAAAATTTTAAAAAATGTAGGAAAATCACAACGCCACCTAAGTGCACAACTGAAAGATTTTCTTACAGAAAGACATAGGAAAGTGGAGGTCAGCTGGGATCTTCTCAAAAGATTCATCAAAACTTTCTGCGGACTATATTTTGCTCTATTTTTTCGCGATGAAATGTTGTCTTGTTGGTGAAATCGAGACAACTATTGGTTTGATAGAAGTCGGCTGCTTTGTAAATTTTCGTCAAAACGATCTATTCATGAATAATCTATGTGCTGGCTTACTTATGCTGTTGTTTTTCTTCATTCACTGTTTGTGCAAGTAACATTCGGCATGTACCACATGGGAGGGACGAATGTAGGCTCCGATTCCTATTGAGATCATCATAGGCGGCTTTGACCTGCTCCCGTTTCGGCATTAGGTCTTGCCTGTCTCGGCTTTTTTGTTCGTCATATAACAGAGGTCAGATGTATTTCCACTCAATGTTGTTTTGCAAGTTCTCAACGATATGACTGAACACGCTAAAATTCCGGAAATCGGCAATAGGAGCAGGACCTACGGGAAGTTAAGTGTTTTCTGAACTCGATGCGATCCGAGAATAGCACGTCGAGATCTGCAGGCGCATTTTCAGGTGAATGAAGCCTGCTGTCGGGCGAATCTTTATCTGCTTGTTAATCTGAATCTGTTGCCATGTTAGACGCCTGTTGATTGTGGTGCACCACAGCTAATCTTCGAGTATCACAGCAGAACGCCGGCGCTACATCAAGACCCCCCGAGCCTCACATCTGACCACTATCGTCCGTGACGCCAGCACCACCGCCGTCTCCCAGCCCACCGCCGGCCTCCAGCAGCACCGCCGTCTCCCGGCCCACCGCCGGCCTCCAGCAGCGCCACCGTCTCCCGGCCCACCGCCAGCCGCCAGCAGCGCCATCCACCCGGCCCACCGCCGGTCAACAGCAGCGCCGCCGCCTACCGCCAGTCGACAGCAGCGCCACCGTTCCCCGGCCCACCGCGGAGTGTCGGTACCAGCGACGGAGGCTCGCGCGTCAGCCTCACTCGAGGAAGGCGGTGAATACGGCTCATGCCGTTGGCGGTGGAGGTGGCTGCCTCGGCCTCCAGGTTCAGGTGGGTCGACTGGTCCCCACATGTCACGGCCACCTGGCGGTCACGGGCACAACTGTGAGTACGCTGAGCGACACGCCAGTGACGGGCTTTGCCCACTTGGAAAACTTCCTAAGTTCCTAAAAAAGTTCTTATGCTCCTAAAAATATGTTGTAAATATGCCACAAAACTTGCCTGCATAATTTTCCCAAATGAATGCTATATTTCAATCATTTAGTGGGCGCTTAATGCGAAATAGAATTCGGCATTCAGTGCCAACTTAGCAAACAAAACTATTGAATCAAGTCAGCCCCGAGCATAAGCACAGCACATAAGTACGCACATAAGCACGCCGAACAGCATCAACGAAGCTTTCTAGCACCAAATATTATAGTTTCCAGTTCTTCTAAAACTATTCTGACCTGTTTGTCCAAAATATGAGGCATGCGTGCAGCAAACCAAAGCTAGCGTATTTGCTTTGATGCAGTCTGAGAATAGCTACTACTGACATTGCAGGGCACACACTATTTGTGAACGCCCCTCCCGCGACCTACACGTGGAAGCTTAAAGGAGGACGTCACTGTCCAGCGGCCAGTTTGGAATCCGAACTGCGATAAGGTTTGTTTGCCGCTCTCGAACCGACAAATTAGGGATCCCGCCCAAGCAAGAGGACCTGTAGTTGTTCGGATCGTCAGCAAAACCTCCCGCTTGAGGTCAGACGCGTGTCCCAGCAGCAGAGGCAGAGAGTGGCGGCCGAAGGCAGACTGGGCCTACTTCGAAGTCGCCATCCGAGGGCGACGAGAAGGCGCTCTCCAGCGCATGGGAGGCGTGCGAAGGCATAATCAGCGCCAGCACCCGCCTGCCCAAGTGCTGGGGGTCGTTGGCCCACCTGCTGAGTACGGCGCCCTACGTCTGGAGCGCCACGGCGATCGGTCAGCGGTCGGCCAGCGGCCGGTCAGCGGTTGGCCGGCGACCGGTCAGCAGTCGGTCAGCGGATGGTTAGACGTCGGTCAGCGGTCTATCAGCGTATGGTCAGAGGTCGGTCAGCGGTTGGCCAGCGACCGGTCAACAGTCGGTCAGCATCGGTCAGCAGTCGCCCGGCCAGCGGACGGCGCGGCGCCGCCACCAGACGAAGCCCGCCGCAGACTGCCAACGCACACTTGTGGCAGTCGTCGCCAACAGATATTATGATGGAGGAGCGAGAACGAAACGAATGAAACCAATCCGGGACAGCATGGAGGCCCGCTTGTCGCAGACGAGACATGGAACCCGCTGAAGCTGTACTGCCAGCTTTACATGTGCGAACGGCCGGCGAAGAACCAGTGGAAAGGGGCGTGCTAACCACCAAGGAGCGGAGCTACTTCTATTTTGCTGCTCAACATGATCACGCACTCGGTGATAGACAGCCAGGCCAAGCTGCACCTGATGAGGAGGGTCAGCACATCGCCTCTCCCCTTCCCCCGCCCGCCCATACCGGCAGTTTGGCAACGGTGCTCGTGAAGTGCGATCTTCCTTGGAGAGCCATCGCTGTGCGTTGGGAGAGCGGCGATGGTGCGCATCAAACAGCTACACAGGATGGCTACGATGTTGGAGAGCTCAGAAAATGAGCTTGGAAACAGTGCACCATTCAGCAGAACGGATGATTGTATTCATTTTGTGATATCATATATATGCATATATATATATATATATATATATATATATATATATATATATATATTTGTGTGTGTGTGTACGTGTGTTGTATAGTTGTGTTGTATCATAACGTATTATATATTATACCGTATGCTGGCCACGTCTGCCGATAAATTAACGGATACTGTAGTGTATGATTTGCCTGCCACAAGTCACGTATCATGTGACGTTACTGGTTACTATCCCTCCTTTGTGATATCTGTTGGCAACGGCTGCCACAAGTGTGCATTGGCAGTCTGTGGCGCGCCTCCTCTGGTGGTGGCGCCGTGCCGTCCGCTGGCTGGGCGACCGCTGTACTACCACTGACCGAATGCCGACCGACCGCTGACCGACCGGTGACCAACCGCTGACAGACCGCTGGCTGACGTCCGACCGACCGCTGACCGACCGCTGACCGACCTCTGACCATCCGCTGACCGACCGCGGACCGACCACCGGCTAACCGCTAACCGACCACAGCCCAACCGCTGACCGATCGCTGTGGCGCTCCAGTCGTAGGACGCCGTACTCAGCAGGTGGACCAGCGACGCCCAGCACTTGGGCAGGCGGGTGCTGGCGCTGATTATGCCTTCGCACGCCTCCCATGCGCTGGAGAGCGCCTTCTCGTCGCCCTCGGATGGCGACTTCGAAGCAGGCCCGGTCTACCTTCGGCCGCCACTCTCTGCCTCTGCTGCTGGGACACGCGTCTGACCTCAAGCGGAAGGTTTTGCTGACGGTCCGAACAACTACAGGTCCGCTTGTGTTGGGCGGGGTCCCTGATTTGTCGGTTAGAGGGCGGCAAACAAACCTTATCGCGGTTCGGATTCCAAACTGGCCGCTGGACAGTGACGTCCTCCTTTAAGCTTCAAGGTAGGTCGCGAGAGAGGCGTTCACAAATAGTGTGTGCCCTGCAATGTCAGTAGTAGCTATTCTCAGACTGCATCAAAGCAAATACGCTAGCTTTGGTTTGCTGCACGCATGCCTCATATTTTGGACAAACAGGTCAGAATAGTTTTAGAACAACCGGAAACTATGATAGTTGATGTTCGAAAGCTTCGTTGATACCGTTCGGCGCGTGTATGTGCGTACTTATGCATGCTCGGGTTTGATTTGGTCATGCAGTTTTTAACGAATTAAAAACTGAATTCCGCATCGAATGTCGAGTACATGAATGCAATATCAGTTATTTGGCCCGATCATGTAGGCAAATTTTGTGGCATATTCGCAATATAGTTTTAGAAACATCACGCAAATATTTGAACAAACTGTTTGCACAGCACGTATTCAATCAAATAATACACCGTGTCTTGATGGGCTTCTGTCACTGGTCTAAAGGACATGACTGCTAATGTGATTAAGGTCCCCAAGCCTGCGAAGCCCATCACTGGTGTGCCACTCAGCGTACCCACAGTTGCCTTCGTGACCGCCAGGTGGCCGTGACGTATGAGGACCAGCCGGCGCACCTGGACCAGGAGGCCGAGGCAGCCACCTCCACCGCCAACAGTATGGGCCGTGTTCGCCACCTTCCTCGAGGAGTGAGGCTGCCACACGAGCGGCCGCCGCTGGTGCCGACACTCCGCGATTGGCCGGGGGCGGCGGCGCTGCTGGCGCCCGGCGGTGGGCCCAGAGACGGCGGCGCTGCTGGCGTCGCGGACGGTAGCGATCAGATGTGAGGCTCGGGTGGTCTTCACGTGACGCCGGCGTTCCGCTGTGATTGAAGCCAGCAGGGGTGGAAGCCTACCACGTCCCCTGTCATGTCTCCCGATGCGCAAAGAAACCAGTGCTCGGATGTGACGCTGAGCTTAACATCAGACGTGACGCTTGGCTGTAGCACCACATCTGACTGGGTTGGAGCATCGGACGTGACACTAGACAAGTTTTCAGATACAGCGCTGCCCCGCGGTAATAGACTGTAGCATTCATGAGTGTTTCTATACGCTGTGTTACTCGGCCGACCTCCAGACGTTTCCCACTAATGCCACCATGCTGCTCAAACGTGCCCGTCAGATGTGGTGCCAGACCATGCCCGTCAGATGCGGTGCCAGACCATGCCTGTCAGATGCGGTGTCAGACCGTGACCGTCAGATGCGGTGTCAGACTGTGCCTTTCAGATGCGGTGTCAGACCGTGACCGTCAGATGCGGTGTCAGACCGTGCCTGACAGATGCGGTGTCAGACCGTGACCGTCAGATGCGGTGTCAGACCGTGCCTGACAGATGCGGTGCCAGACTGTGACCGTCAGATGCGGTGTCAGACCGTGCCTGACAGATGCGGTGCCAGACCGTGACCGTCAGATGCGGTGTCAGACCGTGCCTGACAGATGCGGTGTCAGACCGTGACCGTCAGATGCGGTGTCAGACCGTGCCTGACAGATGCGGTGCCAGACCGTGCCTGTCAGACGTGGTGTCAAACCGTACCCGCCAGATGCGGTGCCAGACCGTACCCGTCAGATGTGGTGCTTGACTGTAGTTGTCAGACCGCTGCAGCAACCAGGTGTTGGACCCGGCTGTAGTCGTCAGGCGTTATGGTGTACTGTACTCATGCGATTACTGGGAGTGGCTGTAGCCCGCAGACATGTCCTTCATGTGTCATTGTTGTGGAGCTAGGCAGGCGAGTCCGGCGCGGCCAAACCGGAGTGGGGCCGGGCTCGGATAGGAGAGTGGAGGTCGCCAGGCTAAGCGCTGGGGATCAGATCTCGGTGGTGCGGTCATCGGTGATGCGGTGAATCGCGGTGATGCGGATCGACGCTCTGTACCCGCGGCACTCTCGTAACCTCGCCGTCGTGTCATTTGACCACACAGCGCATTTCATATTTGTGTTATGTGTTATTGCCGATACTGTGGTTAATAATATACGAACTGATAACACGAGTTTGGAACGCGGAACGACGCAGATTTACGCGGAAAGTCTCGTGAGTCGTTAGACGAGTTCTATGCCCGTCATCGCATAGCAACGCCGCGACGCGTACACATATAAACAAGTTCTTATCATCACTTAACAGGAATGCTGGCTAACGATCTGTCAACTTTGGGCACATAAACTAAGATTGCCTTGATTTGTGGCAGCATCATTACAGAAACTGCCGTCAGCCTCCGAAGTCAAGTGGGACGCAAACGTCGTGATTATGCGCGGGCCGTTACAGAAGTGCTGGGCCGTACGCTTCGTAACAACGCAAGTAATTATTCGAAAGCTATGTCCATCTCACCTAGAGGCCCGACCCGACCAAGACCAATTGGCGGTGTCCACAGACCGCGGTGGCGAGGGCACGGCGCGCGTGTCACGGTCAGGGGGTGGCCAGCGACGCCTGACCGTCACATCCGTCACATCGCAACAAAGACGCATATCACTGGGTGGCGTCCGCACAGTCGGCCATCGGTGGGACCGGCCGTCGCCACGCAGCTTCGCCATCCACGGGGGACGGGGGTCACCCCCTGTGTACCAGCACTCAGCTGGTGGCCGCTCAGCCGCCATCAGCTGGTGTGAAGAGATCCGGCCCGCCACTGGAATCTCTCCGTTAAGCACGCGATTCATCACGCAGGATTTAAAATAATGAGCCGGTGTTACGATCGGGTTCGCCGACAATTACTGGCACGGCAGTGCGGCCGCGTCGGTGATCAATCCTGGCGGGCCCTGGCTCCCGTCCCGGCCGCTGCCGCCGCCTCTCACATCGGGCCTGTCACGTGACGGCAGTGGCGCATCGCCACGGGCACCGAAGCGCGGCGCTGCCACCGGCCGGCACCACATGGACGGGGTAGCTTCCCAGGCTCCTGGTGGCTCTCTGGCGGCGGTCACGTGGCACACCGTTCAGCATCACGACCAACGAGAGCGGGCGCCAGGCGGGGCGCGGCGCTAGACGAGCACCTTCTGCTTGACGTCGAGCCAGGGCCGGAAGACCGGCAGACTAGCCGGGTACTCAGCGCCCCGCTTCCTCCTCAGGGTGCCGTCGGCGTTGCGATAAGGGTAGGAGGCGATCATGATCGGCAGCTGCAGCTTGATCTCCTTCTCCAGGTTGTCCGGCTTGATGATGAACTGCAGTGAGAGGCGTGGGTGGTCAGGACAGCACGCACCGAGCGGTCGCTGCGGTAGTCGGTTGTCGTGCGGTATGTTACAACGTCAATAACTCGACATGAATTGATACTGAGCTTTGTCTTTTCATTTTTGTGGCCGGCCAGATTCACAGGCATGCTTCTCGTATATAATGTAAAACAACGCCCAAATACAGTACTCAAAGCACCCGAAAATATATCCTGGCGGGCGATATCATTCCATTACAACCTATTTATTCAAAATGACATCTTCAATAGCCGAGTGGGTACTTCAACGGTGTAAAGAAGCACTATTTCGTATACATTATGGGAAAAACTCAGCGGTTGAAGGCTGGTCACGGTCACGGGCGTGAGTACTAGCTTTGATTAAAAAACAAAGGCGCGTGAAAGATAGAGAATGACACGATCCAGAAGACTCTAAGCTCTAATCAGCATCCAACTTCACAGATGCGCTCAAACTGTGTATCAGGTTAGATCGGCAGTTCTCTCTCTCTCCCCCCCCCCCACCAAAAATAGCATTGCAGTTGGTCCGGCACCAGACCCTTACAACCCATGCCCGGCGCCATGCTAAGGGGTCCCCGAAACAAGTATCCACGCGGCAAGGACGGCACCGATGTTCTTGACCTCGCATTCGGTTGAGCTCATTATCACTCGCCCTGATTGGTTGGGTTGCGTTGTTGGGTCGGGACCATTAACCCTCGTTTGGGGGGGGGGACCTCCCGGGGTGTTGTGCAATGCGGCTAAATTTTCAATAGCCTATTGTCCATCTTGTGCGACACAAAAACACCCTAAGCTCCATCGTGTTGGTTCGGAAACGCCAGCGGGACGCATCGACCTTCAACCATCTATCAGTCTGCGTTATGAAAAGGTGAATCAGGGCGAATGGTAAGGTTCTTGGCCATAGCAAGCTCTATAGTGCACAGTTTGCAGGGCAGTTCCGTGCACATGGTGTTAGTATGTGGGAGCTAGAAAAATTTTAACGCTTAATCCGAACCTTTTGAATGGATGGATTTCTGGGATCAGAGCTCACGCTAAGCAGTGCTTGTGTGAGCCCTGACCCCTACCATCCGATCGCGCAATTCCAAGCCAACGGCAGAATTTGGTGTCAAAAGACGCTCGCATGCTTCCGCAATACTCAATATATATTTATATATAATATATATTGTATCTATATTGTATAATATTATATTATATTACACATATATAATATAATATACATTATATATAATATAATAAATTGTAATATACATTATATAATACAATACAATACAATACAATACAATACAATACGGCACGGTCCGTCCTACCCCCTGACGTCGTCTGACCTGATGGCGGCCGCTGCTACCGGCCGCAGGCCATGCCTGTCAAGGGCAAATAGTCAACGCCTATAGCGACTCAAGCCCATCCCGCCACGGGCAGGTGGATCACGAGGCAGGCGCTCTAACCAAATGAGCCATTGGGACGAATATCCTGGGTTTCTTTAGATTTGTTTGTATTTGTGTGTTTGTGTGATTTGTGATATGGGACGTGCGATGTGCTTTGTGATCTTTGTGGCTGACTGTTTTGACATCGCTTCTTTGTCGAAGCATGCGCAGGTTCCCAAGATTTCTGTCTTTTACGTTCCATATGAATTCCAACGTTCAGTTTCACTTAACCTTGTTCAACCACGACCATGAGCACTGCTTTGAAACACGCCCTCGTATACCAATGCGTATACCAATCAATGCTGTACAGCGTCGTTTATTCATTGGGTTCCATATGACTACGCAGTCGACGCGCTATAAAACCCAGCTGATCAACGTCATTTAACCAGTATATTCCAGATCGTTCATTTCGACGTAGCTCATAACACTGAAACAACCTAGAAAACTTCGACGTCGCACTTTCACGTCAATTCGCGGTGACACCGATAAACCACGCCAAACACGTATGGCATGACGGACGTGTTACTGATGAATGTATTTGCGTGACAGAAATCTAGGGAGCCTTTGGTGTCTTCGTCTTTTGTGGCGTATTTTTTAAATCGGCCTTGCATGCGATGCGTGATGAAACGGCCCCGAGCAAGTGTTTTTCCCAAGCCGCTACGCCTACAGCGCCGTGTAAGCCCTCATCCGCCGCCGGTCCAGCCAACCCTGTCAATGCATCGCTTCAACGCAGCGGCCCTGCCCCGATCCGTCCGGAGCGACCTGCCTCAGACCGTCCGGAGCGACCTGCCCGAGCTGCCAGGAACGACCTGCTCAGACCGTTTGGAGCGGCATGCCCCGAGCCGTACGGAGCGACCTGCTCCGAGCCGTCTGGAGCGACCTGGCCCGAGCCGCCAGGGACGACCTGCCCCGAGCTGCCAGGAACGACCTGCTCAGACCGTTTGGAGCGACCTGCCCCGAGCCGTACAGAGCGACCTGCTCCGAGCCGTCTGGAGCGACCTGCCCCGAGCCGCCAGGAGCGACCTGTTCCGGGCCGCCAGAGCGACTTGCCCACCATACTTCGGACGGGGCGCCCGCGGCGCAGGCCCCGCGGTCCTGCGGCGGCCGCATTCCTGGGCGGTCGGCGTGCCGGCGCGGCTCGGGGCGGTGGGCACGCGGCGTGTGTCGTTCGCCGTTTACGACTGTGTGCGCCCGTTAGCGGCCTTCCCCGGCCCACACCCCACCGCTGCGACCGCCTGCTGACGGCCGCGACGGCCGCCGCCCCCGGCGGATTCCGGCCGGTCCACACGGCTGGCGCGTGCCCGGGCCCGGACACATTCGAGAGGCGCCGTGCCTCGGACCGTCTGCTCGAAGCTGGACACGTTAGCAGACTGCGGGCGGGCGGTCCTCCCAGGACCGGACCCGTCTAACGGTCTAGCCGTCCGGCGGTCTCCCAATGCCCGGACATGTCTGCTGAACAGGGCCCTCAGATGGTCGTCGCCTGGTTTGCGGTTCGTCATGCTGACGGTCACGTAGATGGCGTTATTTTCCAACATGGGCATGCACGTTCACGGCGGTCAGCTAGCTGGATGTCACGCTTTCCTGCCCAGTGACGAGGTGATCCGCCCTAAGGCTACGAACGGCCTGGAACAAAGCCAGACCCTCGAGCCCGTTTCCATGGGTAGGCTCCTTCAGGTAGGTCACAGGGTGAGGATCCGGCAAGCCCAGTCGCATCGGCTCCCACGAAGTCGGCTCCCCAACCGGGATTCCGCTCAGAGGGGACGTGGGGTGCGGTGGCACAGTTTGAGGTAGTGCCCAACGTCATTTGCAAGACCTGTGATCACTGGCCAATTACGCTTGTTTACGAGCGCCGTGCAAATAGGACGGTTACCATAAGTGGGTTGGGAGTTATGGCGATTCACCGGTGTGCGTGCGAGTGTAGCGCGCCACCGCGCAGCACGTGTTTTCACAGGACTGAACGTGTACGTCGGTGCAGCGATGTTCATGCTCTTCCAACACACATACTTTTCATGGGCCAGCGGGTGTGTGCACCCATCAGCGATGCGGGTCGCGTTCACAAACACTGCAGTCATTTCGCTGGGGCTGAGACTTGGGTGAGTCATGAGGCTCGGTGAGTTAGTCGAACATGGGTGAGTCACATTTCAGGCTGCAAATGTGCAGTGACGTGCTCTTTTATAAATTATGTTGGTTAATATATACACCTAAGCATATAACTATATATATATATATATATATATATATATATATATATATACCTATATACTGATATGTATACATATATATGCATATATATATACATGTATATATATAGCATATGGTGTACATGTCTTCCAAAGGGAGCAGTCACTGTCGTACTCATCATAGTTTTGGCTTTCAAAGCACACGGCATGGCAGTCTTGATGAGAAAGTACTGCGCTCTAAAAAGGCACCTTCATAATGTCACGCACGCCAGCATGCGACGTGGCGATAGGGCGCTTCGAAAGCTGGACGCGTTCCAAGCGGTGTGCACCTTTCAGCGACCCTTTTTGGCCGCGTCGTCCAAGCGCAAGCTGAATTCAAATGAGCACGCAGAGGTTTCGCCAGTACGCGGACGTACCCCAGCTCGCCCGAGTGGATGGAGCGTAATGAGCACGGTGCGTGTCTCTGTAGTCAGAGGCAAACAAAAGGACCATAAAAATGGAAAGTGCAAACTGTGACAAAGACACAAAAGATGAAAAACGAGGACAGCAGAGGAAAATCAAAGGAGATGGAGATATGGAAAAAAGAATGTCTGGAGAGACGTGGCCAGCTGTAGGGAGAGGAAAGGGAAAGCGAGCAAGCCTGCTGTAAGCCAAACCGCACTTCCGGTCGGCAGCGGGTTCGGCCAGGAAATGCCCGGAGGGCATAGCGCCCCTCGAGCACGTGAGGACTGAGGCGGTGGTGGTGGTGTAGTGGTCACAGGGCTCAGCTCTGTACCCGTCGATGCTGGGTTCAAGTTCCGGTCACGCCACTACTGCGTCTCACGTGACACATAATCAAGGCTTTTGTGTTGAAATGGTTCTGGCGGTTGAGACGTGCAACTACAATCGTGGCATTATTATAGGCATGCTAGCACGCTTCGTGCTGTTTCGTCATGACTCATCGGGAGCAGCCCTGGGTATATCCTAAAATAAGTGCTGTCACCGACTTTTGTTTTCACGGCACTTGTCTGATTTTCATAAAAAAACAAAAATGCATCATGATCTTAAGCCGTTTCTTCTGTTCTGGGTCCTTTCTACTGATTTTTACGACGTGAGATGATTTTAAACCAAGGACGAAATAGCCCTTGTGGCTCCTTTGGCCACTAATCATGGCTCTGATATGCAACTACGCACCTGTCATACTTAAACATATCTCAAAGCCATCTCATGTGTGATATAAAGACAACAGATAAACTTTAAACATGCAATGGTGTAAATCAGTCAGAACTGCGGACATGCAGGTTGCTTTGCGTGATGTCAAGAACAATCTGTATCATATAACCCCGAAATGTGGATTACTCTCACGCTGTCTGGATCTCGCCAGATACTTACGAAGACGTCATACTGGATCTTAATGAGATGGCACCCGCGGAGATTAGTGGGAGGCAGGGGCGGCACGAACAACTGCTCGTTGTTCCAGTCGTCCGTTTCGCCGGCGCGAATCTTGCCGCGCGTTACCCTTGACAGCTCTCTCCTCTCGGTGTTGACGATCTTGCTCCGTGACAAGTAGTGTATGGTCTGGAAAAGGAACACATGCACCTCGGAACATATGCGGAACATGTGGAACACAAAGTGCCCTCGTTAGTTAACACGTCCATTTTCATCCGAGCGCTTGCCGCAAGAAGACCCTTGGGAAGAGACGCGCGCATCGGGAAAGACGTCAGGTTTGTAAACCACCTCCGCTCCGCTCCCTTCAACTTAGAGGCATTCAGTGCCCGTTGTCTGGGGGTGCAAGACAGTAAACTCCCTGGGGCGAAACTAACATAGGTCTGCATACCCATGAGCCTGAATGACTCTCAATGTAGGGTAGAAATGAACCAACATTCATCAGATTTAGTCCCAGCTGCCAACATCAGAGTTCTAGATACGACCAATGGTGATACGCTATAAAATGCATGTAAACGAGCCCAGGTATCTCCTAGCCTCCCTGTCAACTTCTTTGAGCCCCATCTCTGACTAAAGAGTAATCGACGGGATAGATATCGGCAGTTCGCCGACGTGACGAGAATGCGTGCCCGCCGGGTCTGAGTCGTCTATTTCTATCATCTTTCACTAGCAGACCATGCTGATGGCAGGCAAAGGGACGTCCTACCGCCGACAAAACAGAATTCGAGGAAATGTAGTCAGGTTTTACGTGTTCGTGTGGTAAGACAAATCACCGCTAAGTAAGCGCATGCATCAACACTGACTTACGAGGGCCTACATACTGTTAAACGGGCTTCAAACACATGCTCTGTAACCCAAGCGCCATATTTTCCGGCCGGGGAGGTCCGCTGGCCGGCCGCTCATAAGTAATGCATGGGCGACGCGGAGTCGCAGCTGTTCAGTATGCGGCTGGCGGTGGCCGCTCAGCGCGAGCTTGACCCGGCTGCCACCAGAGGGCTCGGCAGAGGGCACCGGCCCGGCACGTGCCCGTCACTCACTCGCCGCACCCGGCCGGCTTCATCGGGCTAGCTCAGCTGCAGTGTAGGTGGGTGTCCATTTAAACATGGCTGCAGTTGTGTAGGACCGTTGACGCGAATGTGTCCTTCACCATGAGTCGCATAGTGTTCCTGTCATTGCAGTTTTCCACGAAACAGTGATTCCATACAGAGCTGGATTATATTTCATCCATGGTTCAGCGCATAGTTATTTAGTTATGTGGCATACAAGGCGGACAGAAACTTTTACTGGACAGGTCAAAACGCAAAACTGCACGTAAACCAAGGTTTGTGCGTGTGTTTTCAATACAGGAATGATCAGAGCTTGGGAGAAAATTAGTGGTAATTGTGAAATGCCTCACCAGATCACAAACAAATAGTGGTTTAACATTCAAGCACATGTTTCAGCCATATCAGAGAACACGCGACTCATGACGCGGCGTCACGTGACATATACGTGAAGCTTTCGGAGAGTAGGACGCCGGACGCGTCCGGTATACTGATAGTGCGGAGTAAGCGCCCTAGTCCTTCCCAAAACTAAGTCCACGGACTTCTAGCTCCAAGGACATTTGTGCCCTTTAGCAAAACAAAGCAATCAGAGACGGAGCGCGGACTATGCCGGAAGGGACATGCCCGAATGTGCTTGTGCACGGCGCACGCACATCCTCACACCCAACAGCATCACGATCATGTTGTCAACAGAGAGCAACTCGAAACGTGCACTGAATTGGCGCTGAAAAGGTGCAGGCGTTAACGTAACGTAACGTAACATGACTTTATACGCTCCCCAGAGACACATTTACACAGAAGAGGAGCAGTCGTGACGTGTGCTTACTCGAATGTCCCGCCTAGATTGCTACAACTAGTATGCCTCAACTTTGGTGCAGCAGAGTGAAACAATACCGTGAGATTATTTTGGAAAGCTTGATGAATTTATCGGACTGGTTCCAAGCCCTATTCGCAAAAAACATGTCCGCTTTTGTTCCATATGATCACGTGAGTCGTGTCCGCGCACAACCTCCTCCATAGTTATTGAGATTAAAGCACCTGTCTCACATAAAGACAGCGATGTTTTCATCAGATCAGACAGCGACATCATCAGCGGATCAGCAGACTAACATAATCAGACACCGGCGCGGCGGTGTGGTGAGCCTGGCCAGCGCTCCATCGCTCCCGGCTGCCCGGCCTCCCGGCTGCCCGGGGTCGCAGTGCACCCAACCTCCCAGCCGCCCGGCCTTCCGGCGCGCCCACCTCTCGGCCGTCTGGCCACCCGACCATCCGGCCTCCTGGTGCACCCAGCCTCCCAGCCGCCCAGCCTCCCGGTGCACCCAGCCTCCGGTGCGCCCAACCTCCCGGTGTGCCCGGTCTCCCAGCCTCCCGGTGCGTGCGCGCCATACTGCCCGTGTCGCGAGCTGGTGCACGCCTAAATTAACCCCTGTTTTCCGCGTAAGTGGGCTAATGTGCGCCTCTTTTATCGGGACGGCGGCGCCAGTCCCGAGCGGTGCATCCATCACGGCGCCGGCTGGCCGTGGAATGTTAACCGCTGCAGGAGAGCCGTCGGCCGGCGTCAGCCGGGCCCGGCCGGCCGGGGTCAGCGTGGTCGACCTGCCACCCGGATACGGCACCAGGTGCCCGGTGTCCGAGGCTGGCCGGGGTCAGCGTGGTCGACCTGCCACCCGGACACAGCACCGGGTGCCCGGTGCCCGGGGGTGGCCGGTGTCAGCGTGGCCGACCTGCCACCCGGGCACGGCACCGGGTGCTCGGTGCCCGGGGTGGCCGGGCGACGCCAGCACCGGCTGGTCACGCCCACCACAGCTCCTGGTCACGAGCCGGGCTGGGCCCACCCGCCGCAGCCACCGCTCGCCAGAATGGCCGCACCCGCTGTAGCGGGCTTTAAACAAGCTTTTCACACCTCAATGTCAATGGAATTAATAGGCCTTAAGATTAGCCGTAGACGATATTTTTGAAATCATGGAACTGTTGAAACGATACTACAACAATAGCGTGCTTAAAGATTTGTTGGTGCCCTTTTCCAGATGCATCTTTTCTCTCGGTCGATATCTAACAGTAAGCCTCACATGGTACCGCACGCCGCATGGCATAAATATCTCAAGCAATAAAACGTTAAGTGGTGTTTCATCAAGACCGAGATGTGCTCCTGATTTCCAAAAGCTAAAGATATTACTCAACGATAGCGCTTAAGGTTCCAGATGCCTCCCCAGCGAGCGGGATGGTGATGTTCAGTGAGTTTATGTGACAATTGCTGTCTCATAACACAACTAGCCAGTAAAAAGTTCAGTCCAGAAGAAACTTGCAAGCCAACCATGCAAGTTTACGTCAGTAAACAAGTAACTTAAATCCCACCATTTTCAGACCTTTTCATTTCCAGCTGCACAAATAATCACGACTGGCGTGTTAACTCTTAAACGGGTCATGACAATTTATGTCTACATTTTCAGCGTTCGTACCTGACTACAAAGCCCGGCCGTAGCACAGTGGTTGTGTTCTCAGGTCAGCATGACTTGCTGTTCTACACGTTAAACTCTGTGGGTTTGCGCCGGCTCCGACAAGGTCAATAGCGCATACCTGCGCCTGGTGAGAGACTCGTGCCGCTGTGGTCGGGGCCACTCGCTCTCAGCAGACCAACCTCTGAGAGGCAGACGTCAGACAATGGTCAGGGGGAACGCAGTACACCGAAGATCGAAAGACGGTAAGAGTGTTGCTATCAGTGGTGGTCGATGAATGGCTCATTCTCACCTCACGGCACCGCTATGCGTCGGCTCCCACCGAGATCTTTCGATTAAGGTTCGCTGTCTCTACCTAGATCAGGCGGTTATTGAAGGAATCTGCAAACGCGGGTCAATAGCACGTGTGTTGATAGTTGAAAGTTGATAGAAGCCAGATAGTTGACCAGAATATGCCTGAAGCACGTTGTGACTAGTATGACGTTTACTGCATATATGGCTCATGACTTGAAGATTTAGCGTTGTCGCCGCACATCGCAGTGTCGCTCCCGGCCGCCTCTGCTCCCCTAACGTTCACAGTCTGCCTAGGACGCTGGGAGTCCGGTGGGTGAACCCATCAGATCTGTGCATTTGAACCGTGAACTCATCCTCAAAACGGACATAGTGCGCTGGTGCAACGATATTAGTGACTTCGATAACACGCAAGTAGACGGGAACTGTTCAGTGGCCGGGCGATAGTGCTGGGAGCATGCCATACAGGCATGACCTGAGCCAGAGAATGCAGCGTTTGTTAACTGACACAACGCTCACTTCGGCATGCAAAAGTAGATGGCACTAGCTTTGCGGATCTGCTTTGCCCGAAAATCTAACTTCATCGCCTGTAACTACACACAATGACGTAATTATACAACACGATGAATTCACCAAAAAAATACATGAATTTCATTGAGTAATGACAGCCAAATGCTAACATGTGAACAGTTCATCTGCATGCAGCCGGTGGCTGGATCCGTACCTCGCTGAGACAGGCGGCCGTCTTCTTGATGGTGACCTTGCTGTGGTTGGTGACGCTGGCCCATACGCCGATGGTCTCTCCAGGGACGTAGCCGCCGCGGTCCAGCCGCACCCGGCACACCACGGCTCCCGCCGTCACGCACGTCAGGCCCAGCTTGTGCTCGATCTCGCAGTGGAAAGGTTGCTGTGGAAAGCGCGCACCGGTCAGACAAGACAAGACAAGACAGCAGCGGGGCTCCAGCCAGGTGAGAGGGCTGCGGGAGAGGCAGCAGCGGGGCTCCGGCCAGGGGGGCGGGCACGGACAGGACAGCAGCGGGGCTCCGGCCGGGGGGGGGGGGGGGGCGGGCACGAACAAGACAGCCAGCAGAGGCTCCGGCCAGGGGAGCGGACACGGACAAGACAGCAGCGGGGCTCCGGCCAGGGGGGCGGGCACGGACAAGACAGCAGCGGGGCTCCGGCCAGGGGGGCGGGCACGGACAAGACAGCAGCGGGCTCCGGCCAGGGGGGCGGGCACGGACAGGACAGCAGCGGGGCTCCGGCCAGGTGAGAGGGCTGTGGGCGAGGCAGCAGCAGGGCTCCTGCCAGCGGGGGCGGGCACGGACAAGACAGCAGCGGGGCTCCGGCCAGGGGGGGGGGGGGGGGGCGGGCACGGACAAGACAGCAGCGGGCTCCGGCCAGGGGGCGGGCACGGACAAGACAGCAGCGGGGCTCCGGCCAGGGGGGCGGGCACAAACAAGACAGCAGCGGGCTCCGGCCAGGGGGGGGGGGGGGGGCGGGCGCGGACAAGACAGCAGCGGGACTCCGGTCAGGGGGGCGGGCACGGACAAGACGGCAGCACGGCCAACTGACGGGCTAGCCCGGCTGTCCGGAAAGATCACGTTTGTAAGACCTGTGGTGACGAATCTTTTGTAGGGAGGATCCATCTGGGGGAGTGGTCAGCAATGTTTCACATCCGCAGTATACAAAATTCATCCCAAAGCGTATGTTGGCTTTGATCACGTCACCGATACTAGCAAGCATTCTGCTTGCCTTCGGGTACGATTTCAATAGCTGCAAACCACATAACTGTAACCACAACACGAGATAAGTCAAGTTGGAAAGCGATGTTTATCTAATCGATTGACAGCACCAGCCACGATGTCGATAGCATCTCTCACAGGTGATTTGCGCTTTTTAGATGTCGGAGCAAAGGCCATAACCAACGGAATCGAAATGACAGCACGAAATTGAATCGTGTCTAGAACAATGCCCCATTATTTAGCTCAGCGCAGAGTTCCTTCGCCTTCAGCTGTTGGCGCAGAGTCGGTGCGGCCCAGATTTGGATGACAGCTAAAAATACCACAAACGCACCATTGAGTTGCTCAAAGCAATTCATTGCCAGTCTGAGCTGCGCTGGTTCATACGCGGGACAGGAGCTCGGAAATCGGGAACCTTTGAGTGAACTGTTGGGTGCGGATGCAAAGTGGCCCTGATGCCCACGTACCCTAAAATATCGAACCACCGCCATCATTGAGTGAAATACTCAGTCAACACGGCAGCTGTGCACGTACGCAATTGGTCCCACATTCCACCAGAGTTTCCAGTCCGGCACAGTGTATGATCCTCAGTTACAGCGTGGGAGATGCTACAGCTGTCTGTGTCTGGACCGAGCCGGCATCGGTCCTCGAGCGCCGCTCAGAGCCATCGCCCATCACCGCCCTGGACCTCAGAGCCGCCGCCCGCTACCGCCCTCGGTCCTCGAACGCCGCTCAGAGCCGCCGCCCGCCATCACCCTGGATCTCAGAGCCGCCGCCCACCACCACCCTCGGTCCTCGAGCGCCGCTCAGAGCCGTCGCCCATCACCGCCCTCGGTCCTAAAGAGCCGCTCAGAGCCGTCGCCCATCACCGCCCTGGATCTCAGAGCCGCCGCCCGCCACCACCCTCGGTCCTCGAGCGCCGCTCAGAACCGCCGCCCACCACCACCCTGGACCTCAGAGCCGTCGCCCGCCACCGCCCTCGGCCCTCCAGCACCGCTCAGAGCCGCCACCCCATCACCGCCATGGACTTCAGAGCCGCCGGCCGCCACCGCCCTGGGTCCTCGAGCGCCATTCAGGGCCACCACCCACCACCACCCTCGGTTCTCGAACGCCGCCCAAAGCCACCACTCGCCGCCGCCAGCCGGGCACCGGTGTTTAACGAAGCGTCAAAAGTTAACCAAACCCGATAATGACCGCCCTCCTGACGAGACGCCGCGAACGATGGAAAAACATCCTCCCAGACATCTCTATCACACCACACGGCCTACATGGTGGGCATGGTGTGCGTGGACGTGGTGTTGTGCGCTGGTGGCGCCCGCGTGCAGACAAGGCGCAAGCGCGCAGGCGGTTCGGTGAGGTGCAGAAGCGTTGCAGTTCCTATCACTCACTTCAGACAGTCAGCAAATAGATAAGTCACCACTTCCACCACGGCTATCAGCATGGAAGCGCCACGCCCCGAGACGGGCAGTCAGGTGGACAAGCCGCAGCTGGCGCTCCACTCCGGGCACTAGGACGCCGTTTCCGCCACCGCCGAGATTTGGTCGGTGGGAGGCCGGGTAATTGAGTCGCTCACGTCCACGCCCGAAAACCGACCGCTGTTCCGTTAGCAGCAGCTGCCGTCCGAAAACGCTGCTTGGAGCAGCCATTACCAAAATCGCACCGCCCCGCCTCGGTACTCGAAATAAATCGCTACTACGCGTCCTCGTTTCCTTTCACCCGTGTTTGCGGCCTGATTTTTTGTCTAACGCGCGCCAAAAGGCTGACCATTTCCCAAGGAGCACACCACGTCATTAGCGCCGTGATAATCGACAGTCGAGCAGCATCTGGCCGACACTGGGCAGGCGCCGAGCGGGCCGCGCGGCCAGCAGACAAATTCGGCGTGCGGCCGGCGACCGGGGTCGCGGGGTCAGCAGCCGGGGCCGCCTGGCCAATCAGGACTCGCCCCGGGCCGGCGTGCCCATCTGACTTGCAAATGAGACGCTTCGGCGCCGGGCCGGCCCGGGCGCTGACGGCTCACCGGTCCGGCGGAGGCTGCTGCCCCGGATGCGCGCCAGAGTCCCCCCCCTCGCCCGGCCGGCCGGCCGGCTCTCGAGGCACGAGCGGTGAACCAGCCGACCAGAGGTGCGCCAGAGACACCCCCCCCCCCCACACTCCTAGATGGCCGACTCTAGAGGCACGAGCGGTGAACCAGCCGACCAGAGGTGCGCCAGAGAGCCCCTCACCCCCATCTGGCCGACTCTAGAGGCGCGAGAGGCGAACCAGCCGATCAGATGCTTCCGCGTGCGGCAGATCTACCTCGATGCAAATTGCTTTACATTCTTGATGTGCTGGACCTTGTCTCTTAGCCCCTAGACGGCATTAGTCTTTTGCAGACGTCAGCAGCCCTCAGCAGGAAATGATCTCTGCTTTTGACTTCGTAGCGGATCTCGCGTTGGCCCGAGGACCACGGAACATCTGAAGCCATCACAAACCAGTTGAAATGCTCGTCTTTCTTGACTCATGAATATCTTATTTGCGGTTGGAAGTCTTCATCATTGAGAAATTACATAAGTTCTATTTACTCACTGCGTGCTGCATGTGGGTAAACCCTGCATGGCTTCAAACCTAAACCGTTATCTCGCAGGTGTGCACATAACGTATGACTACGGTTAGGTCTGTGGGGCGTCTCGGATGCATGCTACAAGAAGTGAAAGAAGTGATGCTGTGCAATGTCACGTCAAATTGCTAGGAATAACAGTCTGTCTTCCAGTCGGCGGCAGAGTGTGACGCAACCTGCCGGTTCCTCTGACCCACCGCCAGCACTAAAGGCTCCAACAGCCTGCCGGCTCCTCTGACCCACCGCCAGCACTAAAGGCTCCAACAGTCCGCCGGTTCCCCTGACCCACCGCCAGCACTAAAGGCTCCAACAGCCTGCCGGCTCCTCTGACCCACCGCCAGCACTAAAGGCTCCAACAGCCCGCCGGTTCCCCTGACCCACCGCCAGCACTAAAGGCTCCAACAGCCCGCCGGTTCCCCTGACCCACCGCCAGCACTAAAGGCTCCAACAGCCTGCCGGCTCCTCTGACCCACCGCCAGCACTAAAGGCTCCAACAGCCCGCCGGTTCCTCTGACCCACCGCCAGCACTAAAGGCTCCAACAGCCTGCCGACTCCTCTGACTCGCCGCCAGCATTGGAGACTTCAGCAGTCTGTCAGTTCCTCTGACTCGCCGCCAGTACTAAGGCTCCAGCAGTCTGTCGGTTCCTCTCACTCACCGTCATCACTGGAGACTCAAACAGTCTGCCGGTTCTTCCCACTCACCGCCAGCACTGGAGGCTCCACATTCAGATCGATCGGGTTCATAACGATGAAGACCTGCTGGTTTTTGTGCACGAGCCCGCTGTCCTCCTTAATAGCGGCCTTGCAAAAGAACTGGACCCAGCCATGCTTTCCCAGGAAGGTCGACGGCAGGCCCAGCGGCAGGCCCAGCTTGAATGGGAAGCTGTGAATGCCGGCCGACAGCAGGACAGGCGCGTGTCCTGCAAACAGAGGAGGCAGGCGGTCAACATCATATCCGTGAAGTTTGCTGTGCATTAGGCAGTTTATTTAGTGTCGGGCTCCATTTTGGCCGAAATCCGTCACATGGCCCGTTACGGCGTAACATCACCGAAAATCTGACGTATGCTTTTCAATATCACGTCCCCCTCAATGTTGAACTCAAGGCCAAATTACAGGGAGATTAATACCACCAAAAATATATCATCCTATTTCGGTTTTTAAATGATAATATTCACATATGTATGGGCTAGCGTTCGTAAAAATACTGGTATCTCAAGACCATTCTTCAATTCGATTGACCGAGAATTCCACATCGCCCCAAAGTTACCGGCCGATTTTTGTCCTCCGCGCATAAAATAGCGTCTGAAAAGAAGTACTGATCTCTCATGGTTACCATTCAAGGTCAAATTCAGGCTGGAATGATAAGGAATTCGACATCACCCAAAAGTCACCGGCCAATTTCAGATTATTAACACGCGCTGGGGTGGGGGTAAAATTGACCCCCCGAAGGTTTCTCCGGAATGTTTTCCGAAAGGCGTTGGTTTTAAAATTGGCATAGCCACGCCAAATTTGGCGTAGCTGTTCACAGTTAAACAGTGGATCGTCTGGCATCAAACACTTAGATGCATTTTGTAAGGTCGCTGACCTATGGCAGGTGAAAGTCAGGCCATGGTTTCAGCGAAGACAATTTCTATGGAATCGTTCAATCTGATCCAGCAACGGAGTGTTAGACGAAGCCATACATTTCTGAGCTATTTTTCGCAACAAAAAATTGAATGAACAAATCGAATTGATCTAAGGTCATGTATGAAAGTCATTTCAAGGTCAAAACCAACCCGTTTTATTACTCTAGGGCCTGTTGTATGGAATAGTATCTGGTGCTCATTTCAGGTTCATTGATAATAAGAACCACATTATACGCCTTCCATGAACTTCTTAATGGTCAGAATAGGTAACTGACACAGAATGACCCACGTCAACATTTGTTTTAGGAACATACCACCCAGCGAAATCTTTGTCGCTTATTCAAATGGAAATCTCAAGGCGGTCCTGTAAAATTTTGGTCACCATGACCGTCAAAAGGTCAAGCAAGGTCACTGACCTTAAATGCGCACGTGAACTTTTGCTTAGAACAGGTATCTAGGTTCTAGGGAATCTTTGGAAACCAACCTGGAGATTGGCCTTGTTTGACCTTACTTGACTCGAAGGTCATGACCTAGGAATCTCAAACTTTGACCTAGGTAAATTCACGTATACGTCAGCACACCCTGTGAATTTGGTGTCTCTTAGTTACTGAGATCTCAGAGGGGTCAAATCGACCCTCTAACCCGAGCGAAGGGTATCGAACCGACCACCCAGGCGCGTGTTGAGCATCAGAATATCCACCAATGCACGAAATAGCGGCCGTCAAGAAATCGTGACCTTTCAAAGCCACCATTCAAGGTTAGATGATCGGCAATTAAGTCACCGGCCGATTTCAAAATCCTAAGGATGAGAATCTTTCCCAGCGCATAAACTAGTGGGCGCCAAGAAGTCATGAACTCTCACTTCTCTCTTGAAGTCTCACTTCAAGGTCGAATTCAGGTTCAAATGACGGGGAACCCCACATCACCCAAAATGTTCCGGCCGATTTCAGATTTACAAGCATCAGAACATTTATCAGCGCATGAAGTAGCGTTCTTCAAAGAGTCCTGACCTGTGACGGCTGTCCTTCAACTTCAAATGACCAGAAATTTCAAACCGTTCAAATCTTGTCAGCCAGTTTGGGATTCTTACGCATCAGAATCTCTGCAGCGCATAAACAAGCGCCGTTTTAAAAATCGTTTGGTCTCTCATTGTTACTCTGCTCCGGTCTCGTGATTGACTGATTGATCTCATGATTGATTGTATCACGTGATTGTCTCTCATTGCCACAGACATCGGCCGGTAACTTTCGGGTAATGTGGTGTTCCCAGTCAGTTGACTTTGAAAAATGACATTAAGAGGTCAGGACTTCTTATAGGACGCTATGTAATGAGTTGGTAAATATTTTGATCCTTAAATACTCGAAATCGGCCGTTAACTTTTGGGTGGTGTAAAATTATCCGCCAATTGAGCCTGAATTCAACCTTTAATTGTGAACTAGAGGGCTCAGGACTGTTATGAGACAGGACTGTGACGGACGCTAGTTCATGCACTGGTTGATATCCCAGTTCAGATTCAGTGCTCTCGTTCCAGAATTGACCACGTGACGTGTTTCCAGCGAAATCAGAGCTCGCTGCTAAATAAACCACTAAAAAATCACTGACGTCACGTGTACGTCTACGTTGCTGGAAATTAGCCTGCTCTGGCTCGCGAAAGCATTTAAAAACCGCTGGGCAGCTCTGCAAGTGTTGACTCTGAAGAATATCTCTTCTGAAGGCTAAATACGCCTGCGCACGTTTGTGTGACAGGCCAATGCGGGCTAGACAACACATCAATGCAGGCCGCTGCCTTAAAGTCGAGCTGCTGGTAAGTGGATGACTGAACGACCTGAGTACTTGAAGTAAAAAAGATCCCTCTCCCATAGTATAAGCTGTCCCTGTTATCTCTAGCCAGCCAGCTCACTGCATTTATCCCGGCGAGTAGACCCAAATGGCGTGATGAAGGGCATCATACAACAAACTGAAGCCAACAAAATCATGTGACATTTACATGCGCACACTAGTGCATGTAACACAGTGCACTTCAGCAACTCGTGCAAGACTGAGTTTTGTAACCGGCACGGCGCGATATTAATATCCGCTGTCTTCTGTCGAAGCGAGCCGTTCTTCGGCCCTTGAGGCAGAGCTGTCATACTGGCGCGGGGAAACTTGCTTATCGTGAGACACATCAGCTCATCGTTCACACATATCGCGCTTTTGTTGAGCAGCGTGAATATGGCCTGTTACTTGTGCCTACATAATTAATGCGTCAAACAATGGATAGCTTCGAATGATGACAGTTTCGTGCTTTTCAGAGCAAACAACACAACATTTGGAGACGGACTGCTCGTTGCGGGACGAGGCACGACAATAATTTTACGTTAGATGAGTCGGCATCGTTTTAATACGCACGTTTCTAGAAGTACCCAGACATCGCTGTAATGGTCTCCTAGTGATCGATGGGATATTGGAGCCTCCTGTCATCACGTTCGGTCTGTTGTTTAGCCGTCGTCGTCACTACGTCTACACGATGCACCTGAGGCTATAAAGCGTCGCCTGCCTCCCAGCGTGGCAGGAAGGCTGAGCGCCGCCAGGAATCAAACCCAGCACTCTCGTTATTAGGTAGGTAACATACATATAACTAATCCTCGTTCAATTGTGCGTTTATTGCGAGAGGCAGCTTAAGTGCTTAGGATGAAGTGTCATAACATTG
Organism: Pollicipes pollicipes; assembly: GCF_011947565.3. NCBI lineage: Eukaryota > Metazoa > Arthropoda > Thecostraca > Pollicipedomorpha > Pollicipedidae > Pollicipes > Pollicipes pollicipes. Next base: position 13,372,883 of record NW_023596746.1, read on the forward strand.
CTGCGAATGATAATTATGCAAAGTCCGCTTCCTGCGTAGGAGAAAAGTGCTGCAGGGTTCGTGCCGGGGCTTCCGGACATTAGGCCTGCTGCGGCTGCCGCAGCCGCCAGCCCCTTCAATTCAAGGCTATCAGCTTTCATGATAGCATCGACCTTTGCTAAGGCTCCAGAATGGCATACGGCACGACACCAGAGGCCACATCCCGTCACACTGGACGACAACAGAGGCCACATCCCGTCACATGGGACAACAACGGAGGCCGAATGTTGTCGAAATCTAGGACAGTGGGCGGTCCGCCGTCAACGTCCAGCGCCGGTTTCCCTTTGCCTGAGTGTGGGGTAGACGTGCCGACAGAGTCGGCCCGTCACGGTCCCGGGAGTCTCAGTCTCGTCACCACGGCGTCAGCACCAGAGACTAGAGCCAGCGGCTGGCCGAGCGTCCAACTGTCCAGACCAGCGGCGGACCGAGGGTCTAGCTGCCCACGCCAGCGGTGGGCCTAGGGTCTAGCTGCCTAGACCAGCGGTGGGCCTAGGGTCCAGCTGCCCAGACCAGCGGTTGGCATAGGGTCTAGCTTCCCTGACCAGCGGCGGGCCGAGGGTGCAGCTACCAAGACCAGCGGTTTGCCCACCGCCCAGCTGCCCAGACCAGCGGTGGGCCGAGTGTCCAGCTGCCTAGACCAGCGGCGGGCCTAGGGTCCAGCTGCCCAGACCAGCGGTGGGCCTAGAGTCTAGCTGCCCAGACCAGCGGTGGGCCTAGGGTCTAGCTGCTCAGGCCAGCGGCTGGCCGAGGGTGCAGCTACCCAGAACAGCGGCGGGCCGAGCGTACAGCTGCCTGTCGTGGACGTCCCTAGCCGGCGACAGACGTCCCCAGCCGGCGGCAGACGTCCCCAGCCGGCGGCAGACGTCCCTAGCCGGCGACAGACGTCCCCAGCCGGCGGCAGACATCCCCAGCCTGTGGCAGACGTCTCCAGCCGGCGACAGACGTCCCTAGCCGGCGACAGACGTCCCCAGCCGGTGGCAGACGTCCCCAGCCGGTGGCAGACGTCCCCAGCCGGCGACAGACGTCCCTAGCCGGCGACAGACGTCCCTAGCCGGCGACAGACGTCCCCAGCCGGCGGCAGACGTCCCCAGCCGGCGACAGACGTCCCCAGCCGGCGGCAGACGTCCCCAGCCGGCGACAGACGTCCCCAGCCGGCGACAGACGTCCCCAGCCGGCGACAGACGTCCCCAGCCAGCGACAGACGTCCCCAGCCGGCGGCAGACGTCCCCAGCCGGCGGCAGACGTCCCCAGCCGGCGACAGACGTCCCCAGCCAGCGACAGACGTCCCCAGCCGGCGGCAGACGTCCCTAGCCGGCGGCAGACGTCCCTAGCCGGCGACAGACGTCCCCAGCCGGCGACAGACGTCCCCAGCCGGCGACAGACGTCCCCAGCCGGCGACAGACGTCCCAGCCGGCGACAGACGTCCCTAGCCGGCGACAGACGTCCCTAGCCGGCGACAGACGTCCCCAGCCGGCGGCAGACGTCCCCAGCCAGCGACAGACGTCCCCAGCCGGCGGCAGACGTCCCCAGCCGGGCGGCAGACGTCCCCAGCCGGCGGCAGACGTCCCCAGCCGGCGGCAGACGTCCCCAGCCGGCGGCAGACGTCCCCAGCCGGCGACAGACGTCCCTAGCCGGCGGCAGACGTCCCCAGCCTGTGGCAGACGTCCCCAGCCTGTGGCAGACGTCCCCAGCCGGCGACAGACATCCCTAGCCGGCGACAGACGTCCCCAGCCGGCGACAGACGTCCCCAGCCGGCGGCAGACGTCCCCAGCCGGCGACAGACGTCCCCAGCCGGCGGCAGACGTCCCCAGCCGGCGACAGACGTCCCCAGCCTGTGGCAGACGTCCCCAGCCGGCGGCAGACGTCCCCAGCCGGCGGCAGACGTCCCCAGCCTGTGGCAGACGTCCCCAGCCGGCGGCAGACATCCCCAGCCGGCGACAGACGTCCCCAGCCGGCGACAGACGTCCCCAGCCGGCGACAGACGTCCCCAGCCGGCGACAGACGTCCCCAGCCGGCGGCGAACCGGGGACAGCGCTCTCGCCGGCCCGTACTTCCTCCAGACCTAGATTCGACACAGCTGTGAGGGCCCGGGAGACAATGGCGCTGTGGTGATGAACCGCCGTGCGCTCCGCGGCTAACGTGGCGCACCGCGCCGCAGCCGGGCCGGAATGGGGTCGGCTGTGCCGAGTCTGCAGTCCGGCCGACCGAGGACGCGTGGCGCCGCCCCGCCTGGCGCGGGCGCGGGCGGCCCTGTACCGGGGAACCCCGGAGCACCGTGGAGCGCCGGCCGCCGTGGTCACGGCGGTGGCCGCCACTGGGCTTGACCAGTGTCGCCTTTGGGCCCATTCATGGCTGCCTCGGTATAGGCTGACGTAGCACCGATTGAGATGTAGGCTTTAACGCAGAGAATTGTGTATTGTTTGGTGGTAGTAAGCGCTAGCCTTTGGCTATATTAGAATGTGGATAAATTCAAATTTTGGTCCCGTGATCCTTTATAAACTAAGAAAACGGAGTGTGACTGTACAAGTTGGCCGCCCGCACCTGACAGGTTGGTTGCTTGCGCCTGACATCGTTCACTCTGGAGCTGGAACATGTGGAGTGTATCCCCACATGTATCTACCGGGGCATCAGACTGATGCACAAGGTCTGTTCCAGCCTGAGCTGGCGGTAAAAACTTTCAGATATCCTCGAATTCGACAAGAAATAGCATCGTTTGCTCATGAATTGATCAGTAAACACCAATTTTCAAATTATGAGGCAAACAAGTTGCGGTAATGTAGCTGTGCGGTTTGTCCTAATGGTGAGATGTGGCCGGCCGAGGTCCTGGGACGCAGTACGCCCGCACAAAACCGCGTGATTTATCACTCGGAGTACCCAACAATTCGCTAATATCGCTCATTTCCCGCAGTCGCATGTGAGCCGCTGGACCCGCATGCCCGGAGGCGTCCAACGTCGACGACAGACGCGGTGTACTGTGGGTGGCGCGTCCGCCTGGCCGTCGCTTGACGCTGCGCCACACGTTGTGTGACGTCACTGGGTACTGGGTGACGTCACTGGGTATGTCACTGGATACGCAACTGAAAGTTGAGCATGAGACCTTCATTTGGAAGCCCTCGCTTCAGCATGCAAACGATGTTACTGATGTTCTGCAGTCGGACGTTGTGAGCGGCGCCTCGTGAAAAGATCGTTGTCGTTACAGTCTGCCATGCCAGTCCATACTCACTGCCGCCGCCGGTATTTCTGGATTTCCTTCCAGACTTTCATCATTTTTTAATTGATCTATCAGCAGACAGTTGAGGCTATCCCTGTTCTCGAGATGCCGATTTGCTCTTCACGATCCCGCAAGATTCAGAGCATGGCACCTCCCATGGGCATGTTTCGCCACTGCGCGTACCACAGACTGGCTGCCGTTCGGTCCGGTCCCAGCGGTGTTACGGACGAACAACGGACGTCTGCAAGAGCGGCGACACACCGACACTCCGCGGCCTTCATTCCTGCAAGCCCCGCAGCAGTTGGACGTGCGCAGTGGGAGACGACCGAGTTTGTGGGATTGTGCGTGTATTTTTCGGGGTGCAGACCACACAGGATCACTGGCCTGGCCACGGCGTTCGTAGGCATGACGTATAATAAAAACAACACATTCTATTTTTCACTCTAGGCCATCGGCCTATCCACAGGGAGCACTGAAATGCCAGAAAAAACTGGATCGAACCGGCCTACTGCGCATAGATTTCCATGCGTGCCTTGCTAATTCTCCTCCGCTTTAGCTTTGATTGTGTCTCTGAAAGCCATATTTACCTATGTTTACTCAAGTAGTTGCTTACTTTTCGCGTGATAACCCAGTAAGACTGTGCATTTTAGCAGGCACTGACTTATCAGCATAATGTCTTTTTCACCCTGGATGGTGGTTTCTTACCGCGGTGAGCTTATCGGCCAGCACCTATCCCACGGCTCACGTAATCACCTGACACCATCATCAGTTTATCCACCAGGCCCGTTGATAAACGGGACAAAAACGAGCCCGACACTGCCGGGGCCGCAAATAAACGGCCGAATCACCGGCACACATGTTAGGATGCGTCGCCGGCGCTCCCGCCGGCGCTTGGTTGTTGTTTGTCGTCGGCGCATCGGCCGGTTGTTTGTCGGCGTGTCGGCGCTCTAGTTGGTCAGCGCGGGCTCGGGAGAGAGCGCGAACGAGGCGAAAACGGCCGGCCGGGCATGAGCCATGGCGCCATGGAATTGTGGAGCATGAGTCACCGAAGAGGTTGTCACATGATAGACATCATGGCCATGGCATGGTAGGTATATTTATGCTTGTTAAAACAAACAACTACTTCAAGCCATATTTCAGGGTATTGATTAAATGGCTGCCTGTATTTTTCAGAGATGCGTAGAGAAACAAATATCTGTACTATTGAGTCAATGAAACTTCATTTCAATCAATATTCAGCAAGCATCTCCTTGACTATCTACGTAATCATACGTCATGAAAGATGGGTCATTGTATAGTGATTGCATGAATCACGGAATAAATATGTCGCCGTTGTGGACCAGCGAGGACGGTGATTGACGGCAAGAATGGGAGAGACGTCGACATGCGACGTTTGCGCCATATCCAGGGCCAAAAGAAAGGACACGGTGCCGCGCGATTCTCATGATACGGTCCTCAGCCACCCGGAGTACGAGTAGCCGGCGTGTCGGCGCGAGGACAGGAGCAAAGACTGCTTACTAGCACGGAGGAAGCTCCAATAACTCCCTGCCCACTGCCCCATACAGGAAACCTTCGGCAGGATCCCACTGTTATTCCCATTGGCACATAGCCGACATGAACGGCGTATGACAGGAAAGGTGCGGCCCGGAAGATGCCAGGCTACTGCACGGTCGAACCAGACTCAAGAGTGGGGAGCTCCAGACACGTGGGGAGCATTGAAGCCTGCGACTTTTGAAACAGGCTCCGCGCGCGGCGCCATCAAAGCATTCCATGTTTCCCACAGAGTGGCTGATTGGAGTTTTTTAATCCATCGTTTAGTTGAATGCATCGTCATGGAAGTCATGACTTTGTGTGACAAAGTATCTTTCCACTAATCGCAGCATTTTGAAAACAGCACCAAACACACGGCATCCCATTTTGCATTCATTATCTTTTTAGGTCATGCGTGTCAGCAGAATTTCGCGATCAACTTCGACGCCGACCTAGATTTCGGTCCTGTTCAAGTCTGGTACAAGACAGTATACTGGGTTAGGTCAAATTTGACATTCACCAGATCAGAGCGAGAGTGGTGAATCATACAGCCTTTACTGTGCAGTCGGTGGTGAAACCTCCACACTCACTGCCTACCAAGAAAAATCGTTTTAAGTTCTGATAAATTTAAACAGTTGCAAAGCTCAGGGAGATCATCCTGGATACGACTCCAAATTTAACGTTTGAATTTATGAAGACATTCACGCGGTTCATCCGGGAACGTCGGTAAATATCAAGAATGCCACCGAATAGGTGGTCCATGGGCAGGTCCTGGAACCAACTGCACATCCCACGCGGCACGCAACCAGCCGGGAGATAGCGTGCGGAGAGCTGTCAATAGTGGACACAAAAATTTAGACTTCTGGGCAGACACGTCTCGCAACCAATAGAGATAAGGCAGATCAGCGCGTCAACAAGTTTGTGCTTTGCTGGAGTTGACGGGGTGGAGATTCGGTGGTATATCGACCGGGATCTAGTGAAAAGGCACGTCCAGCGTCTCAACGACATCGGCACACTGTCGCTGCGACACCGACACACTGTCGCTGCGACACCGACACACTGTCGCTGCGACACCGACACACTGTCGCTGCGACACCGAGTACCAACTACCTCGGCCCGGCGTCTGGCCGCGCGATACTGCTCTTTCGCTTCACGCCAAGTGCTTTCACCATCTTACCGAATGGGGTGAATACGATAAAAGAGTCCGTACGAAAGGTAACGATCCAGTCGCGCCACACCTACCATTTGTATTCGTTTTTATTTGAATGGCTCGTTTAACGCGACGCAAACACGTGGTCATCCAGTTTGTCTTAATTTTGTGCAGTATTTCATAAATGTCATTAAAGTTGGGACCCAACATAATATTTCTATCGCTTAAGTGTAGGCTGCATCCCAGTTATCAAATTTGTTACTTTTTACGAATGCTCGTATAGCAGTTTGATTGGCATATTATGTACTTCCATTGCGTAAAACTTGTGGTCCTATGCTCACTTTCACCATCTTTGAACCCTCTTCCAAACTGGGAAGAACTGGCTATCTGCATGTATGCATATCTACATGGCCATCTACGCCTTTGCCGCTTTCATATCGTTTTTCACTAAACTACATGATGTAAGAAAATTGCATATTTTGCTCAGGCTTTGCAATTCAGTGACACTGCATCCGCAGCTTGCGTTAATGGAAGCGCAAACCACGTGCAGCGGGCGATGGGCTCGCTGACAAAGGGGAGCACACCCCGAGCCGAGCCCAGCGCGCCTCTGCGTGACGTGACGACGAGGCGCGCTAGTGGCCGGTCGTGACGTGACGTCGAGGCGCGCTGGTGGCCGGTCGTGACGTGACGTCGAGGCGCGCTAGTGGCCGGTCGTGACGTGACGTCGAGGCGCGCTAGTGGCCGGTCGTGACGTGACGCCGAGGCGCGCTAGTGGCCGGTCGTGACGTGACGTCGAGGCGCGCTAGTGGCCGGTCGTGACGTGACGTCGAGGCGCGCTAGTGGCCGGTCGTGACGTGACGCCGAGGCGCGCTGGTGGCCGGTCGTGACGTGACGCCGAGGCGCGCTAGTGGCCGGTCGTGACGTGACGTCGAGGCGCGCTAGTGGCCGGTCGTGACGTGACGTCGAGGCGCGCTAGTGGCCGGTCGTGACGTGACGACGAGGCGCGCTAGTGGCCGGTCGTGACGTGACGTCGTGTCACGGCCCGCCTCAGGCGTGGCGTTACGCCAGCACGTGGCTCTGCAGTGATGTCACACTGCTGTGAGCGGCCCCGTGTGACGAAACCAGCCCGAGGACCGGGGCGGCCGCTCTCCTGGCCCCCGGCTTCCCCGGCCATAGTCTCAGATCATACCCGTGCTCATCTCAGTTTCGCTTAGGTTGTCTTACCGTGCTCGCCGAGAAGCCTCATTTTGAAGTCGATGTAGTTTTCCTTGTCGGTGTGCCTCTGGTTCTGGTTGTCACTAACTTTGACAGTACCTTCGCCCACCACGTGGAAGAAAACTCCTGAAAAAGAACACAAGTTGATGTAATAAGCGGGTTTCTAGGCACGTAGGTATGCAATTTTAAACGTTAATGTTGCTAGTCATTTGCTTGTTACGACTAGCATGACCAGGTACACTAATTATTCGCTCAGCACACAGTCGTTGGAGCCCATTAGTGAATTTTCAGTTCTTCCAGCACTTCCACGAGAGCTTCTTGAATATGGACCGTTCCGCTCAATTAAAGTGACGAACAGAAGAGAGTTCTCGTGATGAACGAACCTCTTAAAAATTATTTCTCTCAACGCTCCTCACGAATGACCAATTGACGGCCATTTTCATCCATCAGGCTTTTGTCAAAACGCCGGGGAACACGCGCGGCGCCGTCGCGCGACATCGCTCATCCATTGGTGAGATTGGCGGCCGTGATGGATGGGAGCCGGGGCAGCCGGCGGCGGCCGGGCGGCGACGGGGCGCGGCCATTCCTCAGGCCGACCGGCATGTCCTGGGACCGGCCGGCATGCCCTGGGACCGGCCGGCATGTCCTGGGACCGGCCGGCATGCCCTGGGACTGGCCGGCATGTCCTGGGACCGACCGACAGGTCCTGGGCCCGGCCGGCAGGTCTTGGGACCGGCCGGCCTCGCGGTGTCGTCGGTCGTGGCCCGGCCCGACGCCAGCTCGTGCAGGCGGTCTGCGGCACAGCCCGGCTGGCTTTATATAGGGGCGTTGGAGGCGCTGGGTACTGTTATGTGCGTCGTTGATGTTACCGGGATGATTTGGAGAGGTGTTTGGTACGGCTAAAAGGCCTCGTTATTCTCAGTTATAATGGCTCGGTGGGAAAAAGGTGAAGTCATTGTCACGGCTAACAAATGGACCGTATTGGGATGGGAGCGATCTGTATGAGAACTGCAAGGAAGGTTTGGTAAGGAACTGTATGGAAAAACGGCGGTAGGCGTGCTAATAGTTATGCAAACAGGCGGCCACTTGAGCCATGCAAGCCTTCGACATTCTCGTTTAATTCATGTGGTAGCCACTTAAGTTCCTTGTGCTGAACCATCTCTAAAAATTGCATTTTTTAGCTCAGTCGCTGAGAAGCAAACAAAGATTCAGTGACACTTTCGCAATCGTACCAGAATGCACTGAACAAGGGACCGCTTGTCCGAATTCGGCTATTTTGTGAGACATCTATCCAGGTCACCAAACCAACTTCAAAAACGCAGGCACGCCGAGCGCTATTGTTGAGGGCCGTCGGCGCGGCTGAGCGGATGTGGGAGCCAGCGCGGGCGCCGCTCGACACGCGAGAGGACTGGCCAGGTCACGCCGGGGTCACCTCCTGACCGTCGGCGGTCATACGCGGCTGTCGCGGCCTCGTGACGGCCAGCCCGCATTGTCTGGTCGGAGAGTGCGCCGACCGGCCCGCGGCCACTGGATGGGCCTAGCTCTCGAAGGATGGGGTCGCAGTTGTGCGGCTCACGTGAGGAGAGGCGGTGCACAAAAAGTCGGAGCGGAACCGCCAGCGTGCTTGTAAACGCGCCAGCCACAGCCAGTGGGGTCACGAATACACCCGTGCCACCCATCGGTCGCCCCAGTTAACAGAACACTGCTGGGAATACGTTTGGGCGGCGCACGAACTGACGCGGCTAACAGGACATTCCGGCGAACAAACTGGTCACGCAGTTCTGTTACAGAGCGTGGAGAAAGGTACCAGCCGGACCGTAAACAATCGCGCACTCTGTGGACGCTAACGAAAGTCGACTGGAAAAGACGAGAGGAACGCGACTATGAATTACCCTACGTTGGCTGACAGAGCTCATTAATGGTAAACCCATCCTATAACTCCGCTCTTACATAGTTTATCTGTCTATTTAAGGCGTAAGCAATCCGCCGGCAAAGGTTCAATTGCGGAAGCAGGCCAGTTGTAAAAACATAAATGCACGATACACACGGTAGCGCAGGCAGGGGGGGGGGGGCAAAGGAGCACGTACCCCCCCCCCCCCCCGCTTAGGTTTTGAGGATTCTTTGCCACGATCGGGGACCCCTGAGTTGACATGGGCCTATATGTTGGTCATGCACCACCAGTACCGAACAGTTAGCTCTGTGTCGATGTGGGCCTGCTGGCCCACTTCCCAATCAGCTACAAAGCTGGGGCCAGGGATTTACACTGGTCGGGGCAGGACGGCGATAGATATAACAGGGGCCCGCAGTGCCCAGCAGAAGGTCCTGTGTTCGCAAGGGGCCCCGAGCCGGCCAAGGGTAGAGTTCTATGAGACCCGGAGGGGGGCCCGGGAGGTCCAGCAGAACCGACTATCAAGGGCTCGATTGGTGGGCATATGGGCCCGAAGGGCTGGCTGTCGGTCACTTAAAGAATAGCGGTCCGTAGGGCAGTGACCCAAAATATAAGTCAGAGATCCTCTTGCACTGTTTGAGAACCCCTGAGACAACACAGGTATCTCGGTCAGCCAGAGATCACGAGAACGAAGCAGTTGATTCCCTGTCAACCTAAACCCTGGGGACCCTCTCCCAGGAAGGATCAAGACCGGGGGCCACGGCTTGCATTCGTCTAGGTCCCTGAAACAATGGTTGGGACCCTGTGCCGGTCAGAGGCCCCAGCGCCTAACAGGGGTCGTATGTCGACTTGTGGTCCCAAGTCGGTCACAATCTTTGTTTAAGGTGTTCCGTAGAGGGAACGAAAGGCCCTCGGGACCAAAGATCAAGGGCCCGATTGGAAGGCTGAAGGGCCCAAAGGGTCACATTCAATGCCCCCGCCCGTAGGACCGTGATCTCAAATTTCAGTAAAAGGGTCTCTTGTACCGATTGGGGACCCCTGAGTCAAAACGTTTATTTATTTCGGCAAAAGATCACCAAAACCGAACAGTCGATTCCGTGTCTGTCTGAGCTCCCGGGCCCCATTTCTCAAGCAGGGACGAGGCCGGGCCCGCGATTTGCATTGGTCGGACCCCTGCAATAATGCGGGGCTCCTGTGTCGGCCAGGGGCCCAGTGCTTAACAGGGTGCTCTGTGTCAACAGGGGGCCTCGAGTCGGTCAGAGGGGCATTTGCTTAACAGGGCGGATAAAGGACCCGAATGGCATAGGACGTCTCGCGTTGGTTGGGGGCCTCTAACAATGAAAGGGGCAAGATAACTTATGACGAGTGTTCACGGTGAGATAACGGAAGGGTCTTGTGTCAGTCAGGACCCTCAGTACCCTATGGCAGGCCCTCAAGCCCAATTCCAGTATGGGCCCGTTAGGCCGAACTGGAGTCTAAGCGCCAATTATTGCACCACTTGCAGGGATGAGGGATGTTTTGCGTCAATGAGGGTTTCTGCGTCGATCCAGGGCCAACTGTGCGGGTCAGAAGGCCTCCTACGGCAGGAAGAGACCAATGTGCTATGATGTATCCCTCTAAGGGCCTAGGGACCAGGGGATTCCGCTTCGTGACACCAGAAAGGCAGCCGTAAGACACTCTGCGGTGGAACGGAATGGACGTTCGGCTCCTAACCGGAAAAAGTAAGTGTTCTTGTGTTCTAGTATGCCCCTTAGTGTTCTACTCAAGAGAAGCCCTTACACGAAAAAAGGGGTTTCATTAGCGTTGAAAAGAGTGAATCGAAATCAGTTTTTAAACAAACGAGGCCATGTCATGTTGGCCTGAGAACGTTCAGCCTCTTGCAGAATGGATTAGTGAAACAAATTACATCAAAAGGTTTGGACCTGCGCGCCCGAAATCTCAGGAGCAAGAGTAGCGATTGTCCGGGTTGCAGTTTCCGTAAAACTGAACGGCGTCAGCCACTGTAGATAGCGCCACCCGCTCCGCGCGGGAAAGACTCGTGACACAATGTCTGTCTTTGCCTGTAATGTCCAAATGTCTTTCAAAATTAATTCGTTCAAAAAAACACTGGGGTACCTTTTAAAATGTTGAGGTTGCCCTCTGGACAAATTAACAGCTTCATCAACACGACAGATAGAGATTCTACCTTTACCCTCGCAGTTTCACCACCAGATTCCAGCCAGCACCATCTCGCGGTGCTGTAAATGCCAGTCCGTTTTAACATCAATCTAAAAATCGCGCCGGTGAAACATACGCCAGGACTACCCTCTAAATGTACGATTTGATTTCCTAAAGCGTTCAAATTTCCTGTTTTAGATGCATATCAGTTTCGTCCGCCCATTGGCCACGTGTTATCCGCGGGGCTGACGCTGCGCGGCTCACGAAGACCGCAGTGCCTGGCGTCGAGGTTTTTGTTACTAAAATTTGCGAGCACGCATGTTTAAAACTATGTACATAATTTGCATCACCAGTTGATTCTGACTGTATGTTGAACATTTCCAGGCAAACATGGCTTGGAAAAGTTAACAGAAATTGCTGACCCGTTTTACATCATCATTAAGCCATACATATGGAACGATTCGTGGTAAATATGTGACATGATGACATGGCCTAACATTTTGACCAACAGTCTACATTCACGGGACCCTGATATCTCTGTAGAACCCAGATAAATATTATGAAGAAGCTTCTGAGTTCTGTCGCCATGGAAAGAGTCCACTAGGCCATTGTAAGATGGAGGGCGCTGGTGGTTTATTTCGTGCAATGGTTGAACACATGATTTTTCAGTTTATTGACTATGACACTCAGTCAGACTTTATATCGCGGTAGCTCCAGGTTTCTTTTCAAGTGAAGGAAGGCAACAAATGAAAAAAATATAAAAAAGCACGCCTTCGAATGGGCAAAATTTGGCAATTTGGGCGCCGTTCAGTATCAGGGGCCCTTTGTCAACCATGTGCCCCAATTGCCAAGGCTGTGGCCGCGCGACTAGATACACACACAGACTAAAAATTTGCCTACACATATACACATTATGTAGCTATGAATAAGAAACACGGCAAAACATTGACGTTCGGCCAGGTGACGATTTGAGAACACTTCGCTTTTGAGGCAGGATTCGACAGCTGCAAAGCTGCGTGTGATACATGTGCCGCATGTGCCGCATGTGCTGTAGAAGCTGCTGCTGTTTTTGTTCCTCCTGCTCCGATGGGTGGTGACCCAGCTCGACCTCCCAGGAGCTGAAGGATTCGGTTTTCGGTGAAAGCAACATGGAGAGGTGACGGGAGCCGTCGCCACAAATGACGCTTCAGACAGCCATGGCCTAGGTAATCGGGGCTCGCCGCGCTTGGTGGGAACTGCGGAAATCCCTGGAATGCGGTAATTCAACATGGCGGTCCCGACACCAGCCTCGGTCCGACAGGTCCGACAGCAGCCTCGGTTTGGCAGCCCCAACACCAGCCTCAGTTTGACAGTCCCGACACCAGCGTCAGTCGAACAGGTCTGACACCGGCCTCGGTCCGACAGCCCCGACACCAGTCTCGGTTGGACAGTCCCGACACCAGGCTCAGTCCGATAGGTCCGATCGGTTTGACAGGTCTGACACCAGCCTCAGTTTGGCAGCCCCGACACCAGCCTCAGTTTGACAGTCCTGACACCAGCGTCAGCCTGACAGGTCTGACACCGGCCTCGGTCCGACAGCCCCGACACCAGCCTCGGTTGGACAGTCCCGACACCAGCCTCGGTCCGACAGGGCCGACACCAGCCTCGGTCCGACAGGTCCGACAAGCATCTCAGCCAGACGGTCAGCCCCGACACCAGCCTCGGTCCGACAGGTCCGCCGACAGCTCCGACATCAGTCTCAGCACACGCATCAGTGTCGGCCTGACTGCCGGACACGCGTCTGCCAGGCCGGCCTCGTCAGCTCAAGGCCAGGCGGGAGAGAGGTATTTCCCGTGCGCGCGCCGGCGCGGCGGCCGCAGCTGGCGCCAGACTGGACCGGTTTGCGCTGACCCGTCCCCTTGCAGGGATACGAACACTTCCGCAAAAAGGCGACGTCCTGTTTCCTGTTTCTTGATGCATCCTTTGTCGTCTCCAGATAGGTGATCCCAACTGGTTGCGAGTGGTGTAGAGGAATGGGAGTGGTAAGTGCGACTAGCAAAGTTCTTTTTATTTCAACAGATTAAGATGGTATCATACGATTTGGTGGTACATCATTTACTGATTTCAGAGTTCTGAGCCAAATTGGCGAAAGACAAGTGCTAAGTGCAAAGTTTTCGAGGTGACAATAGGCGTGATCGAACTTTATAATCGAAACTGGTAGAAATTGCATTTACTGTGACAAACTCCTCACGCAGACGCAAGGCTACAGTCCGTGACGCCCTTTATCTCATGTTTGACCTGTGATAGCATATGAAAGACGCAAGGAAAATTTGCAGTATATGAAATGTAGAAAATCTCTACAGCTAATCCAGCATTAGGTCAGACATGGTAGACAAAGAGCCGAAAGTGCATTGAAATAATCCCACAAAAGTTATTTATCCATGCAGTGACGTGCTTTGCGGCGCTGAACCCTTCTCCTTGAGATAGGGACGTGTTTCTTCATTTGGCTGTTGGCAGTGAAGGAAGGCCTTCTTAATTTGATGGCTTGGGGGATTGGGAGGGCTATGGTAAAGTGATTCACGAAATGGGAAATTCCATGCATTCTACGCAGAATACATCATGCGTTAAGGCATTCATATCTTCTGCAAACACTTCGAGTAAGGAAAGCGGCATCTGTGGCGACTTTCGAAACTGTAGGCAAAGGCTTTAAGAAATGATAAAATATATCAGTGGCTGCCTTGACTTAATTCATTATTACCTATAGCTGCACGATATAGACGTTTACCAAAGCTAAAAGGGTAGGCCAAGGTCTGAACCGTTTTTTTCGTTGTTTTCATCACGTCAACCTAAGTTACTGTAAAAATGTGAATAGGGATAGCACGGAAGGGCCGGACTGATCATTAATGACATTGAAGCGAGCATGGCCAGGCCAACTGGCCAAGACGGGCTGCTGCCCAAGCCAGGTAGCACGTGTCCGTAAAGGTCTGTAGTCCCTGGTATGCTGGTCATGATGAATGCTTTGACTGAATGGCGCCAGGCCTCTCAAATATTTACTTTCACGAGGATGCAGATCTGTAGTGGGCGCCAAACTTTCGCGTACAGGCCATCGCCTGGCTCGCCAACATCATCAGCATCACAACTACACTTTTCTTCCCAGCGAGAGTGAAACGCTGCGGCACCTTCAGACCTACGCATTGACCCGGAAAAAATTGAAAACCTCTGTTGCGCATGTTTGGATTAGTTCCCCGATGAAACGCGTATGGCTAATATCACATTTATCTCAACCAACGTGCTTAACAGCTGGCGAGCCGTCTCCGTCCCTGCCGCCGCCGTTCGACTGCACCGCCCTGCGCTCCCGGCCAGTGCACTCTAGTGCCCCAGCCTCCACGCTCCCGGTCAGTGCACTCCAGTGCCCCAGCCTCCACGCTCCCGGCCAGGGCACTCCACTGCTCCAGCCTCCAGTGGCCTGAGCTCCCGGCTAGGGCACTCCAGTGCTCCAGCCTCCAGTGCGCTGCGCTCCCACCACGCGCTGCACGGCCGCGGCGGCGCGTTCTCACCTTGCACTGGCGTCTCATCCTCCAGCTCGACGAGAACCCGGCCGCTGACGAACTGGCCCGGGAAGTACAGCAGGTTCGCGTTGTCGAACAAAATCAGGAACTTGAGCAGCTTGCGCGGCATCGCGTCGCCTGGCGTGATACGCACGACAGAGTCGGCGGCGCGGGCGGGCGCCCACGTGAAGGTCAGCAGCCCAGCCGAGCACGGCGCGGTCCCAGTCTGGCAGACGACACACAGCGCAGCCGCATACCTGGGCAGCAACGGTGGGAGCTGCCTCTCAGGCCTTCCAGACGCACCTCGCGACACTGCGCCTCCACCCTCCTGGCGCCGCGCGCCCCTCACCACGCCTGAGCCACCACCACTTTCGCCACGCACAGTTGGGGCCCCGAGAGCAAACGGCGAGAGCTGCCGTGGCACTGCGCGCCATCTAGTTACGGTATCAGGAAGTTGAGCTTGTCTTGGGCGCCTGGACATCTCAGCGAGGAGCGCGAGGTGGCGTGTGGTGTCGCGTGGGCAGCTGGCCCATAACGCCGATCAGGGACACCATGGGGGAAGTGAGCAGGTCTACGTCTGACTGATTCTACCAATACTGAGCAGTCGGCTAAGTGTCCTCGAGGCCTTGGGAGTCAATGTCCCAGGCATTTACCACGACTGGGCCCACGAATGCCACAAAAGGCTTCCTACATTGGTCACGAGACCCTTGAAACAATGAAGGACCTCGGCGCATGTCAGCGGCCCACAGTGCCTAACAGGCTCAGCAAAGCGCCCTGAGTCGACCACGGGCGCATGTGTTGAACAGTGAAAGGATTTGGACCGAATGTCGCAGTAGGGCCTCTCACGTTGGCTTGTCTCTCCGCCGATGGAAACGCGCATCAAAATGGCAATCGAAATATTCCAAATGGGACGATTTCAGGGGCTGCATCAGGCTGGGAGCTCAACACCCAACAGAGAGCTCATTGGCCCATGTCGTTCAGGGCCCTTACAGTCTGAACTGGAGTGTCTAAACCAACTGTAAGGACTCTTTCGCCGGCAACTGATTTTCTTGAGTCCGCGAGCGCCCTTACGTCGATCCGGGGCCAACTACCCCGGTCAGAAGGCCCTCCAAGTCAGTGAACAGAACCAAATATGGTAAATCTCTCGGAGTACTTCAGACGTCCAGCTGAGGGCTTTACCGCTGCCTCCCCCTGCCCTTGTCGTCCGACTGGCAACCAATAGTAACTACGGGTTGTGTCGGGCAGCTCCGCCCCTGACTGGCTAGGTGATTGGTCGCCTTTAGTGGTCTATCCGCAGTGCTCTCTGTCCGGGATATAAAGTCTCGTATAGATAAAAGGTCCCGTTAGTGTCCAAAATCAAAACGGGGCCAAAATTCTCTATTCACGTAGCTAACTCATTCATGTTTGGCTGTAAATGTCCTTCTTTTTCAAAATAATGTGGTGTAAATATACACATAATCTGCTATTCACTGAAGCATGCTCGCGCCTCACTCTCAAGCAACAAAGACACCGGCACAGCTGGCCATGCGGCGTCGGTGGCCGTAACACCAAGACCAAGCAGCGGGCGGCCGGTGCGAGAGAACGAACATGTGGTAGAAATCATGCCCCAAAAGTCATATGGGTTAAACTGGCACTGTTTAAGTGTTATATTGGGCCGTATATTTAGCACACACACATTTTCATGTTGATCTTCTGATAGGATTAGCAAACACGATACACGAATGATAGATATTTTACCACCACGTGAAGCGTTCGTAATGCTGTAAATAATCCGTTCTGAGAACCGATATGAAAATTCCTGAGGCAAAATTACGTACTCAGACAACCGTCCACATGCGGAAGTTGACTTTTTGAGGCGTTCCAAAGTGCTGCTTTCCGATACATAGCCAATTTTGCTTGCCCGTTGGCCGCCGCCTGGTATCAACAACGTGGGCTGACGCAGCGCGGCATACGAAGACTGCTACGCCTGGTGCTGGTGTTTTTGCAAAAGCTCATGGGCGAATGCAGGATTTCGTTAAAAGATGGGGGCACGCAACATTGTGGGGCCCCTGGAGTTTGGGGCCCGCTCCCAAAAATATCCTTGCACTTCGGGCATTACATTTCAAGACAAGTTGTATGCGATATATATATATATATATATATATATATATATATATATATATATATATATATATATGCATATACATGCATATATATACATATTTATGAAATATGGTTATTGGCTTTACGGTTATGGTATATGGCTTTTATGGTTATTAGCAGCCAATTCAAGTTTATTTTGCCTGTTGTTCCAAAACACTTAGCCTCAAAATCATAGCATTTAAAACGATCTGTAGAAAATGAGTGAGCTGTGTGTATGTATGCGTAGCACGCCTATGCTTTATAGGCCTGTGCACAGTAAGATGAATTTCCGTATTTATGATATATATGAAGAGGTTAATACATATATATATATATATATATATATATATATATATATATATATATATATATATATATGTGTGTGTGTGTGTGTGTGTATATGTATGTATGTATTAACTTCTTCATATACTTCATAAATACGGAAATTCATCTTACTGTGCACAGACTTATAAGGCATAGGCGTGCTACGCATACATGCACACAGAGCTCACTCATTTTCTACAGATCGTTTTAAATGCTATGATTTTGAGGCTAAGTGTTTTGGAAAAGCAGGCAAAATAAACTTGAATTGGCTGCTAATAACCATTAAAGCCAAGCATGGACTTGATTCCTAGCTTATGTATTTACGGTTGTATGTATAGCCGGTTGGGCGATGTAATCAGCTGATGGCTGATAACTAATGCAATTTTATTCTTCGTTATAAAAGAGCGCAACATATCTAAGCATTCAAAATATGTTAAGAACATGATACACTAGTATAAAAAGTGTTACACACTTGATTGCCAATGGAAATGACACATACGACGCCGGCGGCATGTACAATTACGTGCGGCAATCACGCGTAAAAATTCATCGGCGCATATTCGACTGCCGCTCTAAGACAAATGCACCGAGGCCAATAGGGACGGAAACTGAGCGAGCATGGGTGCCGCAGGAGGCCAACAAAGTGGTTCCTGTCAACACCAATAGGGCCTTCAGGGCAAGCAAAACGAACCCAAGGCCAACGTGATGGGCCCCTAAACGATCGGTAGTGCTCCGGTAGCCTGACATATAAGGCCCCTGCCATAGCACAGGATGCTCCGAGCATAGGGAAATTATCCAAGGTCATGAATCGATACCCCTGTGCAATCAACAGTGTACGGGCAGGTTAACAACATGACCCTCGATAGGAGCGAAGAGTCTTCCGCAAATGAGACCAAAGGGAGAGCCCTCGATCAGAATCGAGGGCCACTGAGCATCGGGTGTCTCCGTGCGTCACCTTATAACAGCCCTAGCAACAGCACAAGGCCCTCCAAGCAAGTGGAGAGAATCCGAGACTTATATGAAGGAATCCTGAGTAGCTGAGTGTACTCTGGCATATAGCACCCCGGAAAAAAACGTGAAGAGCCTTTCGGGCGAATGAGAAAAATCCGTGGACAACCTGATCGATCTTATCTGAGCGTAGGACCCTCGATTCGAATGGTAAGCACATCAGAAGGGGCCCGACGAGAGCGTAAGGCCCTCCATCGAAATAAGAAGTAGCCAAAACCCAGTGCGGAGGGCGCCCGAAAGATGGAGTATATCCGAGCAGATTATCAGGTTGCCCAAACAGGAGTGTAGGGCCTAAATTCAAACACCAAGACCCAATAAATAGGCCCGAACAACCCAGTGTGCTTTGGTGTTTGTGTGAAAACACCCAAAACACACACACACACACACACACACACACACACACACACACACACACACACACACACACACACACACACACACACACACACACACACACACACACACACACACACACACACACACACACAGTTAAACTCTGACTCCCAACATTTCCAGGATGTGTTCTTTATGTACGCTTGTTAGTACTGGAAGCACAAACGCGTCATCTCGTATAAAATCACGTTTGCCTATGAGATCGGGAAACCGCGACGCAACACATGCCTTCGTAATATGATAAAACATCCTAGTCATCTTTTTAACAACCGCTACTTTTGCCACCACATCTCCAACAACTTTTGGAAACTCCCACCGCTCATTATGAGGCAGGACGATGTCGCGAGGCTCGCGAAACGCTCTCCAGTCAATTTTTCCATTGCAAGATATACATTTCTTTGCTTTAGGAGAGCTTGCAACTATGAAGAATGGCTCTAAGTTATGGTAAACTGGAGTCTTATATTTGAGGGGTCGTTGATGTGGCTTTCTCCCTACCGAAGGTGGGATTGTCGGTGACTCACTAATTTTGGTGCATAACGGCCTCGGTGCTTGGTTGAAAAACTGATCGCGCCTTATTTTGCGTTGATATAAGCTGATTTCGTCACCTGCCGCTGTAGTCAGATGTTCATAGGACCTATGGACTGTGTACGATCCTCGGCGGTCATAACCTCTGCCCACTTCGGGCTGCTGGTACATAACCAAATCACGTAACGTCTCAACGATGTGGCAGATGCCGAGACGCTGCCGACCGGATGCTGCGGAAATGACATTAGTTATACTCTCAGTGCGGTTGGTAGAAAATTTCTTACCCACAATTCCTCTATTAAAACTGCCAAGTTTGCATTTCTTGATCCAATTCGAAATTTTTACTCCCTTTTGACCCCTGACACTTATCCGCTTGACCATAAATGTCTCGAGGTGTTGAGAGAGTAAATCGGCAATGGTATTATGAGCCAAACCAGCATTTGGGTAAAAAATATCTGTTAAAACGACATTCTGCTCAGATACCCCGGTGGGCATATCACTAAGCTTATGCTCAGTATTACGCCTGAAATGAATGTGGCCCAGCGTGGGGAAAACATGCTTTAAATGCACTGTGGAGAGCTTCGTCATCGCCGCTACCATATGATGCCAAGGTCTTTTTATGGTCTACCAAGTGGCGCAGTTTGCAAGCAAAGGCCAAATACGGGCCTCTGTCTTTTTCACATGGACCATGACTGGACCTAGCGATGTTGGATACTTCCGTCTAGCTTTTGAGGTGACGCTGAGGTTTTTGTAAGTTGACACAGTGAAGTAAGTCACATAAGTTGAACGTCATGTCTACACCGAAGATGGAATAATTGTGTGGATCACAACAGAACCTGCCAACGTCAACTTGCTGCTGTTCGGTGTGAAGAAATATGATAGGTTTATCCGAGAAAGAGATTTCGCGTAGAAAACGCGTTCCATGGAAACATGCTTTGCCCTCAGCAATACAGCATTGCAAAATTTTTAGGTAAAGGTCCCCATAAGAACAGCCGAAGTCGACAGAGGATGAGGCTTGGTTCACTTTCTGTCGTTTAACCTAGGGTCTTAGGTTTTCCACTTGTTTTAGATCTCGCGGCTTTATAGGCTCGCTTTTATCGACCACTACTTAACGGTAAAGTGCTCTCGCAGTCAGGTGTTCTGCGTGCTCCTCCAACGTTTTCTAAGTGCAAAACGTGATGTCTTTGAATACAGATTTGTTAGTTTCGTCGCGTTTCCATGCGAGCTTGGGAAAAAGTATTTCCGAAGACTATCTGTGTACTGCATATACATGCAGTATATGTATTTTTTTAATTTATAGCAAGGTTTTCCTTGTTATCAGCGTTCTTGGTAAAGATAATCATTGTTCGGAAACATGGATCTGCGTTTAAAACAAAATGTTTTCGTGTTGTCTCTAAGACAGTGTTTCGTTGCACTGTAAATCCTCTTTTGAGCCGTTTGTTGCGAACAAAATATCGTGTTTTATCAACTCTACAGCTTCTGATGCTTGAATTATTTTTGTCAACATGGCTATACTTACGCCATACCTCCAGACTGTCATTGAACACGTCAAACTCACTGCGTTCAGTCCACGGGACCTGGTAAGTGCGCGAGCTTCGGACGTTCTGTGGAATATCGTCAACGATACTGTGATATTCGACAGCGGTTTCATTCGGAATGTGCAGATAAACCTGCGCCAAAATAGAATGCGTGGCTTTAAAAACATGCTTATCTCGACAAGGGCCCTAGCTTTCAGTTTCAGCATTCTCTTCGGCGTCCTCACTTATCGTGGTCGTGTGTTGAGGCGATAGGCCAGACCCTGCGACAGGTGTTACCATAGACGGCGCCGCGGGACTCGAAGGTCTGGGTCCCCACTGCGAACTGGGAAAAATCGAGGTGATAGGCTTTACTCCGTGTCTATCGTCTCCACTGCGCTCGAAGGGCTTGCATTATCATCAGTTTCTAGGAAATCTAGCTGTTCAGGCGACGGTCCACAGAGTGTGCACCGTCCCCACTGATGTTGCCGTACTCGAATTGCCCAGGTTTCCATCATGCGTGTGCGTGTGCGTGTGCGTTGTGCGTGTGCGTGTGCGTGTGCGTGTGCGCGCGCTGTGTGTGTGTGTGTGTGTGTGTGTGTGTGTGTGTGTGTGTGTGTGTGTGTGTGTGTGTGTGTGTGTGTGTGTGTGTGTGTGTGTGTGTGTGTGTGTGTGTGTGTGTGTGTGTGTGTGTGTGTGTGTGTGTGTGTGTGTGTGTGTGTGTGTGTGTGTGTGTGTGTGTGTGGTGTGTGTGTGTGTGTGTGTGTGTGTGTGTGTGCATCTTGTTACCTTATTTTAAGACGGTCCGCCAGGAGCGGGCCCTTTGCCAAACCTGTGCCTCTCCCCCCTTACCAAGACTCCGGCTGGGCCTCTGGCGTCGCGTTGCCCGCTACCTCGCTGGCTCTGCTGCGCCCGAGCCATCTGGTTGTTGGCTGTAATTCATATCACTGAGTTACTGTTGATTTGTCAACACCACAGATCTCTTGCATATGCCCACAGCTTTCTGAACCATCCGCACTGATATTTGCTCCTTAAATAGAGCAGAACAGTATGTCTGTTGCATATATGGTGAATGTATTGGCTCTAAGGTTATCAAGCATGCATCAAGGATGAAGATATCGGGCATGCCATGCACGGATAAAGTTTACTAAATGCAGTGAACGGTCTTTACAGGGTTAATTGGAAAACCAACCATCAAAATGCACATAGAAAACAGCGTTCCTCCAGATTTGACTTGGGTTCCTGTCAAAGCCCAACGGGTGGGCTCACGGGCTTACCCCTCCCCCCTCTGTTGGGTTCGAACGCAGTTATCACCACAGCACTGATGAATATAATTCTGGAATTTGATGATCAGGAAAACTACTATAGTTTTAACCCTCACCTAATTGGGGGGATACGACCCTCTCTCAATTTTTCGAGGATACCTCGACGGGATGTTTTGCAACTGCGCCCGAATTTTCAGCAGCCTATGGGACATCCATTGCGTGTGTTTCGACACCAAAAACTTGTTTGCAGGTTCTATGGTTGCGGAGCAGCGACGGTTTATGAAGATCACTGCATGACCGGTGCATGCGGCGGACGGCAACCAACGATGCCGTGGAACGCGCGGCGGGCCGACATTGTTACATAACGGAGCCTCTTAAAGATATTCGCAAAACACCTCAGAATATGTATCACTGTGCCCAAAATTGAACAAGGAATACGCCTGTGCACGCTTTGTGTCGTCACGAGACATGCTGTCGCATGCATGACGTTGTCAAGCTTTAAGTGCGATTTTCCGGAAAATTTGACCTTTGACCTGGCACAACATGGTCAGCTATTGACCTAACACCATAAACGCTTGCATTTATCGCTTATCGCGAGATATCTTTGAAAACAATCCACTGATGCCTCCTGTTGTGCCATATCATTATCAGTTTCGAAACACCAGGGGGTCACGCTGAGCCCCCTATCAGTCCGCGTTATGAAAAACGGCGAATCAGGGCAAGGCTTAACACGCGCTCGGGTGGTTGGTCAAATTACCTCCCCCCTCCCCCCCCCCTCCCCCGATGTTTTTCCAGAATGATTTCTGAGCGGCGCGGCGTAGCCGCGCCAAACTTTGCATAGCTGTAGATAGCTTAAAAGCGGACCTTTTAATGCAAAAAATCAGATATATCTCGCAAGGTCGCTGACCTCTGCAAGGTCAAAGCTAGGTCACGGCCGTCAGCGAAGGGCATTTCTACGGAATCTTTTAATATGAAGCAACAACGGAGTGTTGGACGAAGCCATACGGATCTGAAATAGTTTCTTAGGTGATAGCTTAATAGAATTTGTAAAAACAACCAACAAACCAAGACACTGATCTAGAGAGTGAACTTATCTAACCTATTTTGGCCCCAACATCAAGACTTAGGAACCACAAATCCTGACTCAAGTGAGTTAACGCACAGGCCATCCTACCCTGTGAATTTGGTGTCTATAGCCTTCTTATTTTTTCGAGGTCTCATTGGGGGGTCAAGTTCAGTCATCCGGTCACCCGGGCCCTTGTTAAACCTGATACACACAATTTGGTGGTGACAAGACCAGGAGAAAGCCGTGTGCACATGACAGTGCGCAGCTGAAATAATATTGTTTAAGCCACTGAGGCACGCCAACATGGATAGCTTATTTATGCGCTAGCTACTGTACCTATGTATAACCATTTGTGGGGCCTGTTGTTCACAATGCGTAGATACTGGTAGTGGAGGCTGCTGTGGAGGGCGGGGGGGGGGGGGGGGGAGGAGGGATATCCACCCAGGTGAAAAGGGAGATACCACCTTGATAACATTTGATACCTCATTCAAGCACTCATGCCCTTCTGTTGCAAGTCCTTCTTCTAACGAACCATATCAAACACGCCAAACTTACCCATCATGAACAACCCGGTTGAACAGCTACAAATCTTGAAAGCCTGTTTCTTACCACACAAAGCCCTTAAACCACTCAGGATGCTGAACTCGTAGTGCTCGCCATAAGGCTGCCGTGTGACCCCCGGTTAGGGGGCATGCACCCATAGCCGACGGTGGAGGGCCATGGCGCTGCAAGAGTGTCGTGGAGCTGGAGAAGCTGGAGCTCGAAGAGTGGAGCTGCGTCGTCAATACAACGTGAAGCAACGTAAGCTTTACACACGCGTTTTGGCAGCAGCACCCGTGACGTACCACGTCTTCATGGGAATGTTTCTCACCTGAAGAATTGAAGCATGCATGAAATATGATGAAATAAGCTCAATTATGACAACGGTTACACGCCTACGTGAAAAAGACTGCTCTGGAAAACATAATTTCTCAGGCTGATAGATATTCTCCTCAGTGCATTATTGTTTCATAACGTCACCGTGCCTTGCACAACATTGACTGAGGGCCAATTGACGGCCGTTACATAAAAAATGCTGCTCGCGAACGCCGGATATGAACTAGTCGTCAATGATATCTTTCTTGACCTTGATTGCCGCATGGCTAAGTCATGACAGAATTTGAATGGCGTGATCATGGCGTCATGGATGCATGGGTGCCCTTGAAATAGTCCCCTTAAAATAGTCTGCACACCTTCACAGGGGTAAGGCTCAGCTACTAGAGGGGCTTGGAAGAAGATTGGAGGATACTAGAGGGTTTTAGAAAAAGGACAGAGTTGTGACCGAGTGCCCGTCAAGATGGCTTTCAAATGTTCAAAACCCCATACCTCCGTGGAACGGTCCCTTCTATGGACGATGCTTATCCGAATGTCAAATTTTATCGGTTTTTTGAAGGTGCATGTGGTCCGCAGTTTCAGAACCACAGATGAGATCATCAATGTGCTATTCGCTGATAAAGTCTCGAAGAGGTAAGCCGAGCAACCTGCGAGTGTGGGCTTGGCTTCGGTGCCTCGAAATGGTTATGTGTTTTTAGGGTGCATATTCGTTCAATTTCTGATCTTTCAGCCTCTCGATTTTCACACTAAGAACAGCAAAGATGCACAATACACATACCAAAATACAGATAGCAAAATATCGACATAAAATGTTCCATAGTTTGTCCAGCTTGGTCCGATCTTCGGCGCGAGCAATGTTGTGAGGAAGTGTTGAAGAGGAGGATGAAAATCTGAGATCACCAATTTCAGTACGACTGATGAAATCAGATGTGCCCTATTTTCTGGTGAAGATTTCTGGTCAGATCGGTTGAGCGGTTTTCGAGCTTGGACTTGGCAACGACGCCCTAAGTGGTTTAGGCGGTTTTTGAAGGTAAAGATGGTGACCCGGGGTCAGCAGTTTCAGAACGTTTAATGGAACCGCATACTAGATTTCGATTGATGCCGTCTTGAAGAAAATCTAGCCAGTAGTTCCGTAGTTTGAAGTTTGCTGCACGGATGTCGGTGAAGCAGTGTTGTACCTATGCGTGAGGGTATTCAACCAGCTGTGGGCAAAGCGAGGGCTGCCGTCGTCCTGGCGAGAGCCCTCCCTTATTTCTAGGTTCGTTGTGGCAAGAGCCGTGCTTAGTTTCGCAGCTGAGGCCGGCTGCGAGTGGCATCGACTTGTCTGAGCACCACCCGGCCGCACTTGCCTCCTCCATACGCACACTTTTGGAGCAAATAATCAAGACACAATTGTTCCGGTTTTTAGAAGGATACGAAACGGAAGCTCAGCACATTGCCCTGCCATTCTGTAATCTTCGGTATGCAAGGCACGTACGGAATTTACTTAGAACTGTTCTTGGCATGTTTTTTTTTTAATCGGTACGTATTGTACGTACGCAATTTGCTGAGCTGTTTTTAACGGGACGAACCAATGTTCTAGTGAGGGCTGCCGTCGTCCGATGTGAGGGCTGCCGTCGTCGCCGAACGTTGCTAAAAAAAACATGCTTATCTCGACAAGGGCCCTGGCTTTTTGTCTCAGAATTCTCTTCGGCGTCCTCACTAAATATAAACACTAAAAATAAAAACAGCGTTTTGGCAGCAATACCAGGGACGTACCACGTCTCCATGGGGCCTGGTAAGTGCCCGAGCTTCGGACGTTCTGTAGAACATCGTCAACAATGCTGTGATTTTCGACAGCGGTTTCATTCGGAATGTGCAGACAAACCTGCGCCAAAATAGTCTGTGTGGCCTTAAAAACATGCTTATCTCGACAAGGGCCCTGGCTTTTTGTCTCGGAATTCTCTTCGGCGTCCTCACTTATCGTGGTCGTGTGTTGAGGCGATAGGCGAGACTCTGCGACAGG
>NW_023596746.1:13399693-13472876 GCF_011947565.3 Pollicipes pollicipes
CATTTGCTGATAATGTGCCCATGGAATTCAGGATGGCCAAGGGGGTGTTGAAGGCATTATCTAATGCATGTAGTATGATATGCTTATTGTTTTAATTTAATATTTGGATATCTCAACTTGATCACAGAAAGTGAAGACCTGGACACTGTGGTATTTACATGGCATGCTTTTACATGGTCTTTCTTGTGTTTCAGAGACTGGTGGCTCATCATGCAGCTTTATATCTGGTCAGCAGTGTGCCTGGTGTTGGCCGGGCTGGTTTCGGGTGCTGAAAATAAAGGACCCAAAGTCACAGACAAGGTGATTTTTTGGTTCACTGTTGGGTATGGACACCCATCACATAAAGCAGTGTAATCAAAAGTGAAAATGCATTGTGCAATCATGAGGCTACTCAGAATGGCTTGTGGTAGCAGATGACATCATTGATGAAACATGCTGCAAGTTTGAGCTTGCGGAGCAGTATTTTGTTGTCAATGAGGGTAAGCTGCATGCTTATCTTTTTTGTAAGTATTGAAAGCTCTGCCAGCAAGCCAAATCTGATAAAAGCTTGAATCTGCCTTACCATAAACTGATCTGTGCTGTTTTTGTTTTTGTTGCCATGTAGTTGAGCATCAGAAACAGGTTGAAAATGCTGTCTTGGAGGTCAGAGTCTGTTGGTTAGCATATGTGTGTGTTTTCTGTGCTCAGGTGTGGTTCGACATCACCATCGGGGGCGAGAAGGCAGGCAGGATCGAGATTGGTCTCTTCGGCAAGACTGTGCCCAAGACGGTGAAGAACTTCGCCGAGCTGGCGACCAAGCCAGTTGGTGAGGGCTACAAGGGCAGCAAGTTCCACCGCGTCATCAGCGACTTCATGCTTCAGGGTGGTGACTTCACCAAGGGAGATGGTACCGGAGGTGAGCGTCACGCCGTCTGACCCTGTGACCTCACTGACGTACCTGGGTGGAGCGTGCGGAGGCCGTCTGCTGTGCCGTGGACTCGGGGGTCCTGTCCGGCGCCGTGGGTATATTACCGTGCTCCTATGATTATGGCCGCCAATTGATACGGAGCTGCTAAGTGGTACAAAGGCAGGCGGACAAGCGGGATTGTTGAGCTTAGGTCCGAAGCAAACTACATGCGCGCTGGTCCTTGGATCTATTGCTGTCCATCCCATGCCCAGTGCCCATATGTGATGTCATTTTGTCAGGACGGAGTATCTACGGCGAGAAGTTCGCCGATGAGAACTTCAAGCTGAAGCACTATGGTGCTGGCTGGCTGTCCATGGCCAACGCTGGCAAGGACACCAACGGCAGCCAGTTCTTCATCACCGTCAAGAAGACCTCCTGGCTGGACGGACGGCACGTGGTCTTCGGAAAAGTCCTGAAGGGAATGGTACGCTAATTTTTAGGCCTGATAATTTTGACTACGGGTATTGTTAGTTTTCAGGCGGTGCACGGTGCACATGCACATTGTGCTGGTGCATGCCGGGTGAAGTTCAAAGCTGATATTTCCTAAATTTATGCTGTATTTGCAGGAGCTAGTGTGTCGTGACTGGCAAATATCCCTGGGGTCACGGTGCCGGTCATGAACGCATCGAAGAACGGCCCAATTTAATCAGAAAAATTCCATTGTGAAATCAGGCTTGCCGCTGGTACAACCTAAACTACGAAGGACGCATGCACATGGTTCTCATGGAAGCGGTTCCTCTCGCCGTCGTCCTCGTTTTGAGCTTTCCAAACGTATTAACAGCTATCGGCGACCTGCCAATTCTGAATGAGGCGCGGCTTGGCTTGGGCTGTGTGGTGACGCGGGCGATGTTGACACCCAAACGCCGTCCGCTGTGCCGGCATCGGCTCGGGTGGCTGACGGACCAGGGCTGGGTCTGTAGTGGCCGCCGGGTCGGGTCTGTGGGTTGACGGGCTTGTTCGTGGTGTCTGACGGAGCAGGGGGCGTGTCTATGGTGGCTGCCGGGCCGGGTCTGTGGGTTAACGGGCTGGCCTGTGGTGGCTGACGGACCGGGGTGCCTGACGGAGCAGGGTCGGTTCGGTGGTGACTGATGGAGCATGGCTGGCTTGTGGTGGCTGCGGGGTCAGGTCTTTGCGTTGACGGGCTGGCCTGTGGTGGCTGACGGACCGGGGTGGCTGGAGCAGGGTCGGCTCGGTGGTGGCTGACGGAACAGGGCTGGCTTGTGGTAGCTGCGGGGTCGGGTCTGTGCGTTGACGGGCTGGCCTGTGGTGGCTGACAGACCGGGGCCGGCTCAGTGGTGACTGACTGACCAGGGCCGGGTCTGTGGTGGCTGCCGGGTCGGGTCTGTGGGTTGGCGGGCTGGCCTGTGTTGGCTGACGGACCGGGGTGCCTGACGGAGCAGGGTCGGCTTAGTGGTGACTGACGGACCATGGCCGGGTCTGTGGTGGCTAACCTGCCTGGCGTGCCGGCAGGACGTTGTGCGGAAGGTGGAGGCGGGCAAGACGGACGGCCGAGACCGTCCCGCCAAAGACGTGGTGATCGCCGACTGCGGCCATGAGACCATCGCCGAGGCAGACTACTTTTCTGTCACCAAGGAGGACGCCACTGAGTGAGCGCCGCCAACCGACGGGCCTCGACCGGGCGACCACCACCGGCCGCTGGCGGGGCGGGGGGGGGGGGGGGGGGGGGGGGGGGCGGCGGGCGCCACGCCTTCCCGACTGTGCAGTATCGCGGTGCTCAAAGCAAGGCTGGCTTTAGTCGGGGCGTGCGGTGTGTGCATTACTGGACATTTGTTCCGGATGAGATTGGCGGGCCAGTGATCTAAAGCCGCGGCGCCGGACAGGACCCATTTCGTGTGCTCCGGGCATTTGCGGCCGTTCCGAGAAGAATCGTTCCAGTTCTCATTCCATCCTCCGATGGTGCTCCTCGCAATGTGGACGTCAGTGTGGCTGAAAGCGTGAAATAAACGACATGATTTCGTCGATTGCTGTCCAAAATCACGATGCTCCATTTCACAACCGCGTGAACCGTGCGTGCATAGTTCGCAAGCAGCTTGCACCAATATGCCCTGTTCGGTCATCGGTGAGCCTTTTGGCCGACTCGTCCACCAACAGAGAATCGTTAACTGAGGTGCGCGTCCGGGTTTGTGCACATGGTAGATATGGGACGGTGCCATGCTTTAAGCTCCAGCAGATGCAGTCTGTGGGTGGATACGGCACCATGCCCACACCCAGCTCTTCATTGGCATACGACCAGCGTTGCGAAACTCATCCGGTAGGGTGTGCACGTCGGCCCCTCTCGCGGTTCGTTGGCGCTAATCCGTCGCTCTTTGACCCGATACCGGAACATCCGACGTGCCCGGCCCATTTGTCAAGCGTGATGCTGGGTTGGCCGCCGCCCTGTCTAATGATGATTGGTCGAATTCGTGTGAGGAGACGGGCGGCAGGCAGTGAACCCCAAGCGGGGGGTATAATAGCATGGCAAATATTGACATCGCAGGCACCCAAGTGGCTGGACATTGAAACACTGCACACGACTAAGTCCAGCTCGTCGAGGTAGTAGCATTGGGCGTCACACGCGTCCACTGGAGAACGCCTTTACTTCCAAAAACGGCCGCAAGCAGAATCAGCTGATTCAGCCCCATGGAGACATAGAGCGCAGGAATGACGCATTTGCATATTATTCGAAGGAACAATTATTGGCGAGTGATGTGGTTCAAGGAGTCATTGACGATCACACTATCCACATGCGATCGAGACCTGCCTGTTTGCTGGACATACAAGACCGTCAGCGGGTTATTACTCGACCGCTGCTTGCCGTTACTGTCAGCAACGACGACTTACTTGCGCAAATAAACTCACCTCGCCTCTTGGTTAGGTAGGAATGGGCTGGGGTCGCAATGTCAAAGGAAATAAGTGGGCTTACCCCGAAGAAGAGAACGATCTTTCAGTTACCCATGAGGAACGGGCTTCAAGTCGAGGGGCTTCATCGCTGTCCTCCGCTCCGGCCGGGTGCAAAAACACGGCTCGCGAATGGCAGTCATACGTCAGACTTGTTACATAACGCTGCCTGTTATCAGCACACGCGACGAGAATCGTGGGAATCTTATGCCTGCAAAATGGGCGGGCGTCAAGACAAGCATCCCGACTCTCCGAAACAGGCGGGAGGATGGCAGAAACGCGTGTCGAGTAACGGCGCGTTCTCAGTGTTGTGGAGAGGCGTTCACTGCATTGGGGAGGGGAAGCACAGTCGCATACGTATAGACTTTTTGCAAATATAGAATGCGGCTCGTGCCCGCCCACCCAGGGATGCGCTGACCGCCGACGAAATCGCAGGAATTCCGAGCGTCGGAACACTTGACCTGGCCGCCATTCGTTGGCGCAGTTACTACTGTCTGCGCAGGCACGTATGGAATAAGTGGGCCGTAATTTGCTGGTGGCTGCATTCTTGGGAGCTGTATTATACCTCCTCGACCCGTTCTTAACAAGGCGAAGTGATGGAGCGCAGTCGGGGCCCGTGATTACACCACGTGTTCGAATGATGCAGGGTGTGAAGAACGGTTCGACGCGTTAAGAACAGCTCTTAGCAAATTGCGTGCGTACATTACGTACCGATTTTCAAAAACATTAAGAACAGCTTTAAGTAAATTGCGTACGTGCATTGCATACCGAAGATTACAGAATGGCATGGTAATGTGCTGAGCTTCCGTTTTCGTATCTGTCTAAAATCCGGAACAATCGTGTCTAATTGTCTGCCTCAAAAGTGTGCGTATGGAGGAAGCAAGTGCGGTCGGGCGGTGTTCAGATAGATCAGTGCCACTCGCAGCCGGCCTCAGCTGCGGAACTAAGCACGGCTCTTGTCACGATGAACCCAGAAATAAGGGAGGGCTCTCGCCACGACGAATCCGGAAATAAGAGAGGGCCCTCGCCACGACGGCGGCAGCCTTCACTTCTCCCACAACTGGTTGAATACCCCTCACGCATGGGGAAAACACCACTTAACCGACATCCACGCAGCCAACTTCAACCTGCGGAACTACTGGTTAGATTTTCTTCAAGCCAGCACCAATCGAAAGGTAGTGTGTGGTTCCATTAGGCGTTCTGAAACTGCTGGCCCCGGGTCACCATCTTTACCTTCACAAACCACCTAAACCGCTTAAGGGCATTGCAGTCAAGTCCAAACTCGAAAACCGCTCAATTGATCTGACTGGAACCTTCACCAGATAGTAGAGGACATACGATTTCATCAGCCGTACTGAAATTGGTGATCTCAGATTTTCATCTTCCTCTTCAATACTTCCTCACAACAACATTGCTCGCGCCGAAGACCGGACCAAGGTGGACAAACTATGGAACATTGTCATGGCGATATTTTGCTATCTGTATTTTGGTATGTGTATTGTGCTTCTGTGCTGTTCTCAGTGTGAAAATTGAGAGGCTGAAAGAACAGAAATTGAACGAATATGCACCCTAAAAACGCAACCATTTTGAGGCACCGAAGCCAAGCCCACACTCGCAGGCTGCTCGGCTTGTCTCTTCGAAACTTTACCAGCAAAGAGCACATTGATGATCTCACTTGTGGTTCTGAAACTGCGGACCACATTCACCTTCAAAGACCGATAAAATTTGGCATTCGGATGGGCATCGTCCATAGCAGGGACCGTTTCACGGAGGTATGGGATTTTGAACCATTGAAGGTCATCTTGACGGGCATTCGGTCACAACTCTGCCCTTTTCTAAAACCCTCTAGTATCCTCCAATCTTCTTCCAAACCCCTCTAGTTGCCGAGCTTTACCCCTGTGAAGGTGTGCGGACTATTTTAAGGGAGATATTTCAAGGTCACCCATGCACCTATGACGCAATGATCATGTCATTCAAGTTCAGGCATGATTTAACCATGCGGCAATCAAGGTCAAGACAGATATAACTGACGAGTAGTTCATATCCGGCGTTCGCGAGCAATATTTTTTGCGACAGCCGTCAATTGGCCCTCAAGCAATGTTGTGCAAGGCACGGTGACGTAATGAAACAATGATGTATTGAGGAGAATATCTATCATCCTGAGAGATTGTTTTTTTTCTACAGCAGTTTTTCACTTGGCGTGTAATCATTGTTATAAGTGAGCTTATTTCATCATATTTCATGCATGCTTCAATTCTTCAGGTGTGAAACATTCCCATGAAGACGTGGTACGTCACGGGTGCTGCTGCCAAAACGCGTGTGTATAGCTTACGTTGCTTCACGTTGTATTGACGACGCAGCTCCACTCTTCGAGCTCCAGCTTCTCCAGCCCCACGACACTCTTCCAGCAACGTGACCCTCCACCGTCGGCTATGGGTGCATGCCCCCTAACCGGGGGTCATACGGCAGCCTTTTGGCGGGCACTACGAATTCAGCATCCTGAGTGGTTTAAGGGCTTTGTGTCGTAAGAACCAGGCTTTCAAGATTTGTAGCTGTTCAACCGGGTTGTTCATGATGGGTAAGTTTGGCGTGTTTGATATGGTTCGTTAGAAGAAGGACTTGCAACAGAAGGGCATGAGTGCTTGAATGAGGTATCAAATGCCATCAAGGTGGTATCTCCCTTTTCACCTGGGTGGATATCCCTCCTACCCCCCCCCCCCCCCCCCGCCCTCCACAGCAGCCTCCATTACCAGTATCTACGCATTGTGAACAACAGGCCCCACAAATGGTTATAGGTACAGTAGCTAGCGCATAAATAAGCTATCCATGTTGGCGTGCCTCAGTGGCTTAATCTGCCACATCGTTGAGACGTTACGTGATTTCGTTATGTACCAGCAGCCCGAAGTGGGCAGAGGTTATGACCGCCGAGGATCGTACACAGGCCATAGATCCTATGAACATCTGACTACAGCGGCAGGTGACGAAATCAGCTTATATCAACGCAGAATAAGGCGCGATCAGTTTTTCAACCAAGCACCGAGGCCGTTATGCACCAAAATTAGTGAGTCACCGACAATCCCACCTTCGGTAGGGAGAAAGCCACATCAACGACCCCTCAAATATAAGACTCCAGTTTACCATAACTTAGAACCATTCTTCATAGTTGCAAGCTCTCCTAAAGCAAAGAAATGTATATCTTGCAATGGAAAAATTGACTGGAGAGCGTTTCGCGAGCCTCACGACATCGTCCTGCCTCATAATGAGCGATGGGAGTTTCCAAAAAGTTGTTGGAGATGTGGTGGTAAAAGTAGCAGTTGTTAAAAAGATGACTAGGATGTTTTATCATATTACGAAGGCATGTGTTGCGTCGCGGTTTCCCGATCTCATAGGCAAACGTGATTTTATACGAGATGACGCGTTTGTGCTTCCAGTGCTAACAAGCGTACATAAAGAACACATCCTGGAAATGTTGGGAGTCAGAGTTTAACTGTGTGTGTGTGTGTGTGTGTGTGTGTGTGTGTGTGTGTGTGTGTGTGTGTGTGTGTGTGTGTGTGTGTGTGTGTGTGTGTGTGTGTGTGTGTGTGTGTGTGTTTTGGGTGTTTTCACACAAACACCAAAGCACACTGGGTTGTTCGGGCCTATTTATTGGGTCTTGGTGTTTGAATTTAGGCCCTACACTCCTGTTTGGGCAACCTGATAATCTGCTCGGATATACTCCATCTTTCGGGCGCCCTCCGCACTGGGTTTTGGCTACTTCTTATTTCGATGGAGGGCCTTACGCTCTCGTCGGGCTCCTTCTGATGTGTTTACCATTCGAATCGAGGGTCCTACGCTCAGAT
The DNA here is from genome assembly GCF_011947565.3 of Pollicipes pollicipes. Lineage (NCBI taxonomy): Eukaryota > Metazoa > Arthropoda > Thecostraca > Pollicipedomorpha > Pollicipedidae > Pollicipes > Pollicipes pollicipes. Next base: position 13,407,377 of record NW_023596746.1, read on the forward strand.
AAGATCGATCAGGTTGTCCACGGATTTTTCTCATTCGCCCGAAAGGCTCTTCACGTTTTTTTCCGGGGTGCTATATGCCAGAGTACACTCAGCTACTCAGGATTCCTTCATATAAGTCTCGGATTCTCTCCACTTGCTTGGAGGGCCTTGTGCTGTTGCTAGGGCTGTTATAAGGTGACGCACGGAGACATCTGATGCTCAGTGGCCCTCGATTCTGATCGAGGGCTCTCCCTTTGGTCTCATTTGCGGAGGACTCTTCGCTCCTATCGAGGGTCATGTTGTTAACCTGCCCGTACACTGTTGATTGCACAGGGGTATTGATTCATGACCTTGGATAATTTCCCTATGCTCGGAGCATCCTGTGCTATGGCCGGGGCCTTATATGTCAGGCTACCGGAGCACTACCGATCGTTTAGGGGCCCATCACGTTGGCCTTGGGTTCGCTTTGCTTGCCCTGAAGGCCCTATTGCTGTTGACAGGAACCACTTTGTTGGCCTCCTGCGGCACCCATGCTCGCTCAGTTTCCGTTCCTATTGGCCTCGGTGCATTTGTCTTAGAGCGGCAGTCGAATATGCGCCGATGAATTTTTACGCGTGATTGTCGCACATAATTTTACATGCCGCCGGCGTCGTATGTGTCATTTCCATTGGCTATCAAGTGTGTAACACTTTTTATAATAGTGTATCATGTTCTTAACATATTTTGAATGCTTGGATATGTTGCGCCCTTTTACAACGAAGAATAAAATTGCATTAGTCATCAGCCATCAGCTGATTACATCGCCCAACCGGCTAACGGTAAATACATAAGCTAGGAATCAAGTCCATGCATGGCTTTAATGGTTGTTAGCAGCCAATTCAAGTTTATTTTGCCTGTTGTTCCAAAACACTTAGCCTCAAAATCATAGCATTTAAAACGATCTGTAGAAAATGAGTGAGCTCTGTGTGCATGTATGCGTAGCACGCTTTTGCTTTATAAGTCTGTGCACAGTAAGATGAATTTCCGTATTTATGAAGTATATGAAGAAGTTAACACATATATACATATATATATATATATATATATATATATATATATATATATATACACACACACACACATATATATATATATATATATATATATATATATATATATATATATATATATATATATATATATATGCATGTATGTATTAACTTCTTCATATATTTCATAAATACGGAAATTCATCTTACTGTGCACAGACCTATAAAGCATAGGCGTGCTACGCATACATACACAGCTCACTCATTTTCTACAGATCGTTTTAAATGTTATGATTTTGAGGCTAAGTGTTTTGGAACAACAGGCAAAATAAACTTGAATTGGCTGCTAATAACCATTGAAGCCATATACCATAACCGCAAAGCCAATAACTATATTTCATAAATATGTATATATATACATGTATATGCATATGTATATGTTGTTTGTTGTTCATTGGAGTTTTCGGGCACGTCGACTGCAGTGGTCATTGCATATGTATATGTATATATATACATATATATATATATATATATATATATATATATATATATATATATCGCAAACAACTTGTCTTGAAATGTAATGACCGAGGTGCAAGGATATTTTTGGGAGCGGGCCCCAAACTCCAGGGGCCCCACAATGTTGCGTGCCCCCATCTTTTAACGAAATCCTGCATTCGCCCCTGAGCATTTGCAAAAACACCAGCACCAGGCGTAGCAGTCTCCGTATGCCGCGCTGCGTCAGCCCACGTTGTTGATACCAGGCGGCGGCCAACGAGCAAGCAAAATCGACTATGTATCGGAAAGCAGCACTTTGGAACGCCTAAAAAGTCAGCTTCCGCATGTGGACGGTTGTCTGAGTCTGTAATTTTGCCTCAGGAATTTTCATATCGATTCTCAGAACGGATTATTATTTACAGCATTACGAACGCTTCACGTGGTGGTAAAATATCTATCATTCGTGTATCTGGGTTTGCTAATCCTATCAGAAGATCAACATGAAAATGGTGTGTGCTAAATATACGGCCCAATATAACATTTAAACAGTGCCAGTTTAACCCATATGACTTTTGGGGCATGATTTTCTACCACATCTTTCGCATTCTCTCGCACCGGCCGCCCGCTGCTTGGTCTTGGTGTTACGGCCACCGACGCCGCATAGCCAGCTGTACCGGTGTCTTTGTTGCTTGAGAGTGAGGCGCGAGCATGCTTTAGTGAATAGCAGATTATGTGTATATTTACACCACATTATTTTGAAAAAGAAAGGACATTTACAGGCAAACATGAATGAGTTAGCTACGTGAATAGAGAATTTTGGCCCCGTTTTGATTTTGAACACTAACGGGACCTTTTATCTATACGAGACCCTATATCCCGGACAGAGAGCACTGTGGATAGACCACTAAAGGCGACCAATCACCTAGCCAGTTAGGGGCGGAGCTGCCCGACACAACCCGTAGTTACTATTGGTTGCCAGTCGGACGACAAGGGGGAGGAGGAGGCAGCGGTAAAGCCCCCAGATAGACGCCTAAAGTACTCCGAGAGATTTACCATATTTGGTTCTGTTCACTGACTTGAAAGGCCTTCTGACCGGGGTAGTTGGCCCCGGATCGACGTAAGGGCGCTCGCGAACTCAAGAAGATCAGCTGCCGGCGGAAGGGTCCTTACAGTTGGTCTAGACACTCCAGTTCAGACTGTAAGGGCCCTGAATGCCATGGGCCAATGAGCTCTCTGTTGGGTGTTGAGCTCCCAGCCTGATGCAGTCCCTTAAATTGTCTCATTTGGAATATTTCGATTGCCATTTTGATGCGCATTTCCATCGACGGAGGGACAAGCCAACGTGAGAGGCCATACTGCGACATTCGGTCCAAATCCTTTCACTGTTCGACATATGCGCCCGTGGTCGACTCAGGGCGCTTTGCTGAGCCTGGTAGGCACTGTGGGCCGCTGACAGACGCGGATGCCCTTCATTGTTTCAGGGGTCCCATGACCAATGTAGGACGCCTTTTGTGATATTCGTGGGCCCAGTCATGATAAATGCTTGGGACATTGACTCCCAAGGCCTCGAGGAGACTTAGCCGACTGTTCAGTATTGGTAGAATCAGTCAGACATAGACCTGCTCACTTCCCCCATGGTGTCCCTGATCGGCGTTATGGGCCAGCTGCCCACGCGACACCACACGCCACCTCGCGCTCCTCGCTGAGATGTTCAGGCCCTCAAAAGTTCAACCTATTGATACCGCAACTAGATGGCGCGCTGTGCCACGGCAACTCCCACCGTTTGCTCTCGGGGCCCCAACTGTGCGTGGCGAAAGTGGTGGCGGCTCAGGCGTGGTGAGGGGCGCGCGGCACCAGGAGGGTGGAGGCGCAGTGTCGCGAGGTGCGTCTGGAAGGCCTGAGAGGCAGCTCCCACCGTCGCTGTCCAGGGATGCGGTTGCGCTGTGTGTCGTCTGCCAGACTGGGACCGCGCCGTGCTCGGCTGGGCTGCTGACCTTCACGTCGGCGTCCGCCCGCGCCGCCGACTCTGTCGTGCGTATCACGCCAGGCGACGCGATGCCGCGCAAGCTGCTCAAGTTCCTGATTTTGTTCGACAACGCGAACCTGCTGTACTTCCCGGGCCAGTTCGTCAGCGGCCGGGTTCTCGTCGAGCTGGAGGATGAGACGCCAGTGCAAGGTGAGAACGCGCCGCCGCGGCCGTGCAGCGCGTGGTGGGAGCGCAGCGCACTGGAGGCTGGAGCACTGGAGTGCCCTAGCCGGGAGCTCAGGCCACTGGAGGCTGGAGCAGTGGAGTGCCCTGGCCGGGAGCGTGGAGGCTGGGGCACTGGAGTGCACTGACCGGGAGCGTGGAGGCTGGGGCACTAGAGTGCACTGGCCGGGAGCGCAGGGCGGTGCAGTCGAACGGCGGCGGCAGGGACGGAGACGGCTCGCCAGCTGTTAAGCACGTTGGTTGAGATAAATGTGATATTAGCCATACGCGTTTCATCGGGGAACTAATCCAAACATGCGCAACAGAGGTTTTCAATTTTTTCCGGGTCAATGCGTAGGTCTGAAGGTGCCGCAGCGTTTCACTCTCGCTGGGAAGAAAAGTGTAGTTGTGATGCTGATGATGTTGGCGAGCCAGGCGATGGCCTGTACGCGAAAGTTTGGCGCCCACTACAGATCTGCATCCTCGTGAAAGTAAATATTTGAGAGGCCTGGCGCCATTCAGTCAAAGCATTCATCATGACCAGCATACCAGGGACTACAGACCTTTACGGACACGTGCTACCTGGCTTGGGCAGCAGCCCGTCTTGGCCAGTTGGCCTGGCCATGCTCGCTTCAATGTCATTAATGATCAGTCCGGCCCTTCCGTGCTATCCCTATTCACATTTTTACAGTAACTTAGGTTGACGTGATGAAAACAACGAAAAAAACGGTTCAGACCTTGGCCTACCCTTTTAGCTTTGGTAAACGTCTATATCGTGCAGCTGTAGGTAATAATGAATTAAGTCAAGGCAGCCACTGATATATTTTATCATTTCTTAAAGCCTTTGCCTACAGTTTCGAAAGTCGCCACAGATGCCGCTTTCCTTACTCGAAGTGTTTGCAGAAGATATGAATGCCTTAACGCATGATGTATTCTGCGTAGAATGCATGGAATTTCCCATTTCGTGAATCACTTTACCATAGCCCTCCCAATCCCCCAAGCCATCAAATTAAGAAGGCCTTCCTTCACTGCCAACAGCCAAATGAAGAAACACGTCCCTATCTCAAGGAGAAGGGTTCAGCGCCGCAAAGCACGTCACTGCATGGATAAATAACTTTTGTGGGATTATTTCAATGCACTTTCGGCTCTTTGTCTACCATGTCTGACCTAATGCTGGATTAGCTGTAGAGATTTTCTACATTTCATATACTGCAAATTTTCCTTGCGTCTTTCATATGCTATCACAGGTCAAACATGAGATAAAGGGCGTCACGGACTGTAGCCTTGCGTCTGCGTGAGGAGTTTGTCACAGTAAATGCAATTTCTACCAGTTTCGATTATAAAGTTCGATCACGCCTATTGTCACCTCGAAAACTTTGCACTTAGCACTTGTCTTTCGCCAATTTGGCTCAGAACTCTGAAATCAGTAAATGATGTACCACCAAATCGTATGATACCATCTTAATCTGTTGAAATAAAAAGAACTTTGCTAGTCGCACTTACCACTCCCATTCCTCTACACCACTCGCAACCAGTTGGGATCACCTATCTGGAGACGACAAAGGATGCATCAAGAAACAGGAAACAGGACGTCGCCTTTTTGCGGAAGTGTTCGTATCCCTGCAAGGGGACGGGTCAGCGCAAACCGGTCCAGTCTGGCGCCAGCTGCGGCCGCCGCGCCGGCGCGCGCACGGGAAATACCTCTCTCCCGCCTGGCCTTGAGCTGACGAGGCCGGTCTGGCAGACGCGTGTCCGGCAGTCAGGCCGACACTGATGCGTGTGCTGAGACTGATGTCGGAGCTGTCGGCGGACCTGTCGGACCGAGGCTGGTGTCGGGGCTGACCGTCTGGCTGAGATGCTTGTCGGACCTGTCGGACCGAGGCTGGTGTCGGCCCTGTCGGACCGAGGCTGGTGTCGGGACTGTCCAACCGAGGCTGGTGTCGGGGCTGTCGGACCGAGGCCGGTGTCAGACCTGTCAGGCTGACGCTGGTGTCAGGACTGTCAAACTGAGGCTGGTGTCGGGGCTGCCAAACTGAGGCTGGTGTCAGACCTGTCAAACCGATCGGACCTATCGGACTGAGCCTGGTGTCGGGACTGTCCAACCGAGACTGGTGTCGGGGCTGTCGGACCGAGGCCGGTGTCAGACCTGTTCGACTGACGCTGGTGTCGGGACTGTCAAACTGAGGCTGGTGTTGGGGCTGCCAAACCGAGGCTGCTGTCGGACCTGTCGGACCGAGGCTGGTGTCGGGACCGCCATGTTGAATTACCGCATTCCAGGGATTTCCGCAGTTCCCACCAAGCGCGGCGAGCCCCGATTACCTAGGCCATGGCTGTCTGAAGCGTCATTTGTGGCGACGGCTCCCGTCACCTCTCCATGTTGCTTTCACCGAAAACCGAATCCTTCAGCTCCTGGGAGGTCGAGCTGGGTCACCACCCATCGGAGCAGGAGGAACAAAAACAGCAGCAGCTTCTACAGCACATGCGGCACATGCGGCACATGTATCACACGCAGCTTTGCAGCTGTCGAATCCTGCCTCAAAAGCGAAGTGTTCTCAAATCGTCACCTGGCCGAACGTCAATGTTTTGCCGTGTTTCTTATTCATAGCTACATAATGTGTATATGTGTAGGCAAATTTTTAGTCTGTGTGTGTATCTAGTCGCGCGGCCACAGCCTTGGCAATTGGGGCACATGGTTGACAAAGGGCCCCTGATACTGAACGGCGCCCAAATTGCCAAATTTTGCCCATTCGAAGGCGTGCTTTTTTATATTTTTTCATTTGTTGCCTTCCTTCACTTGAAAAGAAACCTGGAGCTACCGCGATATAAAGTCTGACTGAGTGTCATTGTCAATAAACTGAAAAATCATGTGTTCAACCATTGCACGAAATAAACCACCAGCGCCCTCCATCTTACAATGGCCTAGTGGACTCTTTCCATGGCGACAGAACTCAGAAGCTTCTTCATAATATTTATCTGGGTTCTACAGAGATATCAGGGTCCCGTGAATGTAGACTGTTGGTCAAAATGTTAGGCCATGTCATCATGTCACATATTTACCACGAATCGTTCCATATGTATGGCTTAATGATGATGTAAAACGGGTCAGCAATTTCTGTTAACTTTCCAAGCCATGTTTGCCTGGAAATGTTCAACATACAGTCAGAATCAACTGGTGATGCAAATTATGTACATAGTTTTAAACATGCGTGCTCGCAAATTTTAGTAACAAAAACCTCGACGCCAGGCACTGCGGTCTTCGTGAGCCGCGCAGCGTCAGCCCCGCGGATAACACGTGGCCAATGGGCGGACGAAACTGATATGCATCTAAAACAGGAAATTTGAACGCTTTAGGAAATCAAATCGTACATTCAGAGAGTAGTCCTGGCGTATGTTTCACCGGCGCGATTTTTAGATTGATGTTAAAACGGACTGGCATTTACAGCACCGCGAGATGGTGCTGGCTGGAATCTGGTGGTGAAACTGCGAGGGTAAAGGTAGAATCTCTATCTGTCGTGTTGATGAAGCTGTTAGTTTGTCCAGAGGGCAACCTCAACATTTTAAAAGGTACCCCAGTGTTTTTTTGAACGAATTAATTTTGAAAGACATTTGGACATTACAGGCAAAGACAGACATTGTGTCACGAGTCTTTCCCGCGCGGAGCGGGTGGTGCTATCTACAGTGGCTGACGCCGTTCAGTTTTACGGAAACTGCAACCCGGACAATCGCTACTCTTGCTCCTGAGATTTCGGGCGCGCAGGTCCAAACCTTTTGATGTAATTTGTTTCACTAATCCATTCTGCAAGAGGCTGAACGTTCTCAGGCCAACATGACATGGCCTCGTTTGTTTAAAAACTGATTTCGATTCACTCTTTTCAACGCTAATGAAACCCCTTTTTTCGTGTAAGGGCTTCTCTTGAGTAGAACACTAAGGGGCATACTAGAACATAAGAACACTTACTTTTTCCGGTTAGGAGCCGAACGTCCATTTCGTTCCACCGCAGAGTGTCTTACGGCTGCCTTTCTGGTGTCACGAAGCGGAATCCCCTGGTCCTTAGGCCCTTAGAGGGATACATCATAGCACATTGGTCTCTTCCTGCCGTAGGAGGCCTTCTGACACGCACAGTTGGCCCTGGATCGACGCAGAAACCCTCATTGACGCAAAACATCCCTCATCCCTGCAAGTGGTGCAATAATTGGCGCATAGACTCCAGTTCGGCCTAACGGGCCCATACTGGAATTGGGCTTGAGGGCCTGCCATAGGGTACTGAGGGTCCTGACTGACACATGACCCTTCCGTTCTCTCACCGTGAACACTCGTCATAAGTTATCTTGCCCCTTTCATTGTTAGAGGCCCCCAACCAACGCGAGACGTCCTATGCCATTCGGGTCCTTTATCCGCCCTGTTAAGCAAATGCCCCTCTGACCGACTCGAGGCCCCCTGTTGACACAGAGCACCCTGTTAAGCACTGGGCCCCTGGCCGACACAGGAGCCCCGCATTATTGCAGGGGTCCGACCAATGCAAATCGCGGGCCCGGCCTCGTCCCTGCTTGAGAAATGGGGCCCGGGAGCTCAGACCGACACGGAATCGACTGTTCGGTTTTGGTGATCTTTTGCCGAAATAAATAAACGTTTTGACTCAGGGGTCCCCAATCGGTACAAGAGACCCTTTTACTGAAATTTGAGATCACGGTCCTACGGGCGGGGGCATTGAATGTGACCCTTTGGGCCCTTCAGCCTTCCAATCGGGCCCTTGATCTTTGGTCCCGAGGGCCTTTCGTTCCCTCTACGGAACACCTTAAACAAAGATTGTGACCGACTTGGGACCACAAGTTGACATACGACCCCTGTTAGGCGCTGGGGCCTCTGACCGGCACAGGGTCCCAACCATTGTTTCAGGGACCTAGACGAATGCAAGCCGTGGCCCCCGGTCTTGATCCTTCCTGGGAGAGGGTCCCCAGGGTTTAGGTTGACAGGGAATCAACTGCTTCGTTCTCGTGATCTCTGGCTGACCGAGATACCTGTGTTGTCTCAGGGGTTCTCAAACAGTGCAAGAGGATCTCTGACTTATATTTTGGGTCACTGCCCTACGGACCGCTATTCTTTAAGTGACCGACAGCCAGCCCTTCGGGCCCATATGCCCACCAATCGAGCCCTTGATAGTCGGTTCTGCTGGACCTCCCGGGCCCCCCTCCGGGTCTCATAGAACTCTACCCTTGGCCGGCTCGGGGCCCCTTGCGAACACAGGACCTTCTGCTGGGCACTGCGGGCCCCTGTTATATCTATCGCCGTCCTGCCCCGACCAGTGTAAATCCCTGGCCCCAGCTTTGTAGCTGATTGGAAAGTGGGCCAGCAGGCCCACATCGACACAGAGCTAACTGTTCGGTACTGGTGGTGCATGACCAACATATAGGCCCATGTCAACTCAGGGGTCCCCGATCGTCGCAAAGAATCCTCAAAACCTAAGCGGGGGGGGGGGGGGGGGCGGTACGTGCTCCTTTGCCCCCCCCCCTGCCTGCGCTACCGTGTGTATCGTGCATTTATGGTTTTTACAACTGGCCTGCTTCCGCAATTGAACCTTTGCCGGCGGATTGCTTACGCCTTAAATAGACAGATAAACTATGTAAGAGCGGAGTTATAGGATGGGTTTACCATTAATGAGCTCTGTCAGCCAACGTAGGGTAATTCATAGTCGCGTTCCTCTCGTCTTTTCCAGTCGACTTTCGTTAGCGTTCACAGAGTGCGCGATTGTTTACGGTCCGGCTGGTACCTTTCTCCACGCTCTGTAACAGAACTGCGTGACCAGTTTGTTCGCCGGAATGTCCTGTTAGCCGCGTCAGTTCGTGCGCCGCCCAAACGTATTCCCAGCAGTGTTCTGTTAACTGGGGCGACCGATGGGTGGCACGGGTGTATTCGTGACCCCACTGGCTGTGGCTGGCGCGTTTACAAGCACGCTGGCGGTTCCGCTCCGACTTTTTGTGCGTCGCCTCTCCTCACGTGAGCCGCACAACTGCGACCCCATCCTTCGAGAGCTAGGCCCATCCAGTGGCCGCGGGCCGGTCGGCGCACTCTCCGACCAGACAATGCGGACTGGTCGTCATGAGGCCGCGACAGCCGCACATGACCGCCGGCGGCCAGGAGGTGACCCCGGCGTGACCTGGCCGGTCCTCTCGCGTGTCGAGCGGCGGCCGCGCTGGCTCCCACATCCGCTCAGCCGCGCCCCACGGCCCTCAACAATAGCGCTCGGCGTGCCTGAGTTTTTGAAGTTGGTTTGGTGACCTGGATAGATGTCTCACAAAATAGCCGAATTCGGACAAACGGTCCTTGTTTAGTGCATTCTGGTACGATTGCGAAAGTGTCACTGAATCTTTGTTTGCTTCTCAGCGACTGAGCTAAAAAATGCAATTATTAGAGATGTTTTAGCACAAGGAACTTAAGTGGCTACCACATGATTTAAACGAGAATGTCGAAGGCTTGCATGGATCAAGTGGCCGCCTGTTTGCATACCTATTAGCACGCCTATCGCCGTTTTTCCATACAGTTCATACCAAACCTTCCGTGCAGTTCTCATACAGATCGCTCCCATCCCAATACGGTCCATTTGTTAGCCGTGACAATGACTTCACCTTTTTCCCACCGAGCCATTATAACTGAGAATAACGAGGCCTTTTAGCCGTACCAAACACCTCTCCAAATCATCCCGGTAACATGAACGACGCACATAACAGTACCCAGCGCCTCCAACGCCCCTATATAAAGCCAGCCGGGCTGTGCCGCAGACCGCCCGCACGAGCTGGCGTCGGGCCGGGCCACGACCGACGATACCGTGAGGCCGGCCGGTCCCAAGACCTGCCGGCCGGGCCCAGGACCTGTCAGTCGGTCCCAGGACATGCCGGCCAGTCCCAGGGCATGCCGGCCGGTCCCAGGACATGCCGGCCGGTCCCAGGGCATGCCGGCCGGTCCCAGGACATGCCGGTCGGCCTGAGGAATGGCCGCGCCCCGTCGCCGCCCGGCCGCCGCCGGCTGCCCCGGCTCCCATCCATCACGGCCGCCAATCTCACCAATGGATGAGCGATGTCGCGCGACGGCGCCGCGCGTGTTCCCCGGCGTTTTGACAAAAGCCTGATGGATGAAAATGGCCGTCAATTGGTCATTCGTGAGGAGCGTTGAGAGAAATAATTTTTAAGAGGTTCGTTCATCACGAGAACTCTCTTCTGTTCGTCACTTTAATTGAGCGGAACGGTCCATATTCAAGAAGCTCTCGTGGAAGTGCTGGAAGAACTGAAAATTCACTAATGGGCTCCAACGACTGTGTGCTGAGCGAATAATTAGTGTACCTGGTCATGCTAGTCGTAACAAGCAAATGACTAGCAACATTAACGTTTAAAATTGCATACCTACGTGCCTAGAAACCCGTTTATTACATCAACTTGTGTTCTTTTTCAGGAGTTTTCTTCCACGTGGTGGGCGAAGGTACTGTCAAAGTTAGTGACAACCAGAACCAGAGGCACACCGACAAGGAAAACTACATCGACTTCAAAATGAGGCTTCTCGGCGAGCACGGTAAGTAAGACAAACTAAGCGAAACTGAGCTGAGCACGGGTATGATCTGAGACTATGGCCGGGGAAGCCGGGGGCCAGGAGAGCGGCCGCCCCGGTCCTCGGGCTGGTTTCGTCACACGGGGCCGCTCACAGCAGTGTGACATCACTGCAGAACCACGTGCTGGCGTAACGCCACGCCTGAGGCGGGCCGTGACACGACGTCACGTCACGACCGGCCACGTCACGACCGGCGGCCACGTGACTCGACGTCACGTCACGCAGAGGCACGCTGGGCTCGGCTCGGGTTGTGCTTCCCTTTGTCAGCGAGCCCATCGCCTGCTGCACGTGGTTTGCGCTTCCATTAACGCAAGCTGCGGATGCAGTGTCACTGAATTGCAAAGCCTGAACAAAATATGCAATTTTCTTACATCATGTAGTTTAGTGAAAAACGATATGAAAGCGTCAAAGGCGTAGATGGCCATGTAGATATGCATACATGTAGATAGCCAGTTCTTCCCAGTTTGGAAGAGGATTTAAAGATAGTTAAAGTGAGCATAGGACCACAAATTTTACGCAGTGGAAGTACATAATATGCCAATCAAACTGCAATACGAGCATTCGTAAAAAGTAACAAATTTGATAACTGGGATGCAGCCTACACTTAAGCGATAGAAATATTATGTTGGGTCCCGACTTTAATGACAATTATGAAATACTGCACAAAATTAAGACAAACTAGATGACCACGTGTTTGCGTCGCGTTAAACGAGCCATTCAAATAAAAACGAATACAAATGGTAGGTGTGGCGCGACTGGATCGTTACTTTTCGTACGGATTCTTTTATCGTATTCACCCCATTCGGTAAGATGGTGAAAGCACTTGGCGTGAAGCGGAAGAGCAGTATCTCGCGGCCAGACGCCGGGCCGAGGTATTTGGTACTCGGTGTCGCAGCGACAGTGTGTCGGTGTCGCAGCGACGGTGTGCCGATGTCGTTGAAACGCTGGACGTGCCTTTTCACTAGATCCCGGTCGATATACCACCGAATCTCCACCCAGTCAACTCCAATAAAGCACAAACTTGTTGACGCATTGATCTGTCTTATCCCTATTGGTTGCAAGACGTGTCTGCTCAGAAGTCCAAATTTTTGTGGTCATAACTGACAGCTCTCCGTAAGCTATCCCCCGTCTGGTTGCGTGCCCCGCGGGATGTGCAGTTGGTTCCAGGACTTGCCCATGGACCACCTATTCGGTGGCATTCTTCACATTTACCGCCGTTCTCGGATGAACTATGTGAATGTCTTTATAAATTCAAACGTTTAAGTTTGGAGTCGTATCTAGGATTATCTCCCTAAGCTTTGCAACTGTTTAAATTTGTCAGAACTTAAAACGATTTTTCTTGGTAGACAGTAAGTGTGGAGGCTTCACCACCGACTGCACAGTAAAGGCTGTATGATTCACCACTCTCGCTCTGATCTGGTGAATGTCAAATTTGACCTCACCCAGTATACTGTCTTGTACCAGACTTGAACAGGACCGAAATCTAGGTCGGCGTCGAAGTTGATCGCGAAATTCTGCTGACACGCAGGGTATAAAAAGATAATGAATACAACATGGGATGCCATGTGTTTGGTGTTGTTCTCAAAATGCTGCGATTAGTGGAAAGATACTTTGTCACACAAAGTCATGACTTCCATGACGAGGCATTCAAATAAAAGATAGATTAAAAAACTCCAATTAGCCACTCTCCGGGAAACTTGAAATGCCTTGTTCGCCCCGCGCGGAGCCTGGTTCAATAGTCAGCAGGTTTTAATGCTCCCCACGTGTCTGGGCAGACTCTTGAGTCTGGTTCGACCGTGCAGTAGCCTGACATCTTCCCGGCCGCATCTTTCCTGTCATACGCCGTTCATGTCGGCTATGTGCCAATGGGCATGATAGTGGGATCCTGCCGAAGGTTGTCTGTATGGGGCAGTGGGCAGGGAGTTATTGGAGCTTCCTCCGTGCTAGTAAGCAGTCTTTGCTCCTGTCCTCGCGCCGACACGCCGGCTACTCGTACTCCGCGTGGCTGAGGACCGTATCATGAGAATCGCGCGGCACCGTGTCCTTTCTTTTGGCCCTGGATATGGCGCAAACGTCGCATGTCGACGTCTCTCCCATTCTTGCCGTCAATCACCGTCCTCGCTGGTCCACAACGGCGACACATTTATTCCGTGATTCATGCAATCACTATACAATGACCCATCTTTCATGACGTATGATTACGTAGATAGTCAAGGAGATGCTTGCTGAATATTGATTGAAATGAAGTTTCATTGACTCAATAGAACAGATATTTGTTTCTCTACGCATCTCTGAAAAATACAGGCAGCCATTTAATCAATACCCTGAAATATGGCTTGAAGTAGTTGTTTGTTTTAACAGGCATAAATATACCTGCCATGCCATGGCCATGATGTCTATCATGTGACAACCTCTTCGGTGACTCATGCTCCACAATTCCATGGCGCCATGGCTCATACCCGGCCGGCCGTTTTCGCCTCGTTCGCGCTCTCTCCCGAGCCCGCGCTGGCCAACTAGAGCGCCGACACGCCGACAAACAACCGGCCGATGCGCCGACGACAAACAACAACCAAGCGCCGGCGGAGCACCGGTGGCGCATCCTAACATGTGTGCCGGTGATTCGGCCGTTTATTTGCGGCCCCGGCAGTGTCGGGCTCGTTTTTGTCCCGTTTATCACCGGGCCAGGTGGGTAAACTGATGATGGTGTCAGGTGATTACGTGAGCCGTGGGGTAGGTGCTGGCCGATAAGCTCACCGCGGTAAGAAACCACCATCCAGGTTGAAAAAGACATTATGCTGATAAGTCAGCGCCTGCTAAAATGCACAGCCTTACTGGGTTACCACGCGAAAAGTAGGCAATTACTTGAGTAAACATATGTAAATTTGGCTTTCAGAGACACAATCAAAGCTAAAGCGGAGAAGAATTAGCAAGGCACGCATGGAAATCTAAGCGCAGTAGGCCGGTTCGATCCAGTTTTTTTCTGGCATTTCAGTGCTCCCTGTGGATAGGCCGATGGCCTAGAGTAAAAAATAGAATGTGTTGTTTTTATTATACGTCATGCCTACGAACGCCGTGGCCAGGCCAGTGATCCTGTGTGGTCTGCACCCCGAAAAATACGCGCACAATCCCACAAACTCGGTCGTCTCCCACTGCGCACGTCCAACTGCTGTGGGGCTTGCAGGAATGAAGGCCGCGGAGTGTCGGTGTGTCGCCGCTCTTGGAGACGTCCGTTGGTCGTCCGTAACACCGCTGGGACCGGACCGGACGGCAGCCAGTCTGTGGTACGCGCAGTGGCGGAACATGCCCATGGGAGGTGCCATGCTCTGAATTTTGCGGGATCGTGAAGAGCAAATCGGCATCTCGAGAACAGGGATAGCCTCAACTGTCTGCTGATAGATCAATTAAAAAATGATGAAAGTCTGGAAGGAAATCCAGAAATACCGGCGGCGGCAGTAAGTATGGACTGGCATGGCAGACTGTAACGATAACGATCTTTTCACGAGGCGCCGCTCACAACGTCCGACTGCAGAACATCAGTAACATCGTTTGCATGCTGAAGCGAGGGCTTCCAAATGAAGGTCTCATGCTCAACTTTCAGTTGCGTATCCAGTGACACACCCAGTGACGTCACCCAGTACCCGGTGACGTCACACAACATGTGACGCAGCGTCAAGCGACGGCCAGGCGGACGCGCCACCCACAGTACACCGCGTCTGTCGTCGACGTTGGACGCCTCCGGGCATGCGGGTCCAGCGGCTCACATGCGACTGCGGGAAATGAGCCCGTATGTGAAGTCGTCAGAAGTCACGTTGATAATAGCGAATTGTTGGGTACTCCGGGTGATAAATCACGTGGTTTTGTGCGGGCGTACTGCGTCCCAGGACCTCGGCCGGCCGCATCTCACCATTAGGACAAACCGCACAGCTACATAACCGCAACTTGTTTGCCTCATAATTTGAAAATTGGTGTTTACTGATCAATTCATGAGCAAACGATGCTATTTCTTGTCGAATTCGAGGACATCTGAAAGTTTCTACCGCCAGCTCAGGCTGGAACAGACCTTGTGCATCAGTCTGATGCCCCGGTAGATACATGTGGAGATACACTCCACATGTTCCAGCTCCAGAGTGAACGATGTCAGGCGCAAGCAACCAACCTGTCAGGTGCGGGCGGCCAACTTGTACAGTCACACTCCGTCTTCTTAGTTTATAAAGGAGCGCGGGACCAAAATTTGAATTTATCCACATTCTAATATAGCCAAAGGCTCACTACCACCAAACAATACACAATTCTCTGCGTTAAAGCCTACATCTCAATCGGTGCTACGTCAGCCTATACCGAGGCAGCCACGAATGGGCCCAAAGGCGACAATGGTCAAGCCCAGTGGCGGCCACCGCCGTGACCACGGCGGCCGGCGCTCCACGGTGCTCCGGGGTTCCCCGGTACAGGGCCGCCCCTCGCCCGCGCCAGGCGGGGCGGCGCCACGCGTCCTCGGTCGGCCGGACTGCAGACTCGGCACAGCCGACCCCATTCCGGCCCGGCTGCGGCGCGGTGCGCCACGTTAGCCGCGGAGCGCACGGCGGTTCATCACCACAGCGCCATTGTCTCCCGGGCCCTCACAGCTGTGTCGAATCTAGGTCTGGAGGAAGCACGGGCCGGCGAGAGCGCTGTCCCCGGTTCGCCGCCGGCTGGGGACGTCTGTCGCCGGCTGGGGACGTCTGTCGCCGGCTGGGGACGTCTGCCGCCGGCTGGGGACGTCTGTCGCCGGCTGGAGACGTCTGCCGCCGGCTGGGGACGTCTGTCGCCGGCTGGGGACGTCTGTCGCCGGCTGGGGACGTCTGTCGCCGGCTGGGGACGTCTGTCGCCGGCTGGAGACGTCTGCCGCCGGCTGGGGACGTCTGTCGCCGGCTGGAGACGTCTGCCACAGGCTGGGGACGTCTGTCGCCGGCTGGAGACGTCTGCCACAGGCTGGGGATGTCTGCCGCCGGCTGGGGACGTCTGTCGCCGGCTGGGGACGTCTGCCGCCGGCTGGGGACGTCTGTCGCCGGCTGGGGACGTCTGCCGCCGGCTGGGGACGTCTGTCGCCGGCTAGGGATGTCTGCTGCCGGCTGGGGATGTCTGCCGCCGGCTGGGGACGTCTGTCGCCGGCTGGGGACGTCTGCCACAGGCTGGGGATGTCTGCCGCCGGCTGGGGATGTCTGCCGCCGGCTGGGGACGTCTGTCGCCGGCTGGGGACGTCTGCCGCCGGCTGGGGACGTCTGTCGCCGGCTAGGGACGTCTGTCACCGGCTGGAGACGTCTGCCACAGGCTGGGGATGTCTGCCGCCGGCTGGGGACGTCTGTCGCCGGCTGGGGACGTCTGTCGCTGGCTAGGGACGTCTGTCGCTGGCTAGGGACGTCTGCCACCGGCTGGGGACGTCCACGACAGGCAGCTAGACGCTCGGCCCGCCATTGGTCTGGGTAGCTGCACCCTCGGCCCGCCGCTGGTCTAGGCAGCTAGACCCTAAGCCCGCCGCTGGTCTAGGCAGCTCTACCCTAGGGCCACCGCTGGTCTCGGCAGCTGCACCCTCGGCCCGCCGCTGGTCTAGGCAGCTAGACCCTCGGCTCGCCGCTGGTCTGGGTAGCTGGGCGGTGGGCAAACCGCTGGTCTTGGTAGCTGCACCCTCGGCCCGCCGCTGGTCAAGGCAGCTAGACCCTATGCCAACCGCTGGTCTGGGTAGCTGCACCCTCGGCCCGCCGCTGGTCAAGGCAGCTAGACCCTATGCCAACCGCTGGTCTGGGTAGCTGCACCCTCGGCCCGCCGCTGGTCTGGGTAGCTGGACGCTCGGCCCACCGCTGGCTCCAGTCTCTGGTGCTGACGCCGTGGTGACGAGACTGAGACTCCCGGGACCGTGACGGGCCGACTCTGTCGGCACGTCTACCCCACACTCAGGCAAAGGGAAACCGGCGCTGGACGTTGACGGCGGACCGCCCACTGTCCTAGATTTCGACAACATTCGGCCTCCGTTGTTGTCCCATGTGACGGGATGTGGCCTCTGTTGTCGTCCAGCGTGACGGGATGTGGCCTCTGTTGCCGTCCAGTGTGGCGGATGTGGCCTCTGTTGTCGTCCAGCGTGACGGGATGTGGCCTCTGGTGTCGTGCCGTATGCCATTCTGGAGCCCTAGCAAAGGTCGATGCTATCATGAAAGCTGATAGCCTTGAATGGAAGGGGCTGGCGGCTGCGGCAGCCGCAGCAGGCCTAATGTCCGGAAGCTCCGGCACGAACCCTGCAGCACTTTTCTCCGACGCAGGAAGCGGACTTGACACAATTATCATTCGCAGCAATGTTATGACACTTCATCCTAAGCACTTAAGCTGCCTCTCGCAATAAACGCACAATTGAACGAGGATTAGTTATATGTCTGTTACCTACCTAATAACGGGAGTGCTGGGTTCGATTCCTGGCGGCGCTCAGCCTTCCTGCCACGCTGGGAGGCAGGCGACGCCATATAGCCTCAGGTGCATCGTGTAGACGCAGTGACGACGACGGCTAAACAACAGACCGAACGTGATGACAGGAGGCTTCAATATCCCATCGATCACTAGGAGACCATTACAGCGATGTCTGTGTACTTCTAGAAACATGCGTATTAAAACGATGCCGACTCATCTAACGTAAAATTATCGTCGTGCCTCGTCCCGCAACGAGCAGTCCGTCTCCAAATGTTGTGCTGCTTGCTCTGAAAAGCACGAAACTGTCATAATTCGAAGCTATCCATTGTTTGACGCATGAATTATGTAGGCACAAGTAACAGGCCATATTCACGCTGCTCAACAAAAGCGCGATATGTGTGAACGATGAGCTGATGTGTCTCACGATAAGCAAATTTCCCCGCGCCAGTATGACAGCTCTGCCTCAAGGGCCGAAGAACGGCTCGCTTCGATAGAAGACGGCGGATATTAAGATCGCGCTGTGCCGGTTACAAAACTCAGCAGTCTTGCACGAGCTGCTGAAGTGCACTGTGTTACATGCACTAGTGTGCGCATGTAAATATCACATGATTTTGTTGACTTCAGTTTGTTGTATGATGCCCTTCATCACGCCAATTGGGTCTACTCGCCGGGATAAATGCAGTAAGCTGGCTAGCTAGAGATAACGAGGGACAGCTTATACTATGGGAGAGGGGTCTTTTTTACTTCAAGTACTCAGGTCGTTCAGTCATCCACTTACCAGCAACTCGACTGTAAGGCAGCGGCCTGCATTGATGTGTTGTCTAGCCCGCACTGGCCTGTCACACAAACGTGCGCAGGCGTATTTAGCCTTCAGAAGAGACATTCTTCAGAGTCAACACTTGCAGAGCTGCCCAGCGGTTTTTAAATGCTTTCGCGAGCCAGAGCAGGCTAATTTCTAGCAACGTAGACGTACACGTGACGTCAGTGATTTTTTAGTGGTTTATTTAGCAGCGAGCTCTGATTTCGCTGGAAACACGTCACGTGGTCAATTCTGGTACGAGAGCACCGAATCTGAACTGGGATATCAACCAGTGCATGAACTAGCGTCCGTCACAGTCCTGTCTCATAACAGTCCTGAGCCCTCTAGTTCATACTTAAAGGTTGAATTCAGGCTCAAGTGACGGAGAACTTTACACCACCCAAAAGTTAACGGCCGATTTCGAGTATTTAAGGATCAAAATATTTGCCAACTCATTACATAGCGGCCTTTAAGAAGTCCTGACCTCTTAATGTCATTTTTCAAAGTCAACTGACTGGGAACACCACATTACCCGAAAGTTACCGGCCGATGTCTGTGGCAATGAGAGACAATCACGTGAGACAGTCAATCACGAGATCAATCAATCAATCACGAGACTGGAGCAGAGTAACAATGAGAGACCAAACGATTTTTAAAACGGCGCTTGTTTATGCGCTACAGAGATTCTGATGCGTAAGAATCCCAAATTGGCTGACAAGATTTGAACGGTTTGAAATTTCTGGTCATTTGAAGTTGAAGGACAACCGTCACAGGTCATGACTCTTTGAAGAACGCTACTTCATGCGCTAATAAATGTTCTGATGCTTGTAAATCTGAAATCGGCCGGTACATTTTGGGTGATGTGGGGTTCCCCGTCATTTGAACCTGAATTCGACCTTGAAGTGAGACTTTGAGAGCTCATGACTTCTTGGCGCCCACTAGTTTATGCGCTGGGGAACATTCTAATCCTTAGGATTTTGAAATCGGCCGGTGACTTAATTGCCGATCATCTAACCTTGAATGGTGGCTTTGAAAGGTCACGATTTCTTGACGGCCGCTATTTCGTGCATTGGTGGATATGCTGATGCTCAACACGCGCCCGGGTGGCCGGTTCGATACCCTTTGCTCGGGTTGGAGGGTCGATTTGACCCCTCTGAGATCTCAGTAACTAAGAGACACCAAATTCACAGGGTGTGCTGACGTATACGTGAATTTACCTAGGTCAAAGTTTGAGATTCCTAGGTCATGACCTTCGAGTCAAGTAAGGTCAAACAAGGCCAATCTCCAGGTTGGTTTCCAAAGATTCCCTAGAACCTAGATACCTGTTCAAAGCAGAAGTTCAAGTGCGCATTTAAGGTCAGTGACCTTGCTTGACCTTTTGGCGGTCATGGTGACCAAAATTTTATAGGACCGCCTTGAGATTTCCATTTGAATAAGCGACAAAGATTTCGCTGGGTGGTATGTTTCTAAAACAAATGTTGACGTGGGTCATTCTGTGTCAGTTACCTATTCCGACCATTAAGAAGTTCATGGAAGGCGTATAATGTGGTTCCTATTATCAATGAACCTGAAATGAGCACCAGATACTATTTCATACAACAGGCCCTAGAGTAATAAAACGGGTTGGTTTTGACCTTGAAATGACTTTCATACATGACCTTAGATCAATTCGATATGTTCATTCAATTTTTTGTTGCGAAAAATAGCTCAGAAATGTTTGGCTTCGTCTAACACTCCGTTGCTGGATCAGATTGAACGATTCCATAGAAATTGTCTTCGCTGAAACCATGGCCTGACTTTCACCTGCCATAGGTCAGCGACCTTACAAAATGCATCCAAGTGTTTGATGCCAGACGATTCACTGTTTAACTGTGCACAGCTGTGCCAAATTTGGCGTGGCTATGCCAATTTTAAAACCAACACCTTTCGGAAACCATTCCGGAGAAACCTTCGGGGGGTCAATTTTACCCCCACCCGAGCGCGTGTTAATAATCTGAAATTGGCCGGTGACTTTTGGGTGATGTCGAATTCCTTATCATTCCAGCCTGAATTTGACCTTGAATGGTAACCATGAGAGATCAGTACTTCTTTTCAGAGGCTATTTTATGCGCGGAAGACAAAAATCGGCCGGTAACTTTGGGGCGATGTGGAATTCTCGGTCAATCGAATTGAAGAATGGTCTTGAGATACCAGTATTTTTACGAACGCTAGCCCATACATATGTGAATATTGTCATTTAAAAACCGAAATAGGATGATATATTTTTGGTGGTATTAATCTCCCTGTAATTTGGCGTTGGGTTCAATGTTGAGGGGGACGTGATATTGAAAAGCATACATCAGATTTTCGGTGATGGTACGCCGTAACGGGCCATGTGACGGATTTCGGCCAAAATGGAGCCCGACACTAAATAAACTGCATAATGCACAGCAAACTTCACGGATATGATGTTGACCGCCTGCCTCCTCTGTTTGCAGGACACGCGCCTGTCCTGCTGTCGGCCGGCATTCACAGCTTCCCATTCAAGCTGGGCCTGCCGCTGGGCCTGCCGTCGACTTTCCTGGGGAAGCATGGCTGGGTCCAGTTCTTTTGCAAGGCCGCTATTAAGGAGGACGGCGGGCTCGTGCACAAAAACCAGCAGGTCTTCATCGTTATGAACCCGATCGATCTGAATGTGGAGCCTCCAGTGCTGGCGGTGAGTGGGAAGAACCGGCAGACTGTTTGAGTCTCCAGTGCTGGCGGTGAGTGAGAGGAACCGACAGACTGCTGGAGCCTTAGTACTGGCGGCGAGTCAGAGGAACTGACAGACTGCTGAAGTCTCCAGTGCTGGCGGTAGGTCAGAGAAACCGACAGATTAGGTCACACTCTGCCGCCGACTGGAAGAGAGGCTGTTGTTCCTAGCAATTTGACGTGACATTGCACAGCATCACTTGTTTCACTTCTTGTGGCATGCATCCGAGACACTCCACAGACCCAACCGTAGTCATACGCTATGTGCAGACCTTCGAGATAACAGTTTAGGTTTAAAGCCATGCAGGGTTTACCCACATGCAGCACGCAGTGAGTAAATAGAACTTATGTAATTTCTCGATGATGAAGACTTCCAACCGCAAATAAGATATTCACAAGTTAAGGAAGACGAACATTTCAACCGGTGTATTGTTCGGCTTCGGCTTCAGATGTTCCGTAGTCCTCAGGCCAACGCCAGATCCGCTATGAAGTCAAAACCAGAGATCATTCCTGCAGAGGGCTGCTGACGTCTGCAAAAGACTAATGCCGTCTAGGGGCTAAGAGACAAGGTCCAGCACATGAAGAATGTAAAGCAATTTGCATCGAGGTAGATCTGCTGCACGCGGAAGCATCTGATCGGCTGTTTCGCCTCTCGTGCCTCTAGAGTCGGCCAGATGGGGGTGAGGGGCTCTCTGGCGCACCTCTGGTCGGCTGGTTCACCGCTCGTGCCTCAAGAGCCGGCCGGGCGGGGGGGGGGGGACACTGGCGCGCATCCGGGGCAGCAGCCTCCGCCGGACCGGTGAGCCGTCAGCGCCCGGCCCGGCCCGGCGCCGAAGCGTCTCATTTGCAAGTCAGATGGGCACGCCGGCCCGGGGCGAGTCCTGATTGGCCAGGCGGCCCCGGCGCTGACCCCGCGACCCCGGTCGCCGGCCGCACGCCGAATTTGTCTGCTGGCCGCGCGGCCCGCTCGGCGCCTGCCCAGTGTCGGCCAGATGCTGCTCGACTGCCGATTATCACGGCGCTAATGACGTGGTGTGCTCCTTGGGAAATGGTCAGCCTTTTGGCGCGCGTTAGACAAAAAATCAGGCCGCAAACACGGGTGAAAGGAAACGAGGACGCGTAGTGGCGATTTATTTCGAGTACCGAGGCGGGGCGGTGCGATTTTGGTAATGGCTGCGCCAAGCAGCGTTTTCGGACGGCAGCTGCTGCTAACGGAACAGCGGTCGGTTTTCGGGCGTGGACGTGAGCGACTCAATTACCCGGCCTCCCACCGACCAAATCTCAGCGGCGGCGGAAACGGCGTCCCAGTGCCCGGAGTAGAGCGCCAGCTGCGGCTTGTCCACCTGACTGCCCGTCCCCGGGCGTGGCGCTTCCATGCTGATAGCCGTGGTGGGAGTGGTGACTAATCTATTTGCTGACTATCTGAAGTGAGTGATGGGAGCTGCAACGCTTCTGCACCTCACTGAACCGCCTGCGCGCTTGCGCCTTGTCTGCACGCGGGCGCCACCAGCGCACCACACCACGTCCACGCACACCATGCCCACCATGTAGGCTGTGTGGTGTGATAGAGATGTCTGGGAGGATGTTTTTCCATCGTTCGCTGCGTCTCGTCAGGAGGGCGGTCATTATCGGGTTTGGTTAACTTTTGACGCTTCGTTAAACACCGGTGCCCGGCTGGCGGCGGCGAGTGGTGGCTTTGGGCGGCGTTCGAGAACCGAGGGTGCTGGTGGGTGGTGGCTCTGAATGGCGCTCGAGGACCAAGGGCGGTGGCGGCCGGCGGCTCTGATGTCCAGGGCGGTGATGGGCGGCGGCTCTGAGCGGTGCTGGAGGGCCGAGGGCGGTGGCGGGCGACGGCTCTGAGGTCCAGGGTGGTGGTGGGAGGCGGCTCTGAGCGGCGCTCGAGGACCGAGGGTGGTGGCGGGCGGCGGCTCTGAGATCCAGGGCGGTGATGGGCGACGGCTCTGAGCGGCTCTTGAGGACCGAGGGCGGTGATGGGCGACGGCTCTGAGCGGCGCTCGAGGACCGAGGGTGGTGGTGGGCGGCGGCTCTGAGCGGCGCTCGAGGACCGAGGGTGGTGGTGGGCGGCGGCTCTGAGATCCAGGGTGATGGCGGGCGGTGGTTCTGAGCTGCGTTCGAGGACCGAGGGCGGTGGCGGGCGGCGGCTCTGAGGTCTAGGGCGGTGATGGGCGACGGCTCTGAGCGGCGCTCGAGGACCGATGCCGGCTCGGTCCAGACACAGACAGCTGTAGCATCTCCCACGCCGTAACTGAGGATCATACACTGTGCCGGACTGGAAACTCTGGTGGAATGTGGGACCAATTGCGTACGTGCACAGCTGCCGTGTTGACTGAGTATTTCACTCGATGATGGCGGTGGTTCGATGTTTTAGGGTACGTGGGCATCAGGGCCACTTTGCACCCACACCCAACAGTTCACTCAAAGGTTCCCGATTTCCGGGCTCCTGTCCCGCGTATGAACCAGCGCAGCTCAGACTGGCAATGAATTGCTTTGAGCAACTCAATGGTGCGTTTGTGGTATTTTTAGCTGTCATCCAAATCTGGGCCGCACCGACTCTGCGCCAACAGCTGAAGGCGAAGGAACTCTGCGCTGAGCTAAATGATGGGACATTGTTCTAGACACGATTCAATTTCGGGCTGTCATTTCGATTCCGTTGGTTATGGCCTTTGCTCCGACATCTAAAAAGCGCAAATCACCTTTGAGAGATGCTATCGACATCATGGCTGGTGCTGTCAAGCGATTGGATAAACATCACTTTCCAACTTGATTTATCTCGTGATGTGATTAAAATTATCTGGTTTGCAGCTATTGAAATCGCACCCGAAAGTAAGCAGAATGCTTGATAGTGCCGGTGACGTGATCAAAGCCAGCATACGTTTTGGGATGAATTTTGTATACTGTGGATGTGAAACATTGCTGACCAATCCCTCAGACGGATCCTCCCTACAAAATATTTAGCACCACAGGTCCTACGAACGTGATCTTCCCGGACAGCCGGACTAACCCGTCAGTTAGCCGCGCTGCTGTCTTGTCCGTGCCCGCCCCCCTGGCCGGAGCCCCACTGCCTGTTGGTCAGCTGCGCTGCCGCCTCGTCCGCAGCCCTCTCCCCTGGCTGGAGCCCCGCTGCTGTCTTGTGCGCGCCTCTACCCTGACCAGAGCCCCCGCCCTCGCCCCCCCCCCCCCCCCCCCCCGGCTGGTACCCGGCTGACCGGTGCGCGCCTCCACAGCAACCTTTCCACTGCGAGATCGAGCACAAGCTGGGCCTGACGTGCGTGACGGCGGGAGCCGTGGTGTGCCGGGTGCGGCTGGACCGCGGCGGCTACGTCCCTGGAGAGACCATCGGCGTATGGGCCAGCGTCACCAACCACAGCAAGGTCACTATCAAGAAGACGGCCGCCTGTCTCAGCGAGGTACGGATCCAGCCACCCACTGCATGCAGATGAACTGTTCACATGTTAGTATTTGGCTGTCATTACTCAATGAAATTCATGTCTTTTTTTGGTGAATTCATCGTGTTGTATAATTACGTCATTGTGTGGAGTTACAGGCGATGAAGTTAGATTTTCGGGCAAAGCAGATCCGCAAAGCTAGTGCCATCTACTTTTGCATGCCGAAGTGAGCGTTGTGTCAGTTAACAAACGCTGCATTCTCTGGCTCAGGTCATGCCTGGATGATATGCTCCCAGCACTATCGCCCGGCCACTGAACAGTTCCCGTCTACTTGCGTGTTATCGAAGTCACTAATATCGTTGCACCAGCGCACTATGTCCGTTTTGAGGATGAGTTCACGGTTCAAATGCACAGATCTGATGGGTTCACCCACCGGACTCCCAGCGTCCTAGGCAGACTGCGAACGTTAGGGGAGCAGCGGCGGCCGGGAGCGACACTGCGATGTGCGGCGACAACGCTAAATCTTCAGGTCACGAGCCATATATGCAGTAAACGTCATTCTAGTCTCAACGTGCTTCGGGCATATTCTGGTCAACTATCTGGCGTCTATCAACTATCAACACACGTGCCATTGACCTGCGTTTGCAGATTCCTTCAATAACCGCCTGATCTAGGTAGAGACAGCGAACCTTAATCGAAAGATCTCGGTGGAAGCCGACGCATAGCGGTGCCGTGAGTTGAGAATGAGGCATTCATCGACCACCACTGATAGCAACACTCGTACCGTCAATCGATCTTCGGTGTACTGCGTTCCCCGGGACCATTGTCTGACGTCTGCCTCTCAGAGGCTGGTCTACTGAGAGCGAGTGGCCCCGACCACAGCGGCACGAGTCTCTCACCAGGCGCAGGTATGCGCTATTGACCTTGTCGGAGCCGGCGCAAACCCACAGAGTTTAACGTGTAGAACAGCAAGTCATGCTGACCTGAGAACACAACCACTGTGCTACGGCCGGGCTTTGTAGTCGGGTACGAAGACTGAAAATGTAGACATAAGTTTCCATGACCCATTTAAGGGCTTACCCGCCAGTCGTGACTATTTGTGCGGTCAGAAATAAAAGGTCTGAAAGTGGTGGGATTCAAGTACTTGTTCACTGACGTAAACTTGCATGATGCCATTTTTACTGGCCAGTTGTGTTATGAGACAGCAATTCTCG
This sequence comes from Pollicipes pollicipes, assembly GCF_011947565.3. Taxonomy (NCBI): domain Eukaryota; kingdom Metazoa; phylum Arthropoda; class Thecostraca; order Pollicipedomorpha; family Pollicipedidae; genus Pollicipes; species Pollicipes pollicipes. The sequence goes on from NW_023596746.1 coordinate 13,433,249, forward strand.
CATAAACTCACTGAACATCGCCATCCCGCTCGCTGGGGAGGTGTCTGGAACCTTAAGCGCTATCGTTGAGTATTATCTTTAGCTTTTGGAAATCAGGAACACATCTCGGTCTTGATGAAGCTTCCATTCAACACCACTTAACGTTGTATTGCCTGAGCTTTTTATGCCATGCGGTGTGCGGTACCATGTGAGGCTTACTGTTAGATATCGACTGAGAGAACAGATGCATCTGGAAAAGGGCACCAGCAAATCTTTAAGCACGCTATTGTTGTAGCATCGTTTCAACAGTTCCATTGTTTCAAAAATATCGTCTACGACTAATCTTAAGGCCTATTAATTCCATTGACATTGAGGTGTGAAAAGCTTGTTTAAAGCCCGCTACAGCGCGTGCGGCCATTCTGGCGAGCGGCGGCTGCTTCGGGTGGGCCCAGCCCGGCTCGTGACCAGGAGCGCCCCGGCTGTGGTGGGCGTGACCAGCCGGTGCTGGCGTCGCCCGGCCACCCCGGGCACCGAGCACCCGGTGCCGTGCCTGGGTGGCAGGTCGGCCACGCTGACCCCGGCCAGCCCCGGGCACCGGGCACCTGGTGCCGTGTCCGGGTGGCAGGTCGACCACGCTGACCCCGGCCGGCCGGGCCCGGCTGACGCCGGCCGACGGCTCTCCTGCAGCGGTTAACATTCCACGGCCAGCCGGCGCCGTGATGGATGCACCGCTCGGGACTGGCGCCGCCGTCCCGATAAAAGAGGCGCACATTAGCCCACTTACGCGGAAAACAGGGGTTAATTTAGGCGTGCACCAGCTCGCGACACGGGCAGTATGGCGCGCACGCACCGGGAGGCTGGGAGACCGGGCACACCGGGAGGTTGGGCGCACCGGAGGCTGGGTGCACCGGGAGGCTGGGCGGCTGGGAGGCTGGGTGCACCAGGAGGCCGGATGGTCGGGTGGCCAGACGGCCGAGAGGTGGGCGCGCCGGAAGGCCGGGCGGCTGGGAGGTTGGGTGCACTGCGACCCCGGGCGGCCGGAAGGCCGGGCGGCTGGGAGGTTGGGTGCACTGCGACCCCGGGCGGCCGGAAGGCCGGGCAGCTGGGAGCGATGGAGCTCTGGCCGGGCTCACCACACCGCCGCGCCGGTGTCTGATTATGTTAGTCTGCTGATCCGCTGATGATGTCGCTGTCTGATCTGATGAAAACATCGCTGTCTTTATGTGAGACAGGTGCTTTAATCTCAATAACTATGGAGGAGGTTGTGCGCGGACACGACTAACGTGATCATATGGAACAAAAGCGGACACGTTTTTTTGCGAATAGGGCTTGGAACCAGTCTGATAAATTCATCAAACTTTCCAAGATAATCTCACGGTATTGTTTCACTCTGCTGCACCAAAGTTGAGACATACTAGTTGTAGCAATCTAGGCGGGACATTCGAGTAAGCACACGTCACGACTGCTCCTCTTCTGTGTAAATGTGTCTCTGGGGAGCGTATAAAGTCACGTTGCGTTACGTTGCGTTAACGCTTGCACCTTTTCAGCACCTATTCAGTGCACGTTTCGAGTTGCTCTCCGTTGACAACATGACCGTAATGCTGTTGGGTGTGAGGATGTGCGTGCGCCGTGCACAAGCACATTCGGACATGTCCCTTCCGGCATAGTCCGCGCTCCGTCTCTGATTGCTTTGTTTTGCTAAAGGGCACAAATTTCCCTGGAGCTAGAAGTCCGTGGACTTAGTTTTGGGAAGGACTATGGCACTTACTCCGCACTATCAGTATACCGGACGCGTCCGGCGTCCTACTCTCCGAAAGCTTCACGTATATGTCACGTGACGCCGCGTCATGAGTCGCGTGTCCTCTGATATGGCTGAAACATGTGCTTGAATGTTAAACCACTATTTGTTTGTGATCTGGTGAGGCATTTCACAATTACCACTAATTTTCTCCCAAGCTCTGATCATTCCTGTATTGAAAACACACGCACAAACCTTGGTTTACGTGCAGTTTTGCGTTTTGACCTGTCCAGTAAAAGTTTCTGTCCGCCTTGTATGCCACATAACTAAATAACTATGCGCTGAACCATGGATGAAATATAATCCAGCTCTGTATGGAATCAACTGTTTCGTGGAAAACTGCAATGATAGGAACACTATGCGACTCATGGTGAAGGACACATTCGCGTCAACGGTCCTACACAACTGCAGCCATGTTTAAATGGACACCCACCTACACTGCAGCTGAGCTAGCCCGATGAAGCCGGCCGGGTGCGGCGAGTGAGTGACGGGCACGTGCCGGGCCGGTGCCCTCTGCCGAGCCCTCTGGTGGCAGCCGGGTCAAGCTCGCGCTGAGCGGCCACCGCCAGCCGCATACTGAACAGCTGAGACTCCGCGTCGCCCATGCATTACTTATGAGCGGCCGGCCAGCGGACCTCCCCGGCCGGAAAATATGGCGCTTGGGTTACAGAGCATGTGTTTGAAGCCCGTTTAACAGTATGTAGGCTCTCGTAAGTCAGTGTTGATGCATGTGCTTACTTAGCGGTGATTTGTCTTACCACACGAACACGTAAAACCTGACTACATTTCCTCGAATTCTGTTTTGTCGGCGGTAGGACGTCCCTTTGCCTGCCATCAGCATGGTCTGCTAGTGAAAGATGATAGAAATAGACGACTCAGACCCGGCGGGCACGCATTCTCGTCACGTCGGCGAACTGCCGATATCTATCCCGTCGATTACTCTTTAGTCAGAGATGGGGCTCAAAGAAGTTGACAGGGAGGCTAGGAGATACCTGGGCTCGTTTACATGCATTTTACAGCGTATCACCATTGGTCGTATCTAGAACTCTGATGTTGGCAGCTGGGACTAAATCTGATGAAAGTTGGTTCATTTCTACCCTACATTGAGAGTCATTCAGGCTCATAGGTATGCAGACCTATGTTAGTTTCGCCCCAGGGAGTTTACTGTCTTGCACCCCCAGACAACGAGCACTGAATGCCTCTAAGTTGAAGGGAGCGGAGCGGAGGTGGTTTACAAACCTGACGTCTTTCCCGATGCGCGCGTCTCTTCCCAAGGGTCTTCTTGCGGCATGCGCTCGGATGAAAATGGACGTGTTAACTAACGAGGGCACTTTGTGTTCCACATGTTCCGCATATGTTCCGAGGCGCATGTGTTCCGTTTCCAGACCATACACTACTTGTCACGGAGCAAGATCGTCAACACCGAGAGGAGAGAGCTGTCAAGGGTAACGCGCGGCAAGATTCGCGCCGGCGAAACGGACGACTGGAACAACGAGCAGTTGTTCGTGCCGCCCCTGCCTCCCACTAATCTCCGCGGGTGCCATCTCATTAAGATCCAGTATGACGTCTTCGTAAGTATGTGGCGAGATCCAGACAGCGTATGAGCAATCCACATTTCGGGGTTATATGATACAAACATTTCCCGACATCACGCAAACCAACCAGCATGTCCGCAGTTCTGACTGATTTACACCATTACATATTTCAAAGTTTATTTGTTGTCTTTACACCCCACCTGAGATGGTTTTTAGATATGTATAAGTGTGACAGGTGGTTAGTTGCATATCAGAGCCATGATTAGTGGCCAAACGGAGCCCCAAGGGCTATTTCGTCTTTGGTTTAGAATCATCTTACGTCGTAAAAATCAGCAGAAAGGATCCAGAACAGAAGAAATAGCTTAAGATCATGCCGCTTTTTTGTTTTTTTTATGAAAATCAGACAAGTGCCGTGAAAACAAAAGTCGGTGACAGCATTTATTTTAGGATATACCCAGGGCTGTTCCCGATGAGTCATCACGGAACAGAACGAAGCGTGCTAGCATGCCTATAATAATGCCATGATTGGAGTTGCACGTCTCAACCGCCAGAACCATTTCAACACAAAAGCCTTGATTATGTGTCACGTGAGACGCAGTAGTGGCGTGACTGGAACTTGAACCCAGCATCGACGGGTACAGAGCTGAGCCCTGTGACCACTACACCACCACCACCGCCTCAGTCCTCACGTGCTCGAGGGGCGCTATGCCCTCCGGGCATTTCCTGGCCGAACCCGCTGCCGACCGGAAGTGCGGTTTGGCTTACAGCAGGCTTGCTCGCTTTCCCTTTCCTCTCCCTGCAGCTGGCCACGTCTCTCCAGACATTCTTTTTTCCATATCTCCATCTCCTTTGATTTTCCTCTGCTGTCCTCGTTTTTCATCTTTTGTGTCTTTGTCACAGTTTGCACACTTTCCATTTTGTATGGTCCTTTTGTTTGCCTCTGACTACAGGGACGCGCACTGTGCTCATTACGCTCCATCCACTCGGGCATGCTGCGGTACGTCCGCGTACTGGTGAAATCTCTGCGTGTTCATTTGAATTCAGCGTGCGCTTGGACGACGCGGCCAAAAAGGGTTGCTGAAAGGTGCACACCGCTTGGAACGCGTCCAGCTTTCGAAGCGCCCTACCGCCACGTCACATGCTGGCGTGCGTGAAATTATGACGGTGCCTTTTTAGAGCGCAGTACTTTCTCATCAAGACTGCCATGTCGTGGGCTTTGAAAGCCAAAACTATGATGAGTACGACAGTGACTACTCCCTTTCGTAGGCATGTACACCATATGCTATATATATATATATATATATATATATATATATATATATATATATATATATATATATATATATGCTTAGACGTATGTATTTGCCAATATCATTTAGAAAAGAGCACGTCACTGCACATTTGCAGCCTGAAATGTGACTCACCCATGTTCGACTAACCCACCCGAGCGTCATGACTCACCCAAGTCTCAGCCCCAGCAAAATGACTGCAGTGTTTGCGCATGTGACCCGCATCGCTGATGGGTGCACACGCCCGCTGCCCCACGAAAAGTCTGTGTGTTGGAAGAGCATGAACATCGCTGCACCGACCTACACGTTCCGTCCTGTGAAAACACGTGCTGCACAGCGGCGCACTACACCCGTACGCACCCCGGTGAATCGCCGTAACTTCCAGCCCACTTATGGTAACCGTCCTATTTGCACGGCGCTCGTAAACAAGCGCAACGGGCCGGTGATCACAGGTCTTGCAAATGACGTTGGGCACTAGCTCAAACTGTGCCACCGCACCCCGCGTCCCCTCGGGGCGGAATCCTGGTTGAGGAGCCGACTTCGTGGGAACCGATGCGACTGGGCTTGCCGGATCCTCACCCTGTGGCCTACCTGAAGGAGCCTACCCATGGAAACGGGCTCGAGGGTCTGGCTCGTTCCAGGCCGATCGTGGCCTTAGGGCGGATCACCTCGTCACTGGGCAGGAAAGCGTGATATCCAGCTAGTCGGCCGCCGTGAACGTGCATGCCCATGTTGGAAAATAACGCTATCTACGTGACCATCGGCGTGACGAACCGCAAACCAGGCGACGACCATCTGAGAACCCCTGTTCAGCAGACGTGTCTGGGCACTGGGAGACCGCCGGACGGCTAGACCGTTAGACGGGTCCGGTCCTGGGAGGACTGCCCGCCCGCAGTGTCTGCTAACGTGTCCAGCTCCGAGCAGACGGTCCGAGGCACGGCGCCTCTCGAATGTGTCCGGGCCCGGGCACGCGCCAGCCGTGTGGACCGGCCGGAATCCGCCGGGGGCGGCGGCCGTCGCGGCCGTCAGCAGGCGGTCGCAGCGGTGGGGTGTGGGCCGGGGAAGGCCGCTAACGGGCGCACACAGTCGTAAACGGCGAACGACACACGCCGCGTGCCCACCGCCCCGAGCCGCGCCGGCACGCCGACCGCCCAGGAATGCGGCCGCCGCAGGACCGCGGGGCCTGCGCCGCGGGCGCCCCGTCCGAAGCGTGGTGGGCATGTCGCTCTGGCGGCACCCGAAACAGGTCGCTTCTGGCGGCTCGGGGCAGGTCGCTCCTGACGGCTCGGAGCAGGTCGCTCTGTACGGCTCGGGGCAGGTCGCTCCAAACGGTCTGAGCAGGTCGTTCCTGGCAGCTCGGGGCAGGTCGTCCCTGGCGGCTCGGGCCAGGTCGCTCCAGACGGCTCGGAGCAGGTCGCTCCGTACAGCTCGGGGCATGCCGCTCCAAACGGTCTGAGCAGGTCGTTCCTGGCAGCTTGGGGCAGGTCGCTCCGGACGGTCTGAGGCAGGTCGCTCCGGACGGATCGGGGCAGGGCCGCTGCGTTGAAGCGATGCATTGACAGGGTTGGCTGGACCGGCGGCGGATGAGGGCTTACACGGCGCTGTAGGCGTAGCGGCTTGGGAAAAACACTTGCTCGAGGCCGTTTCATCACGCATCGCGTGCAAGGCCGATTAAAAAAAATACGCCACAAAAGACGAAGACACCAAAGGCTCCCTAGATTTCTGTCACGCAAATACATTCATCAGTGACACGTCTGTCATGCCACACGTGTTTGGCGTGGTTTATCGGTATCACCGCGAATTGACGTGAAAGTGCGACACCGAAGTTTTCTAGGTTGTTTCAGTGTTATGAGCTACGTCGAAATGAACGATCTGGAATATACTGGTTAAATGACGCTGATCAGCTGGGTTTTATAGCGCGTCAACTGCGTAGTCATATGGAACCCAATGAATAAACGACGTTGTACAGCATTGATTGGTATACGCATTGGTATACGAGGGCACGTTTCAAAGCAGTGCTCATGGTCGTGGCTGAACAAGGTTAAGTGAAACTGAAAGTTGGAATTCATATGGAACGTAAAAGATAGAAATATTGGGAACCTGTGCATGCTTTGACAACGAAGCGATGTCAAAACAATCAGTCACAAAGATCACAAAGCATATCGCGCGTCCCATATCACAAATCACACAAACACACAAATGCAAAACAAATCAAAAGAAACCAAGGATGTTCGTCCCAATGGCTCAGTTGGTTAGAGCGCCTGCCTGGTGATCCACCCACACGTGGCGGGGGTGGGCCTGAGTCGCTATAGGCATTCGCTATTTGCCCTTAACAGGCATGGCCTGCGACCGATAGCAGCGACCAGTATTAGGTTAGACGACGTTAGGGGACAGGACGGACCGTGCCGAGCATTACGAAACGTTATATTTTGACACCAAACTCTGCCGTTGGCCTGGAATTGCGCGATCGGATGATAGGGGTCAGGGCTCACACAAGCACTGCTTAGCGTGGGCTTTAATCCCAGAAATCCATCCATTCAAAAGGTTCGGATTAAGCGTTAAAAATCTGTCTATCTCCCACATACTAACACCATGTGCACGGTACTGCCCTGCAAACTGCGCACTATACAGGTTGCTATGGCCAAGAACCTTACCATTCGCCCTGATTCACCTTTTCATAACGCAGACTGATAGATGGTTGAAGGTTGATGCGTCCCGCTGGCGTTTCCGAACTAACACGATGGAGCTTAGCGTGTTTTTGTGTCGCAATAGATGGACAATAGGCTATTGAAAATTTGGCCGCATTGCACAACACCCCGGGAGGTCACCCCCCCCCCCAAACAAGGGTTAATGGCCCCGACCCAACAACGCAACCCAACCAATCAGGGCGAGTGATAATGAGCTCAACCGAATGCGAGGTCATCGGTGCCGTCCTTGCCGCGTGGATACTTGTTTCGGGGAGCCCTTAGCATGGCGCCGGGTATGGGTTGTAAGAGTCTGGCGCCAGGCCAACTGCAATGCTATTTTTGGTGGGGGGGGGGGGAAAGAGAGAGAGAACTGCCGATCTAACCTTATACACAGTTTGAGCGCATCTGTGAAGTTGGATGCTGATTAGAGCTTAGAGTCTTCTGGATCGTGTCATTCTCTATATTTCACGCGCCTTTGTTTTTTAATCAAAGTTAGTACTCACGTCCGTGACTGTGACCAGCCTTCAACCGCTGAGTTTTCCCATGATGCATACAAAATAGTGCTTGTTTACACCGTTCAAGCACCCACTGGGATATTGAAGATGCCATTTTGAATAAATAGGTTGTAATGGAATGATACCGCCCGCCAGAATATATTTTCGAGTGCTTTGAGTACTGTATTTGGGCATTGTTTTACATTATATACGAGAAGCATGTCTGTGAATCTGGCCGGCCACAAAAATGAAAAGGCAAAGCTCGGTATCAATTCATGTCGAGTTATTGACGTTGTAACATACCGCACGACAACCGACTACCGCAGCGACCGCTCGGTGCGTGCTGTCCTGACCACCCACGCCTCTCACTGCAGTTCATCATCAAGCCGGACAACCTGGAGAAGGAGATCAAGCTGCAGCTGCCGATCATGATCGCCTCCTACCCTTATCGCAACGCGGACGGCACCCTGAGGAGGAAGCGGGGCGCTGAGTACCCGGCTAGTCTGCCCGTCTTCCGGCCCTGGCTCGACGTCAAGCAGAAGGTGCTCGTCTAGCGCCGCGCCCTACCTGGCGCCCGCTCTCGTTGGTCGTGATGCTGGACGGTGTGCCACGTGACCGCCGCCTGAGAGCCGCCAGGAGCCTGGGAAGCTACCCCGCTCATGTGGTGCTGGCCGGTGGCAGCGCCGCGCTTCGGCGCCCGTGGCGATGCGCCACCGGCGTCACGTGACAGGCCCGATGTGAGAGGCGGCGGCAGCGGCCGGGACGGGAGCCAGGGCCCGCCGGGATTGATCACCGACGCGGCCGCACCGCCGTGCCAGTAATTGTCGGCGAACCCGATCGTAACATCGGCTCATTATTTTAAATCCTGCGTGATGAATCGCGTGCTTAACGGAGAGATTCCAGTGGCGGGCCGGATCTCTTCACACCAGCTGATGGCGGCTGAGCGGCCACCAGCTGAGTGCTGGTGCACAGGGGCGACCGGCCCCCGTGGATGGCGAGTGCTGGTACACAGGGGGTGACCCCCGTCCCCCGTGGATGGCGAAGCTGCGTGGCGACGGCCGGTCCCACCGATGGCCGACTGTGCGGACGCCACCCAGTGATATGCGTCTTTGTTGCGATGTGACGGATGTGACGGTCAGGTGTCGCTGGCCACCCCCTGGCCGTGACACGCGCGCCGTGCCCTCGCCACCGCGGTTTGCGGACACCGCCAATTGGTCTTGGTCGGGTCGGGCCTCTAGGTGAGATGGACATAGCTTTCGAATAATTACTTGCGTTGTTACGAAGCGTACGGCCCAGCAGTTCTGTAACGGCCCGCGCATAATCACGACGTTTGCGTCCCACTTGACTTCGGAGGCTGATGGCAGTTTCTGTAATGATGCTGCCACAAATCAAGGCAATCTTAGTTTATGTGCCCAAAGTTGACAGATCGTTAGCCAGCATTCCTGTAAAGTGATGATAAGAACTTGTTTATATATGTACGCGTCGCGGCGTTGCTATGCGATGACGGGCATAGAACTCGTCTAACGACTCACGAGACTTTCCGCGTAAATCTGCGTCGTTCCGCGTTCCAAACTCGTGTTATCAGTTCGTATATCATTAACCACAGTATCGGCAATAACACATAACACAAATATGAAATGCGCTGTGTGGTCAAATGACACGACGGCGAGGTTACGAGAGTGCCGCGGGTACAGAGCGTCGATCCGCATCACCGCGATTCACCGCATCACCGATGACCGCACCACCGAGATCTGATCCCCAACGCTTAGCCTGGCGACCTCCACTCTCCTATCCGAGCCCGACCCCACTCCGGTTTGGCCGCGCCGGACTCGCCTGCCTAGCTCCACAACAATGACACATGAAGGACATGTCTGCGGGCTTCAGCCGCTCCCAGTAATCGCATGAGTGCAGTACACCATAACGCCTGACGACTACAGCCGGGTCCAACACCTGGCTGCTGCAGCGGTCTGACAACTACAGTCAAGCACCACATCTGGCGGGTACGGTCTGACACCACGTCTGACAGGCACGGTCTGGCACCGCATCTGACGAGCATGGTCTGACACCACGTCTGACAGACACGGTCTGACACCGCATCTGTCAGGCACGGTCTGACACCGCATCTGACGGTCACGGTCTGACACCGCATCTGTCAGGCACGGTCTGACACCGCATCTGACGGTCACGGTCTGACACCGCATATGACGGGCATGGTCTGACATCACGTCTGACAGGCGCGGTCTGGCACCATATCAGGCACAGGCACGTTTGAGCAGCATGGTGGCATTAGTGGGTCACGTCTGGAGGTCGGCCGAGTAACACAGCGTATAAAAACGCGCATGAACGCTACAGTCAGTTACCACGGGGCAGTGCTGCATCTGAAGACTTGTCTAGTGTCACGTCCGGTGCCCCAGCCCAGTCAGGTGTGGTGCTACAGTTAAACGTCACGTCTGATGTTAAGCTCAGCGTCACATCCAAGCACTGGTTTCTTTGCGCATCGGGAGACATGGCAGCGGACGTGGTAGGTTTCCACCCCTGCTGGCTTCAATCACAGCGGAACGCCGGCGTCACGTGAAGACCACCCGAGCCTCACATCTGATCGCTACCGTCCGCGACGCCAGCAGCGCCGCCGTCTCTGGGCCCACCGCCGGGCGCCAGCAGCGCCGCCGCCCCCCGGCCCACCGCGGAGTGTCGGCACCAGCGGCGGCCGCTCGCGTGGCAGCCTCACTCCTCGAGGAAGGTGGCGAACACGGCCCATACAGTTGGCGGTGGAGGTGGCCGCCTCGGCCTCCAGGTCCAGGTGCGCCGGCTGGTCCTCATACGTCACGGCCACCTGGCGGTCACGAAGGCAACTGTGAGTACGCTGAGTGGCACACCAGTAATGGGCTTCGCAGACTTGGGGACCTTAATCACATTAGCAGTCATGTGCTTTAGGCCAGTGACAGAAGCCCATCAAGACACGGTATATTATTTGATTGAATACGTGCTGTGCAAACAGTTTGTTCAAATATTTGTGTGATGTTTCTAAAGCTATATTGCGAATATGCCACGAAATTTGCCTACATGATCGGGCCAAATAACTGATATTGCATTCATGTACTCGACATTCAATGCGGAATTCAGTCTTTAATTCTTTAAAAACTGCATGATCAAATCAAACCCGAGCACGCATAAGTACGCACATACACGCGCCGAACGGTATCAACGAAGCTTTCGAACACCAACTATCATAGTTTCCGGTTGTTCTAAAACTATTCTGACCTGTTTGTCCAAAATGTGAGGCATGCGTGCAGCAAACCAAAGCTAACGTAATTGCTTTGATGCAGTCTGAGAATAGCTACTACTGACATTGCAGGGCACCATTTGTGAACGCCTCTCCCGCGACCTACCCACGACCCGTGGAAGCTTAAAGGAGGACGTCACTGTCCAGCGGCCAGGTTGGAATCCGAACTGCGATAAGGTTTCTTTGCCGCTCTCGAATCAACAAATTAGGGACCCCGCCCAGGCAAGAGGACCTGTAGTTGTCCGGATCGTCAGCAAAACCTTCCGCTTGAGGTCAGACGCGTGTCCCATCAGCAGAGGCAGAGAGTGGCGGCCGAAGGCAGACTGGGCCTGCTTCGAAGTCGCCATCCGAGGGCGACGAGAAGGCACTCTCCAGAGCATCGGAGGCGTGCGACGGCATAATCAGCGCCACACCCGCCTGCCCAAGTGCTGGGCGTCGCTGGCCCACCTGCTGCGTACGGCGTCCTACGTCTGGAGCGCCACAGCGATCGGTCCGCGGTCGGTCAGCGATCGGTCAGCGGTTGGGCAGCGGTCGGTCAACGGTCGGTCGGCGGTCGGTCGGCAGTCGGTCAGCGGTTGGCCAGCGGTTGGTCAGCGGTCGGTCAGCGGTCGGTCCGCGGTCGGTCAGCGGATTGTCAGAGGTCGGTCAGCGGTCGGTCAGCGGTCGGTCAGACGTCGGCCAGCGGTCTGTCAGCGGTTGGTCAGTGGTCGGTCACCGGTCGATCAGCGGTCGGTCGGCATTCGGTCAGTGGTAGGCCAGCGGCCGCCCAGCCAGGGAACGGCACGGCACCATCACCAGGGGAAGCCCGCCACTGCCAACGCACACTTGTGGCAGCCGTCGCCAACAGATACCACGAAGGAGGGAGTAACGTCACATGATGACGTCACATGATCAACAGAAGTAACGTCACATGATGCGTGACTTGCGGCAGGCAAATAATACACTACAGTATCCGTTAATTTATCGGCGGACGTGGCCAGCATATGGTATAACATATAATACATTATGGTACACCACAATTATACTGCACACACACACACACAAAAATAAATAAATAACTATACACACACACATATATATATATATATATATATATATATATATATATATATATATATATATATATATATATATACAAATAAACACAACACAGTGAATACAATCATCCGTTCTGTTGAATGGTGCACTGGTTCCAAGCTCGTTTTCTGAGCTCTCCAGCATCGTAGCCATCCTGTGCAGCTGTTTGATGCGCACTATTGCCACTCTCCCAACGCGGAGCGATGGCTCTCCAAGGAAGATCGCACCCCACGAACACTGTAGACAAACTGCTGGTAGGGGCGGGCGGGAGGAGGGGAGGGGCGGTGTGCTGGCCTTCCTCACCAGGCGCAGCTTGGCCTGGCTGTCTGTCACCGAGCGCGTGATCATGTTGAATAGCAAAACAGAAATAGCTCCGTTCCTTGGTGGCTAGCATGCCCTTTTTCACAGGTTCTTCGCCGGCCGTTCGCACACGTGAAGCTGGCAGTACAGCTTCAGCGGGTTCCAGGTCTCGTTTGCGACAAGCGGGTCTTCATGCTGTCTCGGATCGGTTTCATTCGTTTCGTTCTTATTCCTCCATCATAGTATATGTTGGCGACGGCTGCCACAAGTGTGCGTTGGCAGTCTGCGGCGGGCTTCCTCTGGTGGCGGCGCCGCGCGTCCACTGGCCGGGCGACTGCTGGCCGACTGCTGACCGACTGCTGACCGACCGCTGACCAGCCGCTGGCCAACCGCTGACCGACCTCTGACCATACGCTGATAGACCGCTGACCGACGTCTGACCATCCGCTGACCGACCGCTGACCGGTCGCTGGCCAACCGCTGACCGGTCACTGGCCGACCGCTGACCGATCGCCGTGGCGCTCCAGACGTAGGGCGCCGTACTCAGCAGGTGGGCCAACGACCCCCAGCACTTGGGCAGGCGGGTGCTAGCGCTGATTATGCCTTTGTACGCCTCCCATGCGCTGGAGAGCGCCTTCTCGTCGCCCTCGGATGGCGACTTCGAAGTAGGCCCAGTCTGCCTTCGGCCGCCACTCTCTGCCTCTGCTACTGGGACACGCGTCTGACCTCAAGCGGAAGGTTTTGCTGACGACCCGAACAACTACAGGTCCTCTTGCTTGGGCGGGGTCCCTAATTTGTCGGTTCGAGAGCGGCAAAGAAACCTTATCGCAGTTCGGATTCCAACCTGGCCGCTGGACAGTGACGTCCTCCTTTAAGCTTCAAGGTAGGTCGCGGGAGGGGCGTTCACAAATAGTGTGTGTCCTGCTATGTCAGAAGTAGCTATTCTCAGACTGCGTCAAAGCAAATACGTTAGCTTTGGTTTGCTGCACGCATGCCTCACACTTTGGACAAACAGATCAAAACAGTTTTAGAAGAACTGGAAACTATAATATTTGGTGCTAGAAAGCTTCGTTGATGCTGTTCGGCGTGCTTATGTGCGTACTTATGTGCTGTGCTTATGCTCGGGGCTGACTTGATTCAATAGTTTTGTTTGCTTAGTCGGCACTGAATGCCGAATTCTATTCCGCATTAAGCGCCCACTAAATGATTGAAATATAGCATTCATTTGGGAAAATTATGCAGGCAAGTTTTGTGGCATATTTACAGCATATTTTTAGGAGCATAGGAACTTTTTTAGGAACTTAGGAAGTTTTCCAAGTGGGCGAAGCCCGTCACTGGCGTGTCGCTCAGCGTACTCACAGTTGCGCCCGTGACCGCCAGGTGGCCGTGATATGTCGGGACCAGTCGATCCACCTGAACCTGGAGGCCGAGGCAGCCACCTCCACCGCCAACAGCATGAGCCGTATTCACCGCCTTCCTCGAGTGAGGCTGACGCGCGAGCCTCCGTCGCTGGTACCGACACTCCGCGGTGCGCCGGGGAACGGTGGCGCTGCTGTCGACCGGCGGTAGGCGGCGGCGCTGCTGTTGACCGGCGGTGGGCCGGGTGGATGGCGCTGCTGGCGGCTGGCGGTGGGCCGGGAGACGGTGGCGCTGCTGGAGGCCGGCGGTGGGCCGGGAGACGGCGGTGCTGCTGGAGGCCGGCGGTGGGCTGGGAGACGGCGGTGGTGCTGGCGTCACGGACGATAGTGGTCAGATGTGAGGCTCGGCTGGTCTTGATGTAGCGCCGGCGTTCTGCTGTGATACTCGAAGATTAGCAGTGGTGCACCACAATCAACAGGCGTCTAACATGGCAACAGATTCAGATTAACAAGCAGATAAAGATTCGCCCGACAGCAGGCTTCATTCACCTGAAAATGTGCCTGCAGATCTCGACGTGCTATTCTCGGATCGCATTGAGTTCAGAAAACACTTAACTTCCCTTAGGTTCTGCTCCTATTGCCGATTTCCGGAATTCTAGCGTGTTCAGTCATATCGTTGAGAACTTGCAAAACAACATTGAGTGGAAATACATCTGACCTCTGTTATATGACAAACAAAAAAGCCGAGACAGGCAAGACCTGATGCCGAAACGAGAGCAGGTCAAAGCCGCCTATGATGATCTCAGTAGGAATCGGAGCCTACATTCGTCCCTCCCATGTGGTACATGCCGAACATTACTTGCACAAACAGTGAATGAAGAAAAACAAAAGCATAAGTAAGCCAGCGCATAGATTATTCATGAATAGATCATTTTGACGAAAATTTACAAAGCAGCCGACTTCTATCAAACCAAAAGTTGTCTCGATTTCACCAACAAGACAACATTTCATCGCGAAAAAATAGAGCAAAATATAGTCCGCAGAAAGTTTTGATGAATCTTTTGAGAAGACCCCAGATGACCTCCACTTTCCTATGTCTTTCTGTAAGAAAATCTTTCAGTTGTGCACTTAGGTGGCGTTGTGATTTTCCTACATTTTTAAAAATTTTTAGAACACCTATTCGGCATTTGTGCAATCGCGCCCAAACTTACAGTAATCTGTGGGACGTTCACAACGCGTATTCTGAGTTAAAACGTGCTTTATTTTTTTGGTGTCGGAGTAGCAGCGCTTTTTGAGGAACACTGCACGGCGGTCTGCGGTCGGCTCGGGCGGCGACCGACGATGCTGCGGAACGCGCGGCGGGCCAACATTGCAGCATTAATGGGATAACATATCATGGACTCATCCTCAAAACACATAAAAATATACACCATGGCACTCAAATTGAACAAAAAACGCACCTGCTATGTTTCGTGTCGTCACAAGGCATTGTCTCGTATGAACGATGTTGAAAAGCTGAAAAGTGCGATTTTGTGGAAAGTTTGAGCTTTGACCTGCCACGCTGGGGTCATTTATTGACATAATGCTGTTGTTAAGATGTTTTGAGATGCCGTACACTGCCTTAAAACGGCTCCAGCTTTCTTCCATACTTTTACTTTATTTATGGACTGCACTTTCTGGTCAGTTAATCTCAATTGTGCAACATTGATTTCCTTTCCACGTCTTAGACCCAAGAAGATCCTGCCGAAAAGTGCTAAAAGTAACGTTGATTGAAGATCATGATCACAATGCGCGAGCCCAATGATATCCATGGTGAAATGTGCCGAAGCACAGGCATTTCTTACGAACATTTTGCACCCCTAATTTCTGAAGAATTTTAGAAATACCTCTCACGCTTCTCTTGCTTTAACAAAAAGAAAAAAACAGCTGAGAAATGCCTTTTATGCCTGTCAAAGAGCCGAAGATTTAGAATGTATTCCAACGTTATCTGATGTGATTATTCTATGCTACTCCAAACACAGTGACAAGATTTCGTCCTCATGGCTGCGGGAGCCGGATACTTCCTGGGAGAGAGAGGTTAGGCTCCCCCATTTGTTGTGTTGGATTGGGCTGTGAGAGGCACACTGGCGATGTTCCAGTTATGCTATCAAAAATACTTTTCACTACCATACGGCTACCCAGTTGTGAGTTCTTCGAGTTGTAAGTTAACGTTGAAGCATTTTTAATCATAGGGTAGATAGGCTACTTGCATGTTCATGCATAGGTAGCTCCTTTAAAATCCCTATACAAGCACAAATATCTTGTTTCCATGAGCTATTAATATTGCATGTAGTGGGCAAACTCAGTATTCATGCTTTAAAGAACTGATCCAAACCCTTCGAATGGATGGATTTGTGGGATCAGAGCCCACGCTAAGTAGCGCTTGTTGTGCGAGCTCTGACCACTACCATACCATCGCACAATTCCAGACAACGGCACAATTTAGTGGCGAGCGTTCAACGCGCCGCAATACTCGGCCCAGTCCATCCTGGCCTCTGATGTCAACTGACCTTTAGCGCGACCGCTGCCACCGGCCGCAGGCCATACCTGCCAAGGCCAAGCAGCGAACGTCTGAATCGACTCGAGCCCACGCCGCCAGCGGTGGGTGGATCGGAAGTCAGGCGCTCTAACCAACTGAGCCGCCGCGACGGACTCGCCTTTTACTACTCTCCTCCCTTTATAATATGTTATACTGTGCTCTACTCCTCTTAACTATACTGCTCCCTTTATTGCCCTTGGGCCGACCTTTGGCTGCAGGCCTTCTTCACAAGTTGTCCAAAACGGGATAATTCTTGATGCTCACTACCGCGATATAACACCCATGTCAAGCATCGGTCGAGCGCAGTCAAAGAACAACGGTGACGCTTTCATCACAAGCAGTGCGTGATTTACCTTGACATGTCACCTAAAACTTTTCTCGGAGCTTTTGAGCAGAAGCCTGTGCGAGATGCTTGGCTCAAGTTTCGGTGAATAGTATGAGATCGATGGGAGGGAAAACTCATAAAGCTTTAGAATACCAGGTTTATAATGATTTTAGCGGTCAGGTTACCCCTCACGGAAATGAATTAAGCCTCCTACATTATGTCTGTTTTCGGTAGTTGTTTCTTGGGTGTGCTCAGGATGGCCTGTGGGCCGACTTATACATGTTACCCTCATTTCGCGTATACAGCAACGTACTTATCACGGACTCTACGTTCACTCATGCTTCTTATTTGGTGACTTCTTATTTGGTCTTATTCTTATCACGGAAATGAATTAAGCCTCCTACATTATGTCTGTTTTCGGTAGTTGTTTCTTGGGTGTGCTCAGGATGGCCTGTGGGCCGACTTATACATGTTACCCTCATTTCGCGTATACAGCAATGTACTTATCACGGACTCTACGTTCACTCATGCTTCTTATTTGGTGACCCCAAAACGTTAACGACAAAACAGTGTCACTCGCAAGTCACTAGGAGCGCTCGTCTGCCCGGTCTGACCATCGCTTCCGTGATAGTGCGGGTGGACGCAAATTACAAAGTCATACCTTGTGCTCATTTGAGCGCGTCGGCTCATCCGGTGTCCTTGCCAAGGCCCCCAATTTAGGCGACGAGCCGGTCTGTAGCCCGCCGTGGATCCCACCAGCGATCAGTGACCGCGAACCATCACATTCTACGCCGTAAAAACCATTCAGTGTGGATATCTGTAGTGTCCACATTTCCCTACAACAATGCTACGGATTTCAGTGGCTCTCACAGCAAGAAAGTATGCCAATTTTAGTTTAGTCTTATCGGAAAAATTAATAGTTGCGAGTTATTTAAGAGCTCTTGTTTATAAAAACACCGTTGAGTTACATATGAAGAAAGCTGTGGCATGTCATGTCGATTTCATTTCGATTTCATATGTCATTTCTGTGCCAGCCCTCGGTCTTGCCTTATGATTTAGTCCGCAAAGTTTAACTTCAGCATAAGACAACTGGAAACAAACCTCCATATTCGCAATAGGCCAAGTGGCCTCCCATAGATGTGTGATATATATATATATATATATATATATATATATATATATATATATATATACGCACACACACGCGCGCATGCACGTGCGTGTGCGTGTGCGTTTACGCATGTGTAAGCCTCTATGGGTGCAAGTGCGAATGAAAAAGCGAATGCAAGTGCGAGTGCAGGTGCGAAACACTGTGCAAAATATGGCTTGAGTATTATTTAAAGCGTTGTGCTTCATTACTCTACTTAATGCAGACTAGGTATACCATGAGAACAATTAATTAACGCAGAGCTGAGGAATGCGTTTAAATTCGTCGAAATGCAGCCATCCTTTGTCTCTTAGCGTCGTTCAGCCACTCACAGGGTAAGCATAACTGTTGAGTTCGTGAGCTCGTTCCCTGAGCTTTCCTGCACTGAGCACGCAGGCAAGGGGTACTTAACCGACACAACTTGAGTACAGCTATGGTAAGACACATCGCTATAACAAAACATACAGTCAAGCTAGGCGAATAAAGCCTCGCGTATGGGAAACCAGAGGCACGGGCCTCGATTCCCCACTGTGCCCGCCCTTCCTGCCACGGTGAGAGGCAGGCGACGTACTGAGCCTCAAGAGTTGAGGGTGTTGTAAAGCCCCAATGTCACGCACACACACACACACGCGCGCACACACACGCACACACACACACACACACACACACACAACACACACACACACACACACACACACACACACACACACACACACACACAACACACACACACACACGCACACACGCACACACGCACACACGCACACACGCACACACACACACACACACACACACGCACACACGCACACACACACACACACACACACACACACACACACACACACACACCACACACACGCACACACGCACACACGCACACACACACACACACACACACACACACACACACACACACACACACACACACACACACACACACACACACACACACACACACACACACGCACACACGCACACACGCACACACGCACACACACACACACACGCACACACGCACACACGCACACAACAACACACACACACACACACGCACACACACACACACACGCACACACACACAGGTCAAGCTGTTGTAGCACGACAGAAACAGTACATCTATTTTGTGAAAATCACAAGAAAAAATGCGCTGCCATAGCGCCTTGCCGGTTCATCTTCGCCATATCCTAGACATATATCTCCTAATGAGTAAGAATTTGCAGCGTCATCCATTGATATATTCCTTTGCCACTGACACGTAAAATGTTCGGCCTACGAAGACAGGTCGGTATTTATATGCTGAGCCAACACATAGCCCAGCCATTTTCCATTATAGGTAGATTCTCTGAATGTAAGGATTCTGCTTTCTCCTCTCGATCGTGCACCAGCTTTTCTATGGTCACCTCGGCTGGTTTTAAGGCGGATAGGAGCATCTTTTTATCTTTCTCCATTTTTTTCGCTTCCTTTGATTTACTCCATTCCTTCACTTTATTTGAAGTGAATTGTTATTACACCGTCAAATCAACTGAGTGTATGGAGCGCGTTTGATGCCTGGTAAAGAACGGCACAATTTCCGACTTCAAATAAATAGCATAATTTTACCTGTGTTAAAGTTAACTGTTACTCCCTATTCTACGAAGCAGTTTCACTATTTCAAAACTGTACGCCTTATGACATAATACAACTTCATGCAGGATCTGATTATCTTACTGCCGAGTGGCTGTGTCATGGCAATGCATGGTACGCTAACTTTTGCGATGCTGTATGACGACAGTCTGGGTCGAAATTATTACATACTCTGAACTTCTTGGTCTGAAGTGGTCAGCATTCTTGGAGTGAATCATTCTTAGCTAGCACTCTGATCCCAACGCCTCTTGAGCCTTAAGAGCTGACTTAAACTGAACATGAAGATGGTTGAAGAAACCATACATGTAGCGGATTATTTTATATGAAATATGTAATGGGTTATATGTTATATGTATATGTGTGGTGTATTATAGATGCATTATAATACATGTAACGGATGTGACGGATTAGTATAGCGGATTGTTATGTAACGGTATGCGATTTGTTTTTATATGTAACGGATTGTGTAACATGAAACAGGTTTATATTAGCCTATATTTTAAGTTTATCGTCGCGTCTGCGCTGTGCTACGCCGTATGTTTTGAACATGCCGTGATACGTTATGCATGAGACCCAATTCCGCTGAAACCAAATCGTGTCTCGCTTACACCGCAACACGACACCATCGAATGGATTTACATTCCGATCCAAGAACAGTCCATTCTACGTAAGCACTGACACCCATCCGAAAGCGGCGCTGTTTAAGTTGTGTCAGTTTCGATCCTGATTAAGACATACTGCAATATATGCAATGCTGCACGGTGCGCGTTGACCTTTTTAAAAGGCAGAGTGAACAAACTACCATGACCAACGAAGCAGTAACTGATGTGGTCTTCCACCTTGCGCAGCACTAGCTGGGCGAATTAACATGATCATATCTCAAGATTTTACATAAAAAAATTGGCACCAGGGGTTATCTGACGCGTAGAATTCACCTGACTCCGTACCAATTTCTTCTGACCTATGAATTACAAGATATTCTCAGAAGCGTTATCATGGGATGAGATAGAACTGATATGTTCTTACCACCGCGGCTTCCATAGTACTAAACGGAATATTATCAGTGAAAATATTTTGAAGTTATAACGACTTCCATAATGAAACTAATTAAACGAAAACTCGCCTCGGTCAGTGTCGAAAAAGTGACCTGGTTACCTAGGTTACAGGTATTCGTTTCAAAACCGCATGATATATGTTCTTAACTTTATATTCGGCAGATGACATCTTTTGTATGCCATTTTTCCAAACCACAAAATTGCATTATATGACACGAGTGTCTAAACAGGCTACTATTGCCCTAAACATCACCTTTTTCATTAATTGTGGCATTCGGACGCCACTGGAATCGGACGTTTGTTAATCAATTGTCATGCGAATCTAATATATTGCTAACTGCTCAGATTTCTTCACAAATTGGTATCAAGGTTATTTCGCGCGTTCAATCCACCAAGCACAGAATGTTGTACCTCTGTCAGACCTACGGAACATGATTTAGAGATATAGTCCGAGATTATTTGCAGGGTTTGACCTAACGCTAAAATGCGTCTGGCGTCTTAGCACCGTCAAAAATACACGAACTACCGCCACGTTGTATATTTTCGGATTGCAAAAACCCTTAAATACCAACACCGAGTGAAAATGCTAATGCAGGTGAATGAGCTCAACGACCTAGAACAGAGGTCACCATATTCCCTTTTCGTAGACTGGCAAACACAAAAAAGTGTCAGCACAAAACACGCTAGCTTTTACCCAAAGTCTGCGGATATCCCGTGCGCATTTGTGAAGATGATTGGTGATTTCACTCTTTCTCTTGCGTTTTCAAAGATATTCCCGGGTTTTCCGAATTATCCGAACGGTTCGCTTATCGTCGCTGGACAGCTGATGCATGGCCATTGGCAGGGGCGTAGTTTCGGAAAAAATTATCGGGGGGGGGGGGGGATGCTGAACTGCGAAAAAGACTTCGGTTGCTCCGCTTCATTTGAAACACCACTGGTTCCAGTTGATGGTTCAATGGCTTCATTGGAACACAACTTCCCCGTTGCAATTGATGGCGTCATGTATTCATCCTTGTTGACTACGTGTGACTGCATTTTATGTCACAGGTGACATATTGTGCCAAAAAAGCTAGTGAAGAGGCAATTTACAGCCCCAGCAAGCCACAAATTGCCACCCTCGTACTCACCTGTAGCACTTCAGCTCGTCAAGAGGTGGCATTAGCGGCACTGGAAGTGTTCGCTGAGCCAAATATCGGTATGTGCTCGTGTTTTGGCCCGGAGTTTTGCTGCTTTCTCATATGCTCGGTTATTGCGCGGTTGTTTAGCTACTTGATTACAAGACTTAGTTTCGTATGAGCTGGCAATCATGTCCAACTTTTTTATTAAGAAGCACAAAACATAATTCGGGGTTGAAAGTTGCACTGCTTGCTCAGCATTGATGCATCCACTAGACTTTAAAATCGTGCTCACGAACGAAGTACTGCCGTCGAGCTGCCGGATCTGGACAGCTGGACTGTAATACTTTTCCTCGCCTTGAACACCGCATGGGCTATGGGGGAAGGGGGGGGGGGGGGCGGCAAGACTTGAATGGCGTTGATATGACATGTATGCCTGAATGACCCTGAAAAAGTCCGCATGAAAAAGTCTGCACACCTTCGCGGGCGCATAGTTCAGAAACCAGAAGGTTTTAGGTTTAAGGAGAGCAAGGCTGTGAACTGCACCGAATGATCTTCAAGATGGCTATGTCAGTTAAAAACCCCATACAAATGTCCATCCGGCGTTGTAACCGACACATTCGCCTACAACGTGCACTCGGTTTGATATCTCCATGTGCTCTAGCTGCTGTGCTTTAGCATCGACACTTGAAAACGGTCCAAACGAGTATATCAACTGCTTATACTTAAGTGTGCGTGACCGTCTACTTTTTCTGATTTTTCTTTCCGTTTTTTCAGCTTGTAACCTTAACACGCGCTCGGATGGGGATCAAATTGCCCCCCCCAAAAAAAAAGTATTTCCAGAATGGTTTCCGAACGGCGCGACGTAGCCACGCCAAATTTGGCCTAACTGTAAAAATTTAAATAGTGGATCGTCTGGCATCAGAAATGTATACGTACCCTGTAAGGTCGCTGACCTATAGCAGATCAAAGTCAGGCCATGGTTTCAGCGAAGGTAATTTCTAAGGAATAGTTCAATCTGATCCAACAATGGACTGTTAGACGAAGTTATACATCTCTGAGTTACTTTCTTGGGCAACACAACAATTACGTGAATAAATTATATTGACCTAGTGTCAGGTATGAAGGCCAAACCAAGGTCAAACCCAACCTGTTTTATCAGTCTGGAGCTTGCTGTATGAGGTAGTTTCTGGTGCTCATCTCGAATTTATTGATGACAGGAGCCGCATTATGCACCTTCCATGGGCTTCTTTGAGGTCAAAACATGTCACTGACGTGAAATGATCGAGGTCAACATTTTGTTTCAGAAACACACTGCCTAGCACAATGTTTGTCGCTTATTCAAATACAAAACTTAAAAGTCTCGTATAATTTTGGTCACTATGACCTTCAAAGGTCAAAAAAGGTCACTGGCCTTATCTGAGCATGTGACCTTTTGCTCTCACAGCTATTTAGGTTTGAAAGGATCTATGGAGATCAGTCTGGAATTTGACCGTTTTGACCTTATTTGACCCAAGGTCATGACCTAGGCACCTCAAGCTTTGCCCTTAGTGAGTTCATGTACAGTTAAACACACCATGTGAATTTGGTGTCTCTAGCTCTCTTAGTTCCTGATATTTCAGGGGGGTCAAAGTGACCCGCTACCCGAGCGAAAGGTATCCAGCCGGCCACCCGGGCGCGTGCTAAGTTTTTCATGTTCATCGCGTGGGGCGGCGAAATCGTGGGGACGTAACAATTAAGCGCAAGAAAAAACTCAGTCCCTAGTTCTTAATACAAAGACAAAGGTATAGAGTTGAGCCTTTTGACCGACAATGGTGCGTGCTTGCACCAAATAATTGCAACGATTTTAGCTTCTGGAGAAGGTGATTTCTTGACCAGCCAGGCCAAGCTACCTAAGCTGAAATTTTGTTGCGGGTCAAACAGGAATCATTTTGTCTGTGGCCTCGCTTGTGACGGAGCTACATTGCACCGGGATGGAGTGGTTTGAATGTCATTGGGAAGTCGCTGCAAACTGCTAAACTTTTTAGGTGGGGTCACAACCAGAAGGCATGAGCGATCAGTATAACCTGACCCGGCACGACCACGGTCCTAAAATACTGAAATTATTTGAATTATGTTGACTGGGGCCTCAACACCTAATATTTTTCTCTTTGGGGCGTTGATACTAGCGTATTTCTTTCAACAGGTATGCTGTGCTTTAACCACAACATGCGAACTTAGTAAAAAAAATTGGCTTTTCCGGCAGTCTCAATGTTTGTGGAGGAGATTGTAACCAGTAAGCATCCAGAGCCCCGATCCAAAGGCAAAGCATCAATTAAAGGGCAGTCGTTGACGCAGGAGACAAATCCTAGTATCGTCAGCACCGTCAAAGCCTAGCGGTAACGCCTCTCAGTGAATTGGTTAGGAACTTCAATATTTGTTCCGTGATTGCCTCCCAGCAAGCGCGCTAATGAGGTTGGTCAGACTTAGTGTGATATCTACAGCCTTGGGCACATCGAAAATGGAAATTCCGTTAGAACTACTGTCATCCTGTAATTGTTGTGCTGCATGCTCACTTGCGAGGGTCCGCAGAGCGTTTTAGTGATTGCCTCTGAAGGTGACACTCTATTGGCACTCCCGGAGAAGCCTTTTCGGCGTAGGCGATCCCACGCCAGGGCGCCCACGCCACAGGCATGCCCTGCACCTGTCAGCCGAGTTCCTCCACTGGCCGGTGTCCAGGACGGGTGGCCGGCGGATAGACAAAGGCGCCGGCACGCCCCAAGGCCGGCGCGGTGGGCCGCGCGTCGCCGGCGTCCGAAGGCGCACGACCGCGCCGGTCCCGTGTCTGGCCGCCGCTCTACTTTCACTGGGAGGCCGGCGCCGGGGCAGCGCGGGTGGAGGCCGCCGACGGCCGCTGGCCCTGCGCGCCCCTGCGGCGCGCCGCCTGCCCAGGGGTGGAGGTGCACCAGGGGCGCGATGATGACTTCGAGTTGAAGGTCGGGAAGGCAGGGGTGACTCAATGTTCAACCGTTAGCCGGACAGAAACAGGCAATGGTCTGACTGCATTCGTGGATGCGAACAGTTGGTTTACAAATGTTCACGTAAGGCTAGGAAATGTTTCGGAAGAAACCGCTGCTTTTCCTGCTTTGGGAATACTCAAGTCGTCAAGTATTGAGCCTTTCACCACTTATACAAAATGTGTGATTTCCCCACTGATTCAGACAGCTGATCTACACACGGAACTTCGCTATGAGCAGAGCGGCGAGTAATCGGCAAGATATGTTCTAGATGTGGGGGGAGGCGTCGTGCTGCTCACAGAAAGATCGACACACCACGGAGGAGGGCGAGCCCGTCCGAACTTCATGTGCTACAATGCTGACTAAGAGGTGAACATCTTGTAACTTGGACGGGGCTAGGCAGAGACTGAGAGTAAGTCACCGGCAAGGCTGTTACGCACTTCTTCATCTTCCTTACACAAGGAGAAAATAGGGCTAAGTCTAGCAAACATTAGTGGGTCATATCGTCTATATCGTCAATCAAGTAAGCTGATGATCACGGCTCGCACAATTAGGCACAACAAGCGCAACAGTTATTTGCAAACGTATATCGAAATGCCGCACGATTTAAGCCTCATCACCTGAAAATACACCACAAGCGTGGTGCAAACGCTCTAAAACCACTGGCCACTTTACAACGGGTGGGTTACAGACCACGCACTGGCACAAAGCCACCAGCAGGTCCATTCGGTGAAATATATCCGTAAAATCATGGCCGGCTCCCGAAGTTGGGAAATGAATGAGCAATAAGAGTGGAGATCGCTAGGAAGGTCATAGACTTACCCATACTCGAACACTCATCCAACACGGCTTCCCTGGAAAACTGAGTCGGGCGGGCTAGGGACTGAAGGCAGCTACCACCCCATTATGGAAACTAGAAATCCAAGTAATGCTATAAGTAAAATCTTATGTGTAGTCAACAATCCAAGTAATCCGAGAAACCTGAGTATCAGTCGTGACAACCTGCCTTTGTTCTCAAACGTGGGCAAACCTTTCCTGCAATAGGACTGCAATTTGGCCTCCAACACTGCGATGAGCAGATTCTGGCATGAGTTCTGTCATTTGACACACCGTGGCCGCATACATTTCCAAGAACCAGCCTTTTCGTTGTGAATATTAAAACGTGCAAAACCAGGGACTATTGTCATGAATAGCCGTTATTAGTCAAGGCCATGCTGTTTCCGAGCGGTGCCTCCCGTATCCATGCCATGACTGCGGGTGGATTACAGCTCCAATGATAATGCACGGAAATAACTGTCATCAACATGGCGTTTTTTCCCGAGTCTTCGTGGTGTACATATGATGCTGGGCATATCACCGGACCAACAAGCTATAATCCTTACCTGGGTTGCCGTTCAGCGGTTGAGTAGACGGTTTCGGCTATAGCATTAACAGGATTCACAACACACCCGGCTGTGCAGGCATGCCACCGCACGCGTGTTTTTGGTTGTGTTTATTGCTGTAGATGCAATGGTTACTCTTGAAGTCAGTGTTGCAGAATATTTGATGTCAAATAATAGGACACTGATTTCTGTGTTCTACTGTCAGAACAAAGCCCTAAACAGATTGCTCAAACCGGGAATATGAACGGTGAATCGAAAAACATGCTTTCCGAAAGTGGTCGACATATTGCCGAGAGTGCTTGCCTGGCTTATACACTGTTCAAAGAGAGTCCACTTTGTTTTTTTGTGTTAAAGCCATGCATTATGAGATGAATCCGCCTAATCGCGCGTCAATTCTTAATGTTGGCAGTCCGGCACATGCCTCGGTATGCTAGGAGAGGCATAGACTCGCGAGAAGACAGCTGTATTCTGGCACAAGTGAATACAACACGGTGCGCTGGCCGCGAGGCACGCTCGCAGCGGATACTTGCGGCCCGCCAGCTCGTGGCCCCGCATCACACTGCCGTCACGTAATGCTAGTGCGCGCTTGCCTGCTGCACGGGGAGCATGGTCTCCAGTTTCCGTGTGAAGCTGGTGCGGATGCACGGACTCCTGCACACGCAGTGCTGCGCCCAGACACTGGGGGGGGGGGGGGGGTCCGCCGGTCATCACTGAGGCGGAGGAGGGTCCGCCGGTCAACAATGGGGCGGAGACGGGTCCACCGATCAACAGTGGGGCGGAGGAGGATCCACCGGTCAACAGTGGGACGGAGGAGAGTCCGTCGGTCAACAGTGGGGCAGAGGAGGGTCCACCGATCAACAGTGGGGCGGAGGAGGGTCCTCTGATCAACAGTGGGGCGGAGGAGGATCCACCGGTCAACAGTGGGGCGGAGGAGGGTCCGCCGTTCAACAGTGGGGCGGAGGGGGGTCCACCGATCAACAATGGGACGGAGAAGGGTCCGCCGGTCAACAGTGGGGCGGAGGAGGGTCCGCCGGTCAGAGGCATCTCAACGTGCCAGCCAGGGCACACAGGTGTCACTCCACCCAAAGGGCCTGCACCGTCCCAAGCAGTTAGATGGACGTAATATTATATCCCATTACATCGGCAGTGGTCTACGCCGATTTGATCCTCACAGGGTAGGTATGTCACCACCCCATCCCCTGGTGTCTTGGGCTAGAAAAGGGTTAAAGAGGAAACGAATTGCCATTTGGTAACTCATGAAAAACTTGACAAGGTTTACTGCGATGATATTGGTATCTGTGGGGCGGAGGGGAGTATAACCTGATATAGCCAACCTTATGGCTGTATCAGGTTAAGCGACATTTTCCAGATGGATCTGGTCTTCTCCTTATAACGTCTCTGGGGGTACCTCTGTGGAGGTGTTTCCATGTAATATGCTATAAAATTGCGTTTAAAAGATTAGTTTCAACCAAGGGTGCTTGTCGCAGTTTAGTGTTCTGATGCCTTTGCTCAAGCAGGGTCTTTACCAACAGTTGTGTTCCTTGTAACTGGCAGGGGTCGTGTATGGGAACAAAATCGAGTGAATCAAACCCCAGTTTCGGCTTTAACTCAGGTCAGTCACTTACGTTTGTTGGGCGACATTCTGTGGTCACTGTACCATGTCTACGAAGTAGTACTGTGCCGATGTAAGAGAGAATAACTTTAAGCATTGAAGAAAAAACGCAAATAATCAGAGACCTGAACTCAGGGCCATCCTAGTCTGAGGCCACTATTCTAAATGATTTGCTCGATTTGTCATCATACCACTTACAAATGTTTGTAAGTGGCATTGTGTAGGTGGCAATATGGATTGATAGGGCAACTGAGGCTGAAAAATACCGGCGCTGATCCACAATGTGTAAAATGTAAGCCCACAGGTCACTTAAGGCTGGTGACGTACGCCGACTTTGGAGGTAAGAGTGCCACGTGCGGGTGAAGAAACGATGATGTCGGATAACAAGGGAATAAAACTGACAAATTACGCTACCAGAATGGATTCTTCTCGGCGCCAGGGCTTAACGTTGAGCTGGGTCATCGACCTAAGATCATCGCACAATTCCGTAGGAAGGTCAAGGAGGGCCATCGTCGGGTCATCAAACTATGCTAGGTGAGATGACGTAGTCAAACAATAGCGTATTAAGATGCACATTTGCCAAACCGGGAATTGTGTTGTTTAGAGCAATCTTTTCCGCTTAAAAGTGTACCACAAGTTATAAATGAACTTATTTCATCATATTTGGTTCTTGATGCAATCCTTTCATAGGCCGAACATTCCCTTTAACGAGATCAAGTTTTTAGCGATTGCTCTCGCGCGGTTGACCTCCAGGTCGGGCCAAAAGAGGTAAGGCTCATTTCGACCGACATCGATGCACTGAAAAGCAGAAAAAGCATACAGCGATACAAATGACCGTAAGGTGTCTGTTCTAATCGAACCAGAGACGACGTGGGCCGAAGCTCTTCAGGATCGACTTTGCTATAATGCCCACCGTTTGGTCTTAACTGATTAATACACGAGTGCCCACTCCCGCCCAAAGACTTGGTGAAATGGAGCAGCACGCGGTGAGGTGTAAAGTGAAGTGACGCGATGGCGCGCCGACGACACCTGCCGCGGGCGTCGGCGGTGTGACGTCACACACAAGTCACGTGTGCGGCGGCTGCGATTTCGCCGGGGGCCAGGGCCGTCCCTCGTGCTGGGAAGAGCGGGGCGTGGCCGCGGCTGGCCGGCGCCTGCCAGTCGCTCGCCGTTTGTAGCGGAGCGCGCGTGCCCCGGGATGGCTCCGGCGCAGGTCAGTCAAGGTCACCATCAGCGTCGGTCACGTGAGCGAGAGGCCGTCAAACGTGATCGGTCGGATTGACCAATCAGGGGCAGGTGTCATTGGGGGCAGATGCCAATCGTTTGGAGGTGAGATTATGCGTAGGAACCTAATGTCGAAGACGCTAAAGTCTCAATGTTACGTAATCTGCAGGTCGATAGACGATGTCAATAATACGATAGTAATCATATGAGGCGTACTCGGTCTGGTTCGGGCAGAGGGATGTCCTGCGAGATTGGTAACGTTCCCTCAATCCTCCGACCGTACGCCCGGCCGACCCCATGCGCGCGCCTCCGACCTCGCCGTGTGGCGGCATCACAGAGCCCATAGCCTCCTGACATTGGTCCACGATCCGTCCACGTTCCTGCGAAAACCTGTAATCCCCACGGCGCGATTAGTAGTCATATCTAACAGCCTTGGCCGCTGGTTCCCGATGTTCTCTTCGCCCCCGACTCGTGTCGAGTCGGGGGCGAATGCGCGAGCATGATTTGAAGAGGATGGAGGCACTTGTTCTCCTTGTACTTGAGGTACTCTTTCTTACTGGTGAAGGCTGTCGAGAACCTGCTCAGCAGTCCGATGCTCGTCCACCTCTGTGTGCTGAGGGATGAGAGTCTCATGGCAGGAATGCGCCACTGACGGTAGTTCTCATTCGTGCGGTACAGGCGAAACAATTCAACTGTCTGCAATTCATGCCCCTGTGGCTCAATCGCACCAGGTGAAGTGTAACAGCGTTCGTTTCCAAATGCAGTCAGTTGTTATTACTTGCGTGCGTACTCCCACATGTCCGTACAGCTGAGGTTTCCTCGGTGTGAACAAAGAAAGTTACCAGTTATGCTATGGATTGCAGATGAGATGGCTTCAGGCCAGTGCCTGTTGTTTTCGGCCAACGCTGACTGCAAAGTGGCAGGTGTCAATGCCAGTAATGACTTCGAAGCCTTCTTGGGTTATCAAACCGTGAGTTGTGGTTGACAGGTCACCTATCAAACATTCCAACAGTAGAACGAGGAGCCTGCTGCTGATGATAAACTAGGCTATTGTCAGCACGGGAAAAAGAGTAGACATGCCCGTGCACAGCAATGCCTGTCCAGTCATGTCAACTGATGAACATAAAAACAACCTTCTGGAAAGGATCGATCCAGCAAGCAATGGCTTATGACTTTGCCGCACTTAAAGCACAAATGTGTGGAGCATGAAGCTCAGGTGAAAGGTGGTACTGGTTACATGCTTTACCTAAGCTTACTATGCAGTGATCTTGCCGTAGATCGTGTCCAAAGTCGTCTTAGGTAGCGGATGTCAATATTAGTTTGTACTGTTAGTCGCACATCAACCTGCTTGTGCGCGAAACTCGTGCTACCCGTACAAAATTGACAAAAACACGTGCCCATCTGGTACGAAGCAAAACGGCTGGTTCTCATGGCGATAGTGGTGCCGCCGAGCGACGTTTTGTGTCCAAATAATATTTTGACAATGTTGTCAAGTGTGAGTGAAGATTGACACACACTGAAGCTTTTTGTAACATCATGCGATGGCATGACTTGATTTGGTGATTATTTTGTGGCAGGTGAACCGTCATCAGCTTCTGTCGTTTCGTCCCACGGCCATAGCGTGGGGGGGAGGGCCAACCTGTTACGATTCCATAACTGGCGAACTATGATGCGAGTTCAGCAACGGAGTACTTACGCCGAACATGATCCAAAAATGTGAGCGAGGATATCTTTCAAGTTATACGGTTGACCTGTCGTGTTGGGTCAAACTAGGTTGCATGACGTTTTTGCTGTCTCCACGGTCCGTCTCTGAAAGGAAAGCATGCTTGGTGATTAAACGGAACCGGGGGGGGGGGGGGGGGCAAGAATGTGTCATGCTAGTACAATCGCTGTCTACAGTAAAGGAGACGCAAGGTCAAGAGGATGTGATGGCTTATGATGATAGCTTACAATGAGTCATTGCAAGAGCCCTGTGCAATCAGGACTCTCAGTATCGAGGGAGGAGCTCTTCACCCCATCCGAAGGTCCGTTAGGCCGGACTGGAGTCTCTGTGCCAGCTTTTGGACCACCTGCGACGATAATGGATCTTGTTGTGTCAATGAGGGCTTCTGCGTCGATTTGGGACCAACTGAACGGGTCAGAGGATTTTCTGCGCCAGGTAGGTGATTAATGTATGACGTATCTCTCGAAGGGCCTCCGGATCGACCAGGAGATTCCGCCTCTTTTCACCAGGATGGCAGTCGATAGGCGCCTCGTGCTGAGACGGAATCGCCCTTCAGCCCTTGGCCGGGAATGATTATGACCTCCCTAGTATTCTTCTTACCGGTCCCCTTGCCCGGAAAAGGTTAGGGGTATCGTTGGTGTTCAGTAATGCTGAGCAAAATAATGTCAGAAACGAAAAATGCCAGCCCATGTTTGCTCGAGAGCGTCCATTTTTTGCAGAGTTGACCTGTGAAACAAATTCAATAAAAAGTTTCGAGCATGCGCGCTTGCAATTTTAGGAGCAAGAACAGCTGTGACCTCGGTTGCAGTTTCCGTAACATCAAACGGTGTCGGCCGCTGCAAACGACATCTGGTGGCGGGCATCGGGCGCGCGCAAACGAACGTCGTGAATAATGTGTTTGCCTTTCAAAATCAGTTGTGCTGTCCAAAAACTAGACTGAGGCTCTGTTGCTAGAATGCGACGCAACACCAAGATTCCGACGTAGAATACACTAAACGTTCGTGTCATTCATGTGATGCAATTTTATAGCACACGCGCGTCAGTGTGTACACTTTTTAACGCAGCAATGTGTCCAGTAGGGCCATGCAGCTCACAATCTCTGGTACTCGAACCAATGTTTATGGCCCACAAGTACTCGACCGTGTCCCATCAGCCAGAGACATTCATGTTGACATGAAATGAAGTGCAAAATTGTTCTTGTGCTGTAAATGTTTCTTATGTTTATTCAGGAGGCATTCCAATGTTCTCGAATATTGAAATACACATTTTCAACGCTTGAATCTTCCCTGAATTGAAGCACGCGGTCGAATATTCTGATCTGACGAATCTGAGTGCACAGCTCTAGATTGATCCAAGAGACCACTGATGCTGGTGTATCCTGAATGGAGTTGTAACTGTCGCCAGACATAGCGCTATATCTTCACTACAGCAGCGACTGTGGGTACCAACGGCTTTTCGTGCGCATTGGATGTCACAGTTCATCTGAACGTGGTTGTAAACCCAAATAGCTTTAACAGGCCATGAATTAATCCAGGGAGGAATCCAGCCATGTAGGCGGGGCAGGGGGAACACGGTTCTTTAACTGACCTGAAACTGAAGAACTAAAGAACTGAAACTAAACTGAACTTCAAACAACACGTCAAGGCATTGCTATTACGCATGCACTGCACATGATAGCTAGTTTAATGTTTCTCATGAGATGTTGTATACGGATAAAAACTACAACCTTCTTGTCGAACGTACGTTGGATATGTGGCGCTTTTCACGACCGTCGGAGGCTGTAATGATACATTCACAAATAGTGAGATCTGGTACTGCACGAAGAGGACTGTCACATGCTATCGGCAGCATCACCAACCCGTGATCTACCCCATAGGTTGACATGATTTTAAACTGTACAGAGGGAAGAGGTTTTCTGGTTGGTGTGTCAGTGTTCTAAAACGAACTGAATATCGTCACGCTTCACACACAGCTTCAAGTCTTGCCTCTAGGCTTCATTCTTTCACTGTACCGATCTGGAAACCAGAAAGGCGTTTAACAAACCTGTGGCAAACATTCGAAGCAAAAGAGTAAATGCTGAAACGCTTGCCAATCAGAGTGACGACACAGCCTGTTGCAGTGCAGTGCAGTGCATGTTGCATGTTTCATGTCTTTGCAGGCTGGTACGGTACCGGGCGGCGGGGACAACCAGGCCTCTCGGTATTGCCAGGTATTTGCAGCGGACCGATAAACCAAGGGGCATGCAAGCACATTTGCTCATCTCGTTAGCTTCCGATAGATCGCTTCAGTAATTAGCAGCGTTTGAGGAACATTGATAGGTTAGAAGCCATTCACTTAAAGATATATTTCATATCATATTCATAAGTGGGTATGGTATGGGTAACAATCATATTGAAACGATTTTTCCGAGATGTCTGTTTTTTAGCCCTGGAGCTCAAATTTCTTGCGAAGGAATGCGTTTTCAGAAACACAGTGCATTGTTGTCAAGCCCCAGTTGAAGGTCCTCCATCGCAAAAGTCCGCGTGTTCGTGTCTGGCTTTGGCAGCTCCTCATTACCGTTTGCGTTTTGCTGTTGACAAGTGATCCTTGTCCGCATGCCAGCGCCGTTCCGTCACATGACGGAGGCTAGGCCGCACCTGCGACTGACCAACTGACAAGCTCAAAAGCAATGCGACGATCTAATTAACGCCTGCCGGTGCGTTGCATGTGAATTGCGTGTCGCATGTAAATCTGGTGCATATGCTATTTTTGTGTCACATGTTGTAGAAGCCAAGACACGTGCTTGCTCTAGAAAAAGATACCACTTTAATTGATCGCATTTATTTAGTTAATCAACACCAGACCCATTCAAATAGCGAGCCAGTGGCCTGTCCCACAACCCAAAAGAGCGTAGTTTATGTCTGCCACAAAGTACTTATGGTTCCTGAACTCTGCGGAGTGTGCTCCGGACCTTTCTTTTTCAACGCCATGCGTGTTGAAGGCAGGCATGAGCCAATTTACAAGTTTTGGTTCCTGATTCCCACTGGCTCCTTCGACAAAGCCAAACACTGGACGCAGGTTCATTCTGGTTCTTCAGCAGACCATGAGCATGGTTCCTGGTCCCTGGTTTTCATTGGGTCTGTTGAAAACACCGGGCATTACATACTGGTAGTTACTGACTTCTCATACGTACAAGACCCTGGCTCTTGGTTCTCAGCCACGAAGTCATGCAAGCCATACAGGACGATCCTCATATTTGTTGCTTCCACACTCATTAAAAGCTGCACACCAAAGACAAGTCAAACAATCAGCATGTCCTGATACCACCAATGCAACCAACAAGGCTTAACACACGCTCGGGTGAGGTCAAATTGACCCCCGAAGGTTTTTCTGGACTGGCTTCTGCACAGCGCGGCGTAGCCGCACCAAATTTTGCATAGCTGTAGACAATTGAATAGCGGATCGTTCGGTATAAAAATTTAGAAGCAAATTGTAAGATCGCTAACATAGGGTAGATGAAAGCCAGGCTATGAATACAGCGAAGTGAATTTCTAGGGAATCGGTCAATCGTGTGCTACAACAGAGTGCTATACGAAGCCGTACATCTCTGAGACACTTTCTCAGGCAACACATCAATTGAATGCACAAATTTCATTGAACTGGGATCAGCCATGGAGGTTAGGCCAAGGTCAACACAAACCAGCTTCATTACTCTAGGGCTTGCTGTATGGGGGTAGTTTCTGGCACTCATTTCGAATTTATTGATAACAGGAACCGCATAATACATCTCTCATGGACTTCTTAAAGGTCAGAGTAGGTAACTGGCCTAAAATGACTCAAGTTCACATTTTGGTTTTAGAAATGTACTGCATAGCGTAAACATTATTGTTTACTCAAATGTAAAACTCATGACAGTCTTCAAATGTAAAACAATGACTCATGACAGATGATTTTGTTCACCATGACCTTCGAAAGGTCAAACAAGGGCACTGATCTCAAATGAGCATGTGACCTGCTTAAAACAGGTATCTAGTTCTGGGGACACTTTGGGGATCAACCTGGAGCTTGACCTTATATGATCTTATTTGACCTGAAGAGTATTACCTAGAAGCCTAAAGCTTTCACATAAGTGAATTCGAGTACGGATCAACACACTCTGTGAATTTGGTGTCTCTAGCTCCCTTAGTTCCTGAGACCGCAGGGGGGGGGGGAATTGACACTCACCCGAGCGAAGGGCATCCAACCAGCCGCCCGGGCGCATGTTAATTACTAGTTGAAGAGCATTACCTTCAGCTCAGAAATGAGTGCGTGGCAGCTCTCATGCCACCATTACAACCAGTGAAGCTTTACTGTCAGTTGAAGACCATTGCCTACTACGAGGAACAGAGTGCCTGCAGCTGAAAGAATCCCCTGGATGATACACATATTTGCCATAAAGACAGCTAAAAGTCATACACTGAAGATATATCAGCATGCTCTGATACCACCACTACTGCCAGCAAGGTTTTAGTATTAGTTGAAGGTCATTGGATGGCATCTGCAAATGAGTACTTAACAGCTTAAACCATCTACAGAATGATAGGGATGTGCACCAACCGACCATCATTGCAGAGTGGTAGAAGGTGTATTTTATGAATGGCGCCCTAATCAACCCCATTATTATCTTGTGATACCCCATTAGGTTATATAGTAGTGCAAAGCTGTTAGAATTTTCATTATCCAACCATCAGGTTCTTCCTTAAATGCCGTCAGAGTTGCAGCTGCCAGAGTTGCAAGAGCATTTAAAGAATACTTTACATTTCATCTGATGGTGGTGGCTTTGAAATATTTGATCTTGGCCCTTTCAAGATACGGGCAATGTTGACTATGCGTTGACTGAAAAGAAAAAAGAAATGTAGATCCCAGGCCTCCAAACTGGAAGTACTTCCATTGTCCCTGCTGTCTGATGTCAGCTAAAGTGAATAGCTCTATGTAATCTGGCTATGCTGTGTTCATGTTCTTCCCGCTTCAAAAACTTGCAGTTTTTTTCGGACGGTGCCCCTCTTGCTCGTATCGAAACAAGGTGTGGTCAGAACCCACGGCCGTGTAACAGATGAAACGTATGAAATAAAGGTCAGAAATCAGATACTGACAGAACCAGAGTAGTGTCGCTAACTTGGGGCGGCCAGCTGATAAGCGGTCCTCCACCCATTGCCTGAATGAATGTTGATGATTAAAGATTTTCATGAGTAGACCTATAGTCTAGCTGTTTCCAAGAGGATTGTTAGAAGAGCATCAGTTGACCAAGGTAATCCAGTGGAGCCTGTGTTTTTTCTCAGAAGCACACACAGGTTCACCGCTACCTAACTTATATCATGCTGGACAAAACGGATGTAAACAAAACGGCTGGCAGGATAGATCACTTGTAGTTGGGTCAGATACTGCCGTTATTACATGTGTTATCGTACGTGCCCTCTGGTCCTCTTGCTAACATGCTGTAATGGAGGGTTGCAGTTACCTGTGTTTGTGGCTGCTGAGGTTTTATTTGGTTGGAAAGGG
Source organism: Pollicipes pollicipes (assembly GCF_011947565.3). Lineage (NCBI taxonomy): Eukaryota > Metazoa > Arthropoda > Thecostraca > Pollicipedomorpha > Pollicipedidae > Pollicipes > Pollicipes pollicipes. The sequence goes on from NW_023596746.1 coordinate 13,469,346, forward strand.
GGCTTCTATGACAGTTAGCCGTTAGAAAAGGCTTGGTGGTGGGCACAATGTGAAGGAAAGAAACAAGCATTTCAGTGAATCCGGGGTTATTGTGGTGAAGCAGCAATGTTCCGTACCTGCAGACATTCCACTGACCATCTTTGGAGGAAAGTTTATGTTGCAAAGTGTCAAAAGCAAATGCTTGAACCATATGTGCAAGAATACATGCATGCAGAACATGAATGGTCGTGCATTATATGAATGGTCAAGCTGACATGGCTGCACATCCCATGTTCCATTCTGCAAAGCAGGACGAATGTCTATGAGGGTTGCATCAAGCAACTGAAGTTTGGGCACCTTTCTCAAACGGTTGATGTACATTGTTTCCGCTGAGTCAGGCGTTTCTTCATCAACTTTAAGGAACACTAGGCGCGTAGTTTCTCATTGTCGGGTCGCCTCAGACTTCCCGACTCTAAAAGAAGGCGGGGATGTCACGACCATTCCCCGCTCGGCCTCCTACTCTATTTGGAAGGATTGTTCCGGTGAGTAACACCTTGCTGAACCTCGAAAGTCAAGGCGGACAGGAGCCTTAGGTAAGATTCTGGCTCTTGCTGCTTACTTCGGTTTTACTCCAGACTAGAGGCTGGTTTGGCTGGATCTTATCTTAATCCTGAGCTGTATCTCGGTTCTTGCTGGATCCCCACATTTTCCACGTTGGATCTGGGTTTTTGCTAGGTCTCTTGACATAGTGTCAGGCTGGATATTAGCTCTTGCTAGATCTCTCGGTATAATAACATGTTGGATCTTGGTTCTTGCTGGCTCTCGTGACTTAGTATCAGACTGGATCTTGGTTCTTGCTGGATATCCCCGCCTATTGTCTGGCTGGATCGTGGTTTTTGCTGGATCTTTCGACTTGATATGAGGCTGGATCCTGGCTCTTGCTGCATCTTCCGGCTTAATATGAAGCTACCTTCTAGTTCCTGCTAGGTCCCTCAGCCTAACACCAGACTGGTTTCTGGGTTCTTCCTGTTTTTGGAACCAGGAACCAGGAATCTGTTTCCAGGAAGAAACGCTAGGAACCAGGCTTATGTCTGGTCAGAGATAGTGCGATATAATAATGCCCGGATGTACCATCCACGAAGAAGACTCAGCGCTTGAACTGAACGCGCGAATTGAGTTGCGTGCCGTTGCGATCTTGAAGATCGATTGCGACCGATCTAAAAGATAAGTAACCGTTTGTTTGTGCGATCAAGACCGGCAGTGAAGACCGTCTGTTTGCTTGTGCGATCGTGAAAATCGAAGATCGTTATATCTTGAAGATATTGCACGCACTGAAAGTCAGTGCGTGCCATATAATATAAATCACCTCGAAAAACAAAGTTAATTTACCACACGCGAGATGCGGAAGGGGCAATGACTGATTAGATGACTGCGATCGTTACCGAAACGAACGTATAGCTGCATGTTTAAACTGCATGAAAAAATGCCTTACATGTTCGCAATGGTGTGATAAGCCTATTTTCTGTCTGTACTTCACGTTATTTTCGGAAATGCTGCATACAAGCTTGAGCCCTCTCAAGGCCAAGTCGAATAGCGAGGTTAGTCTCACAGCTCTTTTACCTGCGATAACGGTCAGGTCGTACACGGGATATAACAGCAAGTTTGCTGTTTGCAAGTTTGCAAGTTTGTTTGATTTTTTTGGCTTTTTTATTGGCGGAAGGCGCCCGCCTAAGTCCATGGTAATGAAATGCTTCGTGCCGCATGGAACTTGGCAGCTGGTGGACATCGCTACAAAAAGCAGCAGCTAACTTGATAACTGTACCTGTAGCATTAGAAATCGCAGAGTTCGAAGGTCCGATTTTCTACCAATCCTAATTTTCTGACGCTTACCACCCGGTAGTAACAGCCAGACAGCGCAGAACTCCGGTTTGCCGGAGCCAGCAGCGACGTGCGGAACTGCGTTAACAATTTGGTGGTCCATCTGAAATCACTTCATGCTTCTGAACGCAACGGACCGGAGCATGCTGTATTTAACGACGCGGATGATTGGTCCGCGCGGTGCATTCCACCCCTGGCCGCGACCTTGCTGTCTGGGAAGCCCGCACTGTTTTACGGCACGCGAGAGCGCTTCCGACGACCTGCGCGAGATTACTAACCAGCGGCCTCGCAACCGGCGCGCGTGTGTGCAAACGAGGTGCTTGCTCGGCTTGTGCGGCAGACTATCTGAAACTGCGGAACGGTCGGGACGGGTGGCCGCAGGCGTGGCGACGAGGGGTGGAAGTCACTGCCGCTGATCACCTCTGTGTTCGACTCGGATTACTGACCGGCGCATCTAGCACGATCACGTGTTTTCGTGTGTTTTATCTGCGACGAGGCTTGAAAGTGATATTCGAAAAGTGGATATAGCCAGCACACGTGGCATGTTTCTGGAGCAGTGGTTTGAATGCGTTTCCTCGCCCACATTGATTTGGACGATAAACCGAATGTTTGCGCGGAGAGAGGAGGAGAGAGAGAGGGAGGGAAGGAGGAAGAGAGAGAGAGAGAGGGGAGAGAGAGAGAGAGCGAGAGAGAGAGAGAGAGAGAGGGAGAGAGAGAGAGAGAGAGAGAGAGAGAGAGAAGAGAGAGAGAGAGAGAGAGAGAGAGAGAGAGAGAGAGAGAGAGAGAGAGAAGAGAGAGAGAGAGGAGAGAGATAGAGAGAGATAGAGAGAGAGAGAGAGAGAGAGAAGAGAGAGAGAGAGAGAAGAGAGCGAGAGAGAGAGAGAGAGAGAGAAGAGAGAGAGAGAGAGAGAGAGAGAGAGAGAGAGAGAGAGAGAGAGGGAGAGAGAGAGAGAAGAGAGAGAGAGAGAGAGAGAGAGAGAGAGAGAGATAAGAGAGAGGAGAGAGAGGGGCGGGGCCGATCCGCTCCCAGAGAGGACGGCACGGGAAGGTCATCCGGTGCGCCCCTCTGCCGCAACGGAGCGAACGGCCAGTTCCTGTTCCGCGCCCTTCCCGGTAGCCTCTCGCGAGCGCGCGTTTCACCTTGGGCTGACCCGCTGACCACAGCCTCTGATTTTCTATCTATAGAGACAGTCGTTTTATGGGCCCCAATGGCCCGGTGTGCCAGAGGAAAGCCAGGCACCGCTAGCATGATGACGTGGATTACCAGCGTGCCACGAAGCCGTACTGCGTGCTACCACCTGGACTCTGGCAAACAGTTCCCGTTCATACTGTCAGAAGCCAGCGTCCCCATGTTGGCCCGTACCGACCGAGAATGCCCTTTCAGTTTTAAACAAACCGCATTGCGATTGATCAACTTTAACCCGACTATATGGCACACATCAGTACAAGCTAGTCCAGACATAAGTGCGGCTTTCTGTTGAGATGCATGGCCACTAAAGACAGAAGGTGTCACCTTTTATTTTTGCGATTTGTGCATACAATCTAGTCGCATCAATGTCCGGCAAGTTCGAGCGTTGCAGCCTCTAGTCACACTTGCTTCTCCATTTTTTTATCTAGCGCCAGCTACAGTTGGCTACACATGGCATATTTTAAGACCAAATCACTGGGTGTGGG